>NC_056699.1:5495133-5841149 GCF_018831695.1 Puntigrus tetrazona
AACCTTTTTAAATTTGATTTATTTTTGTAAGGTTATGCACTAACAAAGGCCGCATGTGATGACTGATGTAACCATTCTACAACAAAAAGGACACCAAATAGTGATTAAGAGAGTAGTAAATTCAGATGCCTCGGGGAGCTTTGGTTGAAGGTTGGGATTTACTTTTTATTGAATGGCTATGAAAACTGTTTATGCAAAGCCAACATCAACCTTGACGACTGGTAAAAAAGGTAAATTCATCCATGGCCATCCCATAAATATTTCAGTTATTTTCTCAAGGTCTGGAGCAATGCAGTGAAAATTGTCTTATTTATCTGATTCACACAAACTGATGCACAAAATGTCCTTACTTGACTTTTTTAACCTTTTTATGTTTTACTTTCTTTCTTTTTTGTACTGCTTTTAAAGTGCTCTTTGATATTGAGTCTAATATAGTGATAAGGTCTCTCCACTGTTTTATAGCCTCTCCAGGTTTTCAGATGGTTTCAGATGAATCCATGAGTGAAATATTGAATAATGCTTGCAGTTCTGTTCTTTCTCTCAAAACCAGACACGCTTGTGAAGAGAGGCTGTAGCGGAAACGGTAATTGCTCTAGAGTTATGCTTTCACTGCTAAGGAGAGAGGAGTTTCACTTTTTTTTTTCTGAATGATTCATCACCGAGACTGCCTTTAATTGATAAAAAATATAGTAAAAAGTTTGATACTGTGAAATATTATTATGGTAATATATTGCCAAATATTCTAGTGTTGCATGACCCTTCAGAAATCATTCCTATATTCTGATTTAGTTATCATTATCATTTCAATGTTAAAAGCAATCATGCTGCTAATATACATTATGTATTATGAATATCTTCACTTTAATGAAGCAATAAATGACACTAATTATCTGCAGTGTTTTAAAAAAAACACTAAGAATTTTTATCAATGTAGTATTTACCATTTATCATTTACAAAAAAATGACGTAAAATAAGTAGCTTGCTATTTTCAGACAGATGTTTAAGATTAACATTAACATTTAGATTTAATTACAGTCTAAAGCATTGTCTTTTATGTTTGTTATGGTTGAATATGCGTTCTGGCATGCAACTTAACACAGTGCCATTGAAAAAAGTTGGAGTCAGTTGATATAAAAGGAGATTCGTTAAGACTCTTAGCTAAAGTTAAAAAAATTATTAATTGCAGCCTTAAATGTCATCCGTTCACTTCCATAATTTCTTGTACGGTTTCGCGGTTCTCACTGCTCACTGACTCACCCAGCAGCTTTCCGCTTGCTGTTCGCTAGTCAGAGTCAGAGTCAGGCCCCTTGGGTTCAGCTGATAAGGCTGTAGTAGCAGGCTGATAAATGGCACAGGCTCAGTGTTGGTCTGTATCTGTCTTGACAGCAGCCTCCCACTTTCTCCGGGCTTTGTGAATGTGTGGAGATTACCACAACATACACCAATGAATTTTAATCTACCTGTCTTCTGCGCTCCCCTAATGAGAGGCAGGCTCCTGTGTACATAAGCAGATCGCCGAACCATGGACACAACAAACTCCAAAAACATCACATAGAATATTAACTGTTTGGGAGAATAGTACTTGTCTGTGCTCAGAGTAAGCTCAAAAGTGTAGCCTTCGCGTGTCAGTATATCATGAGTAATATACATAGTTAAACACTGAGTGCTTATTTATTAATAGCTAAGAGTTGTGAGGTGTTCTGTAAGATATCTAGCTGTGAAACTGGTTTTATAGACTTTGTTTGATTGTCATTACCAGATGGTAACCAGATGCCATTACCAACCGGTTAGTTTCAGCAGGACAAGGCCCTGTTGGCAACTACACTTTTGTAGCGTAGGGCAGAAAGGGTGTTTTTTGATTGAAGGTTTTCAAAAGAAGATAAAAAATGTTTTTACAGATAACACATTATTTATAGTAGACGTTTCACACACGGACATATGTTTTTAGGGTTTCGGATTGCTCCAAGAGTGATCAGATTTGTGGCCAAATTCATGAAAAAGAACTGTTTACTTTACTTTTTTTTTTACATATTAGACAAATTGTAAACACACACAACTACACACACATATTTTTCAATGATACACAGCTCAGACCGTTTTGTCTTGGGAGATTTTGATGAGATATGTTTGATTCTGTTACAGAATTTCCGATTTTAACAAACATCAACACAGTTTGTTGAAATCTCTTTTAGAAACTTGACAGGCTTTTTTCTCACGAGAAACTAGAGATTTAAGCAAAAGTCTGCTTCACGGAGAAGCGGTTTAGATCCCAGTTGTGATTTCTAGCTTGTGGAGGAGGAAAAGTTATTTTCTTTAACATTACCAAATAGATGTAATATATCAATTTGCGGTAATCTCTTATCTTAAGCATTTTTTTTTATCTATTGACTCCACTATAGTCTTTTTCCCAAATTCCAATTGCACCCACTTTTCTAGAAAGCATTTTTAGTCTTTCCATCTAAATTTCTGTGAATAAACATCCTCTTTGTGAATGCACTGTTTTCGCAGTCATTAGTAGGCAGGAGACTGAGCTACATTTGCAAACCATCTCAATGAAATTCTCTTTCAATCTAATAGAGGTCACTGCAACATATGGATGTGGAGAATCAATCTCTCACATTTATGATTTGAATACATTATTTCTGTAGGTGGCATCTCATTAGTTCTCTGAAAGAGCTTCACCTATAGGGCAAAAAGGAGGATATTTCATTCTATAATAGATTTCGGCTAGACAAAAAGTTTAATGTATTCAATTGCCATATGTGTATTTTATCTGTCATCCTGTTTCATATAGAGTATATAGCAATGTCAGACCTGGTTAAAACTGCCTGACAACTGCACATTTAAAACTTTTTCCTTGTTGGAAAACTTGATTAGAGCAAGTAGTTGATGTGCTGATTAATAATCATGAGTCACAGCACTCTGAGGTTCTAATTTGCTGAGAAGGTCTTCTTGATATCGAACTTCCTGTTCTGAACTCGGGACACATTCCAGTCAATTAATAACATCCTGCAAACTTCAAAAAGTATTTAGCTAAGAAATAATCCAAACTGTACATTTTCTGAAAATAACATTTATTCTGAGTGATGTATTAACCTACTTTTAGAAACATGCTATGACGTCACGCTTCTAACTTTGCGATCCAATGAACACATTTTAAAGCATTATCGGTTAACATTCACACTGCCTCCTGTGACAAACTTTTGATTATTTTACCCTCTCCCTCTGTAATGTGCTGAACTCGTGGTAATAGAAGTGAAGGCAGTGTCAAAGTTTTAATGTCAGTCAATGAGTGATAGTGAAAAGAGTCATTACTCTCAGTCCATTGAGTTCATTATTGCCTCTCTCTGTAATAACCATATATCAGAGACTCTGTAGTTTGGAGCTCCACCACTCGTTCGTTCCTGTTCTGTATTTATTGATTCATGGTGTAAGGTCAGACGTCCAGGTCAAGTCATAAAGCTCATAATGTTTTATTAGTATGAAACCTTGCGCATTCAGGAGAAAATCAATTTATTCAATGATGCTGGTGTCGTGCCAAATCTAAAACCGCGTTAATGGATAATTGCTGATCAAAAAACCTTTTTTTGCGATATTCTTTTGTAGCAAATCATAATGCAATATTAAAGAATTACTTTGTAATGTAGTTTGTTTTGATACAAAACTCTCTCTCCCTCTCTTTATATATATATATATATATATATATATATATATATATATATATATATATATATATATATATATACAGCATAAATCATTCCACTTAAGTCATTCCACTTACTCAGGCAGCAAATGTGCAAAATGTTTGAAGAAAAAATAAAAATTCAAAATCGATATGTGATGCAAAATATCATTACAGGGTTGCAAATAAGTATATAAGTTTTAACTGAACCAGTTTTTACCACCATTGGGTATTTTCTTGCTTATTTTTAAATCAAATTTCTTTCTTATTTTTTTACTTGTTTAAAGGGTTCCACCACCCCAAAATGCAAAATTGTCATTTCAGTCTCGGATGAAGATCACCAATACAGTATCCTCCAGTTTTGAAATGGCAGACTCTGTCACAAAACTTGCCAATGAACTTTGAACCAGGTTAGATAGTTTGGACTGCTTTACCTGAGATTGCTGTTTGAAGGTCTCCTCAAAGTTGGACATTTTGCACTGATGTTTGCACACTTTACAGTGTATTTGGCCTACATTTGTCGTTCTGTATATTGTTTGATATGCCTCTTATGAATCACACTCTCAGACTGGAGATGAGATTGGTGAAGTGTTTAATGTGACCGGTATAATACAAAACAAATGGCTTGCGGAACCTGCTGTGCAAAGCAGGAGTCAGCATCATGCTTTCTGTTGTGCTGCTTTTTTAGGACGGCTTTGAGAGATCAGAGGCAAAGAGCAGCAGTTGACTGACTCTTAGGGCCTTTTCTACAAGATCCACAAGATATGAAAGACTCAGAATGCACTGAACTGTAAGTGCAGCATGCTGTGTAGTTCTTTTCACTGGACTCTTATCACCACTGGTTTATTTCAGCTCATTTTCCTAATATAATCCAATCTTTAAAGGTATCACATTGTGCAGTTATGTTATGCTGACATGCCCCTGATGATAGTTATGGGATATTTTGTAGTAAACTGTTTTTTCCCCTTAAAACCTATAATGTGTGATTTGCAGATAAATGACATATTTTATAAAGGCAGCAGCCATGTAAGTAAAGCATCATGGCCGCTGCTTTGTTTTCATCTTGTGCTCTCAATGGCCTTAATCTTCAACTAATGACATAATGGATTTGGAAATCAAAGCAGGAGCCTGATGTTCAAAGGATTATCTAAAAGTGCTTTATAGCACTTTCATTAGATGTTTAGGTAACTCAGCTGTTCTCGATGAGAGGAATGATATAAAGCAGCTCTCACACAATAGCATTATTTCACAATGAGGAAAAACATAGTTGTTTTTTGTAGAGCTGTTTTATAGCTGAATTGAGTTTTACATGATTAATTAAAATTGCAACATTAATACTGTTACTGAACTAAATTGGTGTTAAAACCATCATATATATATATAATATATATAATATATAATATATAACAATATAAAAAAATCTTCAAGTACAGTATACAAAATCTTAATAATGCATGCAGTGTTAAGAAAATATAGTACGTTACAGTACGTTTTTAAGTAGATATAACTAGAAACGTTTGACTTTTAGCTTAAAAACAAGTCATAAAGATTAATGAAAAGTAAGTTTGTCTACTAGAGAAAAGACAAAAATGTTGGTGAGGTTTATATTGATTTATATGTGTGTGTGTGTGTGTGTGTGTGTGTGTATATATATATATATATATATATATATATATATATATATATATATATATATATATATATATATATATATATATATATATAGTTGAATGTCAGCAGTTTTCTATGGTTTGCTATATTTAATATTTCAAAATAATGAATACCATTGCATATGGGGTGCATTGGAAAACTAAGCACATAATATTTCTTTACGAAGATGATCGCGTTGGAATGAATGATAATTTCGATGACTGCGAGGCATCACAGCTTGAGTTCTGTGAACATCTGTGTCTGATTTCGGAGCACACTCAATGTGAAGGCTCCAAGACACTGTTCATTAAATGCTATAACACTCAAAATTCATCAAAACCACACAGAAGCTGAGTGTTTATCAAGAATTAGAAAATCTTCACTTATCATAATGCTCCTCTAAATAGCAATCCTTCAGAAGGCTGTTTTGTGACATACCTAGTTAATAATTTAATTTCATTGTTGAGTGTTGAAATATCTCTACACTACAATATCACGAACGTGTAACCTCATTTAAATAAAATGTTTACAAATATTTTATTGTTTTAAAAATGTTAACGCACTTTCACTGTAATTCGCGATTTGCTGAACAAGTGACGCAAAGCTAAATTTCTCCGAATCTATTCAGATCAAGAAAACAAACTCATCTACTTCTTGGATGACCTGACAGTTCAGCCAATTTTCATTTCTGAATGAGCTACTCCTTTAATTACTTTAATTAAAACGTGTTTCTTCAAATAGCGTATAGCTATTTAATTCCACAAATAATTACAAAGAAACGTCTGAGTGAAATCCTAAAAAAAAAAATAGTACTTTCGATCATTTTTAACAGTTTAACTGCTTGTAACTCCTCAAGATGATGCATTCGATTTCACATGCTCGGCTCGCGCATCAGCATTCGTCAAGAATATCAGCATATGTTCTCTCAAGCTGTTTATCTGTATCCCGTCTACAGGATCAGCCGACATGAGCTGTTCCTGCTACATTAAGTGCAAAACTCTTTTCAGGTTTAGATGGAAGCTGAAAATTGGCTGGGACGAGTCATTAAATCCTATGTCTGCTTAATACAAATCACTTCCACCTGTGTCTCACCAGCAGGTGATGCCTCGTTGCCCACTGTGAAAATCCAAAAGAACGAGCTAATCAATCAGAGGAAAAGGGTTTTATATTATAGAGATTACATTTGTGTAACTGTACATTGTATGAATGTTTACATGTACATGTACTTTATATATTAGTTATTATAATATTATATAACACACACACATAGACACATATATATATATATATAGATATATATATATATATATATATATATATATATATCAAGTCACTAAATGTGTGCATATGCTTTCTGATCAGTCAAAACATTTAATGATTAATGCTTTTGTCGACTGCAATGGTGACATACATTTGTGTGGCGCTCAATAAAGGCTTGCCATTGGAGAGAAAATAAGAGAAGATTTGTTGTGCCATCGGGTTTGAGCTATAGATGATGAGGGGCATTATAATGAAATCAGCAGTAATGTTTTCATCTGTCAGCCCATCAGTCCTGGTGTGGTGCTCACTTAGCTTTTTAATAATGTCATACACATCCTTACTCACAGATCTCTCAGACACCAGGGATTCTGAATATCGCTTTCATTTCTGACTTTATGCAGGGTTAGAATGAGAAATAAGAAAGTTTTTACAAAACAGCGTTAGACAGCTCCACCAACATGACTAAACTTTTTGTCTGACCCCCCTTGGTCCTGATCTCCATGGTCTAACACATCATTGCTGAAACGACAATAAATTAAAGAAAAAGTGTCCTCATTTGCCCATCGTTCTGCTTTCTGTGAAATAAATTTGTTGAGATCTCTGTGAGCAGCACAGCAGTAGGCCGTATTAATATTGTTTCTCTTGGCAGCGACACCGTGCAGAAATTCCAAGAGTCAATGGGACAGACATGCCCACAACTTTAAATACAATAGGCAAAAGACACATTGTGCACAGCAGGGAATGACTGTGTGTGTCTGTGTGTGTGTGTGTGTGTGTGTGTGTGTGTGTGTGTGTGTGTGTGTGTGTGTGTGTGTGTGTGTGTGCGTATGGGGTAGGGCATCGCAAATGGAAGTTTTGTATATAGGTATCTGTGCTTGCACAAAATCTAAATGTGGCCTATTGAGAAGCTAGTGTACTTGATGTTACAGTATTAGGCCTGTAAGACCTTCGTTCATCTTCAGAACAAAAATTAAGGTATATTTTGATGAAATCTGAAAGCTCTCTGACCCTCCATAGACAGTAAGAATATTATCATGATAAACACACAGAAACGTAGCATTGGTATAAAATAGTTTTACATTTATCAGTATAATTTGTTTCTGTTTTTAAGTCACTTCTTTAAAATAATATGTAAATTCCTGACTAATAGTTAGTTAGGTAGTGGTTAAGTTTGGGTATTAAATTATTAATGATTGGGTATTGAGTATATATAATATATATATATATATATATATATATATATATATATATATATATATATATATATATATATATATATATATATATATATATATATATAGATAGATAGATAGATAGATACAGAGTAAGGTCATGCAAAATAATGCATTAATATGTGCTTAATTACTGCTAACAAATATAACAAAATATTTTGGTCATATGCATGCTTCTAAGTGACTATTTAAGAAACCCTAAAGTAAAGTGTTATCAAATATTTAGTATTTTGCTAATTGCTATATGAATTAATGTTAATTGTATATAAATTATTTTAATAAAACATTTATAATCAAATAACAAATATTAAAATTACATTGAATATGGTATATTATATGTATGTATGTATGTTCTTATACTGTGGTCAGTGTAAAAGTGGTTAAAAGAGACTTGAATACTGATGCAGAAGTGACACAGAGAGTATTTCCTGCCAAAGGAAATGAATGGCCATGTGTTTCACACAGGCACACATAAGCATTCTCACATGAATCATTGGACATGTACTTTCTACTCACACACACGATAATCGGCTTTGTGGTGCTCGGCAGGCATGGGCCAGCTGATCTAGCAGATGGTTCAGGCTGGACCCAGGAAGGTGTTTGATGGGTGGAAATAGGTGTATTTAATTGCATGTCAAGTCTGACACCTCCACCGGGGTTAAAGGGGCCTGTCTGTTCCTGCGCTTGTTAGCCCTCACAGCTCCTTCAGCCAAGACTCATCACTGTCCCTGGAAAGCATCACTAATAGCACATACGCACACACACACACACAATATATATCCACTGATTCTACGTAGATCCTGAAAATGCACACTGGACATCTCAAATCATCACAGTTTAAAGTTTTGAGGTTTTTTTTATTAACCAAGATTTTATGAAATTGTACTTCAATTTGTTCGGCGTTTAACAGTATATGTGTTTGCCTGGAACAGACACAGTACGGTTCATGCAGTCCAGTCCGACAAATACAGTCAGTCATAGGTAACTAATGGAGCAAATAGCATGGCAATGCAACAGAAGAGAGCAGAAGAAGATCCAGATCTAGTACACTCCAACACAAAACAAGAACAGTTGAGTTCAGAGCTCGAAGAACTGCCTGCTCGGTTTAAATCTGTAGTGTGGTGAGGTTTGGGTTCTGGAGACGCGCCAGTCCACCGGCTCTAAATCAGAACTGTTTTTTTTAATTTTTTTATTTGCAATAATTTCCCAAATTGTAATTTGCGGTGAATTTTAAGCCTGTAAAAAGAGAGAATACCAGGCATACCAGACATATCAAGCGCACTGTTTGTGATGCTAGAAATACATGGGATTTTATATAAAAATATCTCTGAGAAGAACTTCAGAACTTCACAGGAAAGGATTTCTTCAGAATTTTTTTTTCTTTTTAATTTTGGTGCAGGTGTGTTATGTAACATGAATTTAAAAAGTCAACACACTCTTTCTGCCTTAAATCTTGAAATCCTACAATGAAAAGATTCTGAGATGACACATTGCACTCTATCTAAATTATGTGTTTCTATGGCAACACCATCAACGCCAAAGCCCTCATGTGCCCCTGAACTTATAATTACATCTCGTAAACTCAGAAAATTTTATGATAAATTAACAAAATATTTAAATTACCTACTCTGCACAAATCATCAGCGTTACTGCTTTTTAATATTTAGTTAAATGTGAGAAACAGTTACTGTAAGAATATTCTGCTTTATTTGGGAATATATTGTAGAAGTTGCATGATTTAGTATTTTATGGTGCTCTTGGGCATGGAATTACGTAATAAATTTATCCTATAGCTTTAGATAGCATGTAGATTTTAAACATTTTTTGCATCATCAAATTCATGTAAAGTCTCTTGTATCTTGCAGTACCTTTCGTAACAGTACCCCATGTGATACCCTGTGAATCTTACTGGGTCACTTCAACCTGAGTTAAGATGCCTGAATAAAGCCTGGGGTCACTGAGATTCCAAGCCAGGATTAGTCTCCAGGATCAGCGGAACAATCACTCATCAAATACTTCATTAAAACCCGCCGTACAGCCCTCAGTGCTCAGCTGGGCGAAAAAATAAAGAGACACTGACGTTAACGCTGTTGCCAGGCACACAGGCTTTTTTAATTGAAAAGCGGAAAATGCCTCTTTTATCTGGTTGTTGTGGATGGCAGATGTTTAGTGTTGCAAAAGCAGGTCAGTAGAAGCGTAAACGCACATGAACCTTCGCTCAGTAATTTGGCTAATTACTTTCTTGAAGTAATGACCTGTGTCTTTTCACACAATATGTGCGATGCTGGAGCGTCCATATGGGGAAAAAAGATTTATGATTGTGGCCTAAGGACGCTGCACACATTGTTTAGAGAAGCTAATGTTGCTTTGGAAGGTTTCCAGTGAGTTGCCTGTTTTATTTTTTTATTCTGTACTTCTCACCCATCTGCCTAATTTTTTTTGGCTGGCGTAGCTGCAGTTATTTAATGCTTAATATTTATGCAAGACTATCGATTTTAAAGGAATTGTTTGCTTTTATGCTTACGATCCTTACCTGTTTTCTCTCTCTTTTTCTCTTCTGTAGTGTGTCCTGGCACTGATAACAAGCTCAGCACGCTGTCGGATTTGGACCAGCAGTACAAAACTCTTCGCAAGTTCTACGAGAACTGTGAGGTGGTCATGGGTAACCTGGAGATCACCAGCATTGAAAGAAACCGCAATCTGTCTTTCCTCAAGGTGAGATTATCATTGTGATCATTAATGGTATTTTATGAATGTCATTATAGCTACGATCAAGGAGTGACTTGATGAAGGGCTCCTCCAATGGGAAAATTATAGATTTTTTGTCAGAGTAAATGGCATATATTATTTGATGCATATGAAGATGAGGTTGTAGGTATAGTGGCGCAATCTGCTTCCCAACTTACATTTTCTCCATAGAGCATTTGAAGAAAATCTAGCTTTTAATGTCGAGTCCACTAAATACAGAAGTTCATGATATAAAAGAAACTCTTTTGCTAGAAGCAGGTAAGCCAGTTGTTTTAAGGATGATAAAATGATAGTTCACCCAAAAATTTTGATTCTGTCATCATTTACTAACTCTCAAGTTGTTTCGAACCTGACAGCGAATATGTTTATTTTTACTGTGAAAGAATTTTTTTTTTTTCGTCTGCTGTAACCAGACAGTTGGAAATAGCCGTTGACTCCCATAGTATTTTTTACACAATATTGAAATCAGTGGCTACTGTTTGATTATAAACATTCGTCACAATGTCTTCTTGTGTGCACAACCGAAGGGTTTGGAGCGACATGAGGGTGAGAAAATAAAGAAAAAGTTTCATTTTTTGGTCAAATACTCCTTTAAAGGTACTTAAATTAAATACACTTCATATATTTTACAAATCTAAAAATTTAAAGTTAAAACACTCTAAAAGGTTGAAAAGGTTGGTCTATGCTGTTGTTTTTGGTAGAGATGTTATAGTCATTGTTCTCTTCTCATGTTACTTTACGTACTCTATCAGGGTAATTTTGGGACCTGCAGAGAATAGGGGCTCATTTCCTTTGATTATCTCAAAAGTAATGTAGTAGTGATCAGGGATGGGGGAAATGAATCAAACCCCTCTCATGTTTAAGTATCTTTCTTAATAAATCCATAATCAGTGAGAAAGAGGAAGAACGTTTTATGGAAATAGTTTCCAGCAAGCTGTTTTAAGAAAAATGGTGCAGTCTAAAGTATTTAGCAAAAGTGTCATAATATGTACTTTTATATACTTATTTTACAGTGTAAGTTATCCCTGCGATGTCAAAGCTGAATTTTCAGCATCATTACCTCAGTCTTCAGTGTCACATGATCCTTCAGAAATCAATCGAACAATCTGATTTGCTCCCCAAGAAATATTTATTTTTAATACATGCTAAAGTAGCATCGTGGCATCCTGTGGTAGGTTAAGATGTCGGAGACTTTGATTGACAGCTCATTAAAGTCTCATCAAGCCACCTGATTGTTACACGCCAGCTGAGTGGGAACATCAAGCTCAATGTCCCTGTAAACGCGGACACAAAATTGCCTTTGTCTGCAACTGAAATATCTGAAAAATGTAAACCGTGTGGGTTGATGTTGTTCAGTCGTGTGGTTTTTTTGCAGACCGAGCAGGATTTTCAGCACAATGGGGCTTTACTCTGGTGTAATAATGCTTCAGTTGTTCTGGCTGGCTCTTGTTCTGTTACACGGGTCATTCACTCCAGTCTCTACGGTCGTTGTGAAGAGTGAAGTGGTTTCGGGCAGTAGCGAGGAAGCTGAAATTGTCTTGAAAAAAATATCTGTATTGCATGCATACAGTAATCTACTACTCCACGGTCTCTGAGGAATGGGCTAGGGAGGTTTAGGGAGTATTTGTTTCACTTGTTACGTTATTAGTGGAAACCTTTTAGTGGAAAAAATTCATCAAGTATTAAAATTTGAAAGAATGTTTAATACCAAATAAACTCAGTTAGCAGTATTTGCGGAATGTAAAATAGAAAAAAAATTAAATTAAATTAAATTAAATTAAATTAAATTAAATTAAATTAAATTAAATTAAATTAAGAAATCTCATTACTTGTTTTATGAAAAAAAATATATATATATAAATGTTATGTGCTTGCTTTGGAAACAAAAAGTGTTTTTGATAGTGAATTTTTGTTTGATAGTGAATTTGATAGTGCAATATATACATACAAATCCTGGACCTATATTCAACATTTTTTAAATGTGACAGAAAGAAATCATGTTCCTATGTTCTTACATTTCACATGTTTATACCTTGTCTAGTGATCATGGTCACGTATCTAAAACTCCCCATGAACTATGAATGTTTTCAATATCTAGACTTTTGATAATTTTTGTCTGTTTTTTATTGAAAGTTGCTTTCATCTTGAAATATTCTAAAATACACCCCTTGCCCCTTTCAGTTTTGTAGCAGTAAGAGGGTATTTCTTTTTTTTCTCTCTCTCTCTCTCTGGGATCTGTTAATGAGTGACTTGAGAATAAGAAATAATTAGATTATACTTTCACAGATTGGATCAAAGTCTTCACAATTTATAGAATCTCTGCCCAAAAACTGTTGAAACATGAAATTTAATTAGATTTGCTGAGAATTTCAGTGCACAGTCAAATTAGTGCTTGTGTGTGTATGTGCTTAGAATGTTGATTAAAGTAATCTGGAGTATATTCAAATCTTTCTTTTTTTTTTTTTTTTTTGTTACATCAACACAAGCATCTTAATTTGTTTGAGAAATGAAGCTTCTGTCAAGAAAATCTTGATGAGAGATATACTAAAATATTTTCTTGCATCTAATTTTAAAGGTTACATAGAAAAACATATCCACCTTATTCTTCCTGTATACAAACCTGCTCGTTTTTGCTGCTTGGTATTGCAAATTGTTGTGTCTTACGATATTAATTTAGTGTCTTATCTTAATTATGAACACACTGGTTTGTTTTAACGCTTACTGCACATTGTTATTCTTCTCGTTATTTCCCTGTAGCTGCTAATCAACCATATAACCATATTTCCGCATTTTGGAATAAAGTGGATACCATCATTGTCTGTTGATACTATATGCATTAACTTTATAATTGACATATTTAAAGTCAACATATAAAAATTGTACTTTGTTAATAGTCATTTTTGTTCTTACTGCATTTCATCTGTGCATTTTCTTTTTTTCAAGAAATGTTTTTAACCCAAAAAAAGGTCATTCATTTGAAATGTGAACCTGAACCTCCTGAATTACACAGAATATTCGGTTTCATATAGAAATATTTGAAATTACAAATGGGTTGCAAATATCATTTAATAATGACTTCAATGCATCTTTACCTCAGTTCTCTTTCAGATTTAGCAGTTTTACTTAAATGAAAATCATTTTAAATAAAATTGCCTTCCTGTACAGAATGTAGGCAGGACTGTGATTGGTCATTAATCAAACTCACCCATATGAGAGGTGATTGTTCTTTTCACTGGTTTTGTTCAGATTTGTTTCAGATTCTTTTGTTATTGAATTGTAATGTTCAAACTCTAGTGCTCTAGTGCTTATAAAAGCTGGGATAACTTGTATACACATTTCAAATGTACGGTGTTTCTCTACCTGGAAAACAGACCGTTCATGTGCATTCAAGTTTTTGCCCAATAAAATGCTCTCTAGAATGAGAATGTCCCATCATGATTGTGATGCAAAGCAGTTAGCTATTTTAATAGAAAAATGCGTTCCGTCTCAACTTCCAGCATCAAAAAGAAATACATAAACCAAGACAGAAAACAATACAAGATGCCAAGCCATTTATGCATTTGCCAGATGATTTTATCCGAAGAGACGTGCATTGCATTCAAGGTACATTCATGTATGTATGTATATATATATATATATATATATATATATATATATATATATATATATATATATATATATATATATATATATTTGACATTTTAATCTAATTAATTCCATGATGTTTCAATTAATTCATCGCAGGATAAATGTACCTGTGAAAATAACCACAAAAGATTATTTAGACAGCTATTTTTGTGTTAAATAAGAAATTAAACACTACAAATTGTAGCTTTTGAAATATTTTATTAGATTCAACATTTATTACAAGATAATTTGAGAAACCTCTCAATATTTTTTTGTTCATGAAAGTCATTGTTAACAAAGCTGCTTTGGTTACCAGTCTTCAAAAATCCTTTGTTGCACAGAAGGCGGTAAATGACTTTATGAGTCATTCATTCGAAACGGCTAATAGGCTCTTTTTATGAACGCGTATTTGAATCATCTGTTTAAACGTTTCGTTTAAAATGCGGATTCGTTCACAGACTAAACTGTGTTGCTCAGAGTGAGAGACCTGAAATATAAATATGTTCTCTGCCAAATCGAGCAAAAACGCATAATATCGCTTTTAAAACATAACACAATATCAACTTCCGTATAAAATCACATTTGCACTCGTTCAGATCAGAACAAAGGCGCCACTCGTGTGATATTGCTCTCGCTGCCTGTGTGATATTGCTTATATTGTACAAATATGAGACAAAAAGATAAGATATATGAGACATACAGGAGACAATTATCGTTATCTTTATTTTTTTAACTGCACTGATATAGTTGTTGCCCTGCACCATATTTGTCAACGGTATTAAACATAAGACGGTGCACATGTCTGGGGGCGGGGCCAGTGCGTTAACTGCATTAAATATTTTAATCACATTAGTTTTCATAACTAATTAATCAAGTTAACGCGTTGAACTGACAACCCTGGTTGATTCTCCATGCATGGTTGTGTTTTCACGTGGTCTCTATTTTTTGCGTTTTATTTAATTAAAACATCTATTCACGCTTTCTGTACCCTTCATAGCTTGCTGTGTGACTCGGTAAGGGCCACTTGCACACTCACAAGTGAATTTAAATGGGGCCTGTAATTTAGCTGGTGAGTGAGACAAAAAGCCACTTGACTCCTGTATTCCCGCTCTTCTCTTTTAGACATCCTGCGTTTCGCACTGAAATATAATGTGGAAGAAGGGTTTCAGTGATATAATGTCCAGTGTAAGAGCAGGACTGTTGGAGGAAGTATTAATCACCGTGATGTGCTAACAGCTCTGCCTCATTATCACTCTGTCACTGTGAGAGGTTCAGGCAGTTTCAGTGCAGAGCGGAGTGTTACTGCGAGCTTTAAGTGAGTCATTTGCTAAGGCGCGCACTTCACTAACTCATTGCTACAGCATTAGCAGTTTAAGTGTGTCTGAGTTGTATTTATGTTTTGATAATTGCATAGTCTTTTTTTGAATATGCACGCAAGATTTCGTTTGCGTGTCGTTTGATTATTTAAATGCTTTGTGATTTACAGGCAATTGATGTTAGAAAAAGAATGTTGCATTGTGAAATGGTTAGCATTGTTACTTTCTTACTTTATAGGATTTTTAAAAAAACTTCTATTGACCGTACTCCGCAGTGAATTTTCACTACACAAGATGTTGATTTGATGGACTGGAGTGGTGTGGATTATTGTGACGTTTTAAAGTGCTGTTTGGACTCTCGTCCTGGCGGCACCCATTCACCGCAGAGGATTCGTGGCTGAGCAAGTGATGTAATGCTACATTTCTCCAAATCTGCTCTGAGGGAGACGTGAAGTTATCTACATCTTGGGCTGAACGAGAGTACATTTTCAGCAAATTTGCCTTTTTAGGTGACAAAAGTTATTGGGAAAAAGAAAAAGTGTAAGTAATTGTAAGTATTTCGTGAAGCTAACTAACCGTGTAATTGTGGATCGAGAAATGATGATAAAATAGTTTCTCCTATTCCAGAATATGAACCACAACTGTGCATATCGCATAGTGGAACAGTCATATATAAATATACATGGAAACACTCATAAATATACACTTTTTGTGTTAATCTTTGCAGAAACAGCCTGATTTACTTGGCCTTTGCACTGGTTTACTGGTGTCCCGTGGCCATGTTTATGTGACACAACAGGTCTGTTCCAACATTTAATGAACTGCCTTACTGCCTATTGTCAATATAGGCAGCTGTCTTCTATAGACAGCATCCAAACAGAGATGGAACCTCATAAGGGACAGATTTTTGAACCCAAATAGCGATTTACACAAGACTCTACTCACAACTGTCTGCAGTAGTTTGATATTGCTAAGCAAACTATTAGCCTAACTATATTGCACTTTTAAAAGATATTTTGTAGCATTTTATTTATTCAGTATATTACTGTTAAGTATAGTTTTTAGGTCAGAACAATCTTCTTTTACCCGAATGAATCGCTCAAAGAACAATTTCTTCCCTCAAAAGAAATTGATGCATTTTAGAATGATTTGTGACACTTACCAGTAGTTTATATTTATATTCTAGCTTTCTCTATGCTTTATTTTTTTTACTCAGCTAAGTGATTGCCTTGTATATATAATGCATGCATATGATGCTGCTGCATTTGCCAAAAATTGTATCTTACAAGTTGCCTTTCGTTCTGAACAACTTTTAAACTGGTAATGTGATTGTGCTGTCTAACTTGGCTGCTCACTAACCATTAGAACAGAGCTAATATTTCACGATTGAACTGGCAGTAAAAAGCTGTTTCTCGAACAATTCCATTCCACAAAAGTTATGTTTAAGAAAAAAAATAAATAAATCAGGCCCATTGGGTGGACCATTATTGCTATCCAGCCTAGAATTTCCTAGTATTAAAGTTATTACTTTCCTGCTTTTTTTTATCTACAGCACTTCTAAAACTGGAAATATTATGACAGACGCAAGACTGGGTAATATTTGTATCATTTTGAGGATGTGTTTCCTACAGCAAATATTCAAGCACAGTCCAGGGCTTGTTAAACTCTTCGGTTTGTGGTAATGCACAGGCCATATATATAGGGTCAGGATGAACCTGACTGTATGATGGATAGTTCTGTGTCCAGTGCCCTGCAGCGGTGTGGAGTTGTGTCCTTATTAGTGGGTAAACAGATGGGAGGATGGCTAAGGTGAGCTGATGTTTGAGATGCTGCTGGAAACTGCAGCCCAACAGCTTGTCCTGTTCTATTAGAGTTCATGCGTGGCGACACAGCCATACTGTACATTGGCTTGGTTACAAACTCTTGTAAGCAACCTACCTAGAAAGCATAAGAGACATCAAGAGATATCAATAGTGTGCTTTCTAAGGCAGCAATGCATCCAGTTATTCACATATTATGCTATACTAGAATAAAATCATGCATACATTCATTTTCTAACATAAGATGTAACTTAAAACCCTGATTGTACATAAATGATAAGAAAAAAATTTGGCTCAAATCTGTACAAAATCTGTAAAATAATAGCATCGTATTGTAAAATTAGATTAAATTTAAGGTATGCTATGGTAATGCATACTGTACTGGAAAAAACATGCTAACATTCTTGCAATGACCATTTCTTAAAAAAATTAAATAAATAAATAAATATATATATATATATATATATATATATATATATATATATATATATATATATATATAATAAAAGAAATTATATATATATATATATATATATATAAAATATTTAAAAATATAGAGATACACAAGCACAAACCTCAATTTCGCAAACAGTTTACAAGTCTTTAAAATATATCCACCTTTTTCCTGAATGCAGAACAAAGCCTAGATGAGGCTTCCGGTTCATTAGATGCTTTAGGTAAATAACAAGGAGAATAACAATGTGCAACAAACGATAAAACTGTTTGCACTACAAACCAGTGTGTTCGTAATTAAGATAATGCATTCAAATAACATGATAAGACACACCAATGTGCACACATTTGCACGTCTTCATCAGCAAATATGCATTAAAGAGCACAAAGTAGCAGGACATTAATTGCTATATAAATGTTGTTGTTTTGACCTTTCTATTTATCAAAGAATCCTGAAACTTTTGTAAGTTTTCAAATATTAAGCAGCACACCAGTTTTTTAACATTTGATAAGATTTTTATTTATTTATTTAAGTAAATCAGCTTATTTGAAAGGACCTTGTGACACTGAAGAATAATGCAGAAGGTTCTGCGTGCATCACAGGAATATATTAAAATAGAAAACAGTTCAAGTTGTAATAATATTTCACAATATTACTGTAAATGAATGAATGAGACTTCTTCCAAAAGCTTAAAAAATCCCTGAACATCAACTTTTGAACTCTATTGTCCGTAGCTGCCTATATAGTAGATAGCAAGACAGTTTTGAACACAGGCCGTGTGTAGTCCTGATAAACTGCATTAGCATTTTATCCCGGTTCTGAGGCTGTTATAGTGCCAGTCTTTGACCTGATTGCACTTAATCCCAACCCTTCTGAAAGTAAAGGACAAAACTGATCACGTATCAGCAGTTAGTAATAACTTCTGCCCTTTTTTTAGAGAGCCACTGTTGTTTCCCATTCTAGCCTCCGCAGTTTCTTATTAGATCCGACACAGCACTGTGGCAAGGTCTCAGAGGTGAAATAATTTCCTGAGAGCAATTACAGGCACCAGGAATTCCCATGATTGCTATTATATTAAAAGGTATGACTATAAAAGCGAATTATAATTGAACGATCACCATTTATCTGAATAAGGCTCCATCTTTCTCTGCATCACAAGGGAAAATGCTGACCGTCTAAACTACCAATTTAATGTACATTCACAATTGTTTGAAGCAACCTCAGTGTTATTTGTGCATGTCCGAATCACAAGCATATTACTAAGTCCAGTTTTTTTTTTCTTCCATCTTAAAGGGGTAATTGGATAAGAAATTCACTTTACAAGTTGTTTGAACATAAATGAGTGTTGGAAGTGTGCACATACATCTTATAATGATTAAAAAAAACTCCTGTTTTAAAATCCTCTTCCTTAAATCAGGATGTTCTGAGATTCCTTTCAGAATGGCGTAGGCCCCTCCCATGACAGTTGATTGACAAGGCCGTCTTACATTAGACCCGCCCTGAGTGATCCGTCACTAGTCAACTCCAGTGCAGAGGAAGACAAGATGTCTGAGATTAAGCGTTGGAGGTGATTTGTTGTTGGATGTAATATTGAATATAACAGATGTCATTTACTCCCAACATCTGAACCACTGAAGACACAGTTAGTCAGTTTTGTGGCTAAAGTAAACAGTACTTCTTGTCACTCCATGGAAAAGAGGGGTGGGGTCAGTAGAGCTCATTAGCATTTAAAGCAACGTCGACTAGAATGGCGTCATAAAAACACAGCTGGTTTTGACAGGGTAAAAAAATGTTTTTTACACCACGACTGATAAATTTTAACTAAAGTATGTTATACACTCTTTTTTATTACTGAAAATGGCCCCTTTAAAGGAGAGCTATATTGTACCTTGAAGTACTGTAATGTACATCCACACTGGAAAAATATATATACATACACATATACATTATATATATATATGTATATGTATATATATATATATATATATATATATATATATATATATATATATATGGTGTGTGTATATATTAGGGCTGTGCGATATATGCCGTTCAATATATTCATGCGCATCACGTCAGTAAAGCCGCCTCATTGATTAACGGTAAATCTCCATCAGCTGTTTTCAAATGCAAACACCAGTTAATACACACAGCTGTAGATCACTGACAAGTGACTCCAATGAATCACCCACGAAATTGAACGCAATATTGCGTAGCTTGTCAGTGATCTACGGCTCTGTGTGTTAACTGGCACTCCATTTTAGAACAGGTGAAGAAATTTACCGCTAATTAAAGAACCGGATTTACTGACGAGATGCACAGAATATATATATATATATATATATATATATATATATATATATATATATATATATATATATATATCGTCCAGCCCTAGTATATATATAATGGATTTAAATGTAAGTGGAATGTACAGAAAGGTCATGGTTGTACTCAATCTAATCGATCGGATAAGAAAAACACCCTACAGAACAAGGTTTTCAATTGTGAGATAGCAATTAGTTTCGATGCTGTCGACTGAAATTAAAACTCAAACTGATACTGATAGTAAAACTCAAAAATGGTCCCAAAGCTGTTTGGCTACGAACATTTTTCAAAATATCTTACGTACAAGTTTCGAACGACATGAGAATGAGTGGAAGATGACAGAATTTTAATTCTTGGCCACACTATTCTTTTAAAATGCATTTAGAAAGTAGATGGGGTGAATTTCTATTTCGTTCTGACTTAAAATCAATACCAGTTTTCCTGCTTTTAATCCCATTAAAAGACTGAAAAAAAGCATTTGAAGTGTGTCTGTAAATTGAATGCAAAACGCGCCTCCTACAGGATGTTCTGACCCCATTTATTTAATATAGTTTCTGGTAATCCATCGATAGCCTGAATAAACGATTTAAGCTCCTCCTTTCGAGGGAGAATCTTTGAAAGAAATATGATCCAAAATCAGCATAATGACTGACACTCACAAATCCTCTGACAAAGTCCTATAATGAGAGTTTTTGGTGAAGCCTCCTGTGTTCCTAAGTATTCAGCAGAATTGTTTCGCCCCATGCATTTTTAATATCTACCCTGTCACAGCTTGTTTTGATCAAGCACATGTGTTGTTATGTCACCTGCTGCTAAAGTGGAACAAATAGATTGCATTTAACATTGACATTTATATCGTTTGCTCTCGGGCAGGAATGGAAAATGGGTGATTGCTGCCCTCTCAGCTTTATCATTACCACATTCGCTCAGTGATGATAATAACAAGTCAGCATTGCTGGCTCCTCTCCAGGAAGCGTGTGTGCACCATTTTATCTCTTGTATACTGTTATTGCAGAACATTTCAAGACTAGATGTTCGGTTGGTGTGTGGGATTTGTACTTGTAAAGGTCTTCTCTAAAATACCTAATATTAATATAATTGCACCTATGTTACTCACAACTGTACAGTTTCACAAAAATAATAGATCCCTAAAATGGAACTTGATTTTTAGCACTGAAAATGAAAACCTTATTAACATTTTAAGGCCATATTCTTAAATTGTTAACCTAGTATTAGCTTCTGCCGAATAAATGTAATTTCATATTTAAAAATGTGCCTGAAAGAAACCGCACTGCCCATAATTTGTTTTTAAGAGGTTTTATTCAACAAAGATGTTTAAAAATGTGAAAGTAAAGACATTTGCATAATATTACAATAGATTCATAAAAAAATTATTTAAAATATCATGTGACACTGAAGACTGGAGTAATGAATGATGCTGAAAACTCAGTTTTCCACGAGAGGAATAAATTACATTTTAAAATATAATAAAAAGAAAAGATATTTAGAATTTCGTAATAATATTGCACAATATTAATTGAATATTGATTAAATAATTACAGCCTCGGTGAGCATAAGAAAGACTTCATCTTGAATGTTTTTGGTGTTGGAAACCTTGGTTAATATTTAGATGTGGACTGCAGGCTAAAAAAGAAAAGAGCATAAAATGCTACAAAAGTGCAGAATACGGCTCCGTTAAAGTGGCAAAAATCATCCTCCCATTCGAACTTGACTTTAAAAACATTGCTGGTTTGTTCAATTTGTTTCCCACGGCCTAATGTACAGACGAGTCCAGCTATTTTTCAGCTGCGGAGAGACTGAGTCATGCTGGCATTAGTTTTTCAGGCAACACATGAACGTCAGCGTGATTAGCGTGAAGATGAATATATAAAACTGGGCTCCATGACGTGGTTTGTTTTCCGACCTCATGAATACACGCTGAAAAATTTGAAAACAAATGTAAAATTCTAATGATGTCTGCAGGATGAATACAGGTGTATAATGTGAGCAAGCATTTGGAACGTGGGTGTGTTTGATTTCTGTGAGTCCATTTGGTTCATTACTGCAATTTGAGATATAAGTATCCGGAGGGAGGCGGTTTTTCTCTGTGTGAGGTGAGAGATTGTGACCTACTGTGTTTTTGCAGTGTGAAAGCAGCTTGGACTGAGAGGTGTTTGTACTTTAATGTATGCTGAAGCAATGTTACAATACTCCAGGGTTTTAATATTATCTTATATTTCTAGGTATGAAAGTGATATTTTAAAAGTAGTATAAAAAATATATAATATATGTATATATATTATTACATACATATATATATATATATATATATATATATATATATATATATATATATATATATATATATATATATATATATATATATATATATATATATATATATATATATATATATATATATATATATATATATATGCACACTTATATATGTACTCTACTGTTCATGTAAGTTGTTGTTGTTGTTGTTGTTGTTGTTGTTGTTTAGTTTTTGTTTTCAGTAGTGCTGTCAAACAAGTAAACATGAATATATAAAAAGAAAAGATTTTGTTTGGATAATTTATATTTGTGTTATTTATTATGTAATATATATATATATATATATATATATATATATATATATATATATATATATATATATATATATATATATATATTTACATATCATACATAGAAAAACATTTATTTTGGATATTAATCGTTTGACAGCACTAGTTTTTAAATAAGTCACTCAGAGGCTTAGCTTATTTGAATAAAAATAATGTAAAACATTGTGGAAATATTATTGCAATTTAAAAAATATTGTATTCTATTTTAATATATTAAAATCTTTTTCTTTTTTTTCTTTTTTTCTTTGATGATAAAGATGAATTTTCAGTATTATTACTCCAGTCCCATGATCCGCTAGAAATCATTCTAATATTTTGATTTGCTTCTCAATAAATATCCCTTATTATTTTTAAAACAACTGTGCAGCTTAATATTTTAACCATGTAGTCATGGTGCATTTTTCAGGATTCTTTTAAAAATAAAAAGTTCAGAAGAAAAGCATTTATTTGAAAATGAAATCTTTTGTATAATATTACAAATAATGTTTACTGTTTACTGTAAGCAGTAATTTTGTATTGATCTCAAATTTTTGAACAGTAGTATGTTGAAATAATCAAATAGTATATAAGAGTAATATTAGGGCAATATTAGGGTTTTAGCCGAGTTATTCAATTATTTATTTATTGTGTGTGTGTGGGGGGGGTTGTTTTTCATGGTGGGCTTTGATTTTTTATTTGTTCCTCATCAGTCAGCCCATTTGAAAGGTATAATCAAGCTAATTACTGATTGCAGACTTCTTCCTTTTTTTATTGTCTCTCATGTCATGTGAGGACAATGGCAATCGTAGTTTCTGCCCACCCTGTAGGATATGCTGGATTTAAGACTACTTTATCTACTAACAGCTATTACATGAAACGCAGATGGCTTGAATTGAATGGACTCCTCCATAATAATTATCCTAAAACTTGACAGACTCACAAAAACACAGAAACTACTACAGTATTATTATAGTGACTGTATCAAATGGAAATCCCACAGTACTGCTTCTTTACAGTTATATTACCATGTCCAACAAATGTTTCTACTATAGAATTAAAGAGATTTTCTATCTTTCTGTCTTTCTTTCCATCCGACTGTTTAATTACTTAATGGCAAACAAAAGTCTTTGGTTGCCAACATTCTTCAAAATATCTTCTTTAATGTTCAATAGAAGAAAGAAAGTCACACATGCTTGGAAAGACTGAAAGTGGATAAAGTATTTTGGGACTTTTTTTAATGTTAAATATTAAGCAGTTATTTAAGTATTAACCAAATCAGAATCCAGTATCCAAGAGTGCAGTATAATAATGATCTCTAGCCTTGCGTCCCTGTGTTGGACTAATAGTACTTCTGACTGGCAGGTGACAGCTGTCGGTGTGTGCTTGGTCAGCTCTTCACATGGATTTCCATCACTATAGTTCCGGTGTGTGTGTGTGTGTGTGTGCGTCCGATCGGTACAGCTATATCACATTCACTTCTTCTGCATGAAATAGACCTGTCCTCTGTGTCTGCTAATGACACGCAGTAT
Organism: Puntigrus tetrazona; assembly: GCF_018831695.1. Taxonomy (NCBI): domain Eukaryota; kingdom Metazoa; phylum Chordata; class Actinopteri; order Cypriniformes; family Cyprinidae; genus Puntigrus; species Puntigrus tetrazona. The sequence continues at coordinate 5,519,387 of NC_056699.1, forward strand.
GAAGCTGTGATTGGATGTCAACATGATTGATGTGGGTGTGGAGAGGGAGGGTCCAGCGCTCTCTTGGGCCATTATCTCTTCAAATTATATCAAGGCTGTCTCGTTAGTCGTTCTTTTGGTGCTGCTCAATTTCTGTAATGACCGAGGGCATCGAGTCACAAAGCAGAGGACGAATCTCTGCCGAAAGAGCTTTGATGTGATATTCTGTGAGAATAAATTCTGCAGAGTTTGGGCTGCATTTCACAAAAAGGACAAGTGAAAATTTATGTTTAAATTGTTAAGTCGTGTCTAACAGAAACTTTTTAACCCCGCAGTCCATCCGTGAGGTGACGGGATACGTGTTGGTGGCTCTGAATCAGTTTGACTATCTTCCTCTGGAGAACCTGCGGATCATCCGAGGCACTAAACTGTATGAAGGACGATACGCTCTGGCCATCTTTCTCAACTACAGACGAGATGGCTACTTCGGCCTCAGACAACTCGGACTCAAGAACCTGACAGGTATCTCTGTCTATCTGTGTGCCTCTGTTTCTCGCCAAACAAAGTCCCATCACACTTGGTTTTGTGCAGTAGACGTCTGATAGAAATACACAGGAAAAAGCCTGTGAGCCGTCAGCAGAAAGCACTTATATTATGATTATAAGTAAATGTAAATGGGGCATTTTAAAAATGGTTTTTTCTCAATTCAGTTCAATCATTTTTAATACATAGTATTTTTAATTAAAACAAGTACAGACATTTAGCTTTATTTGAGCTTGGCATTTACCGTTTAGTAGCTACAACCATTTTAAGCAGAGTACATCCATTTTTATAGTTCAGCAGCATTAGAACAGTTGACTAAGAAGAGGTTAATTGACCAGGTGCTGTCCATTGCCATGTTGCTTCAAGATCTGGAGAAGATTTGGAGTTCATATGATGCATCAAATTGCCATTTTGGAAGATGTTTGACTGGTTACACCAATATGAAGTCCAAAAGAATGGCCAAGGAGGTCATTGTGAAGCTCAAAAAAACAACGTAAATCTATAAGAGAGGAAACAAAAACCTTAGATGTGGTCAGATCAATGTTTGGCTACATTCTTCAGAAAAAAGCAAGCACTGGTGAGCTCAACAACTTCAAAAAGCCCGAAAGAGCACAGAAGACAACTAAGGCTGGTCGCAGTTTCCAAATGTTTCAATCCATAGGAGACCACAAACATGAGGACAGTTTTTAGCTTTATAATCCTCTGAATGCATGACTAAACGATTGATGATCGTAGGAACGATTTCTTAGTGACAGGAGATCTCACGGATACTCGCGAGATCAAACGTGAGTAGAGAAGATAAATAAATAGAGGACAATCAGCGTTGTCAGCATGCTCTCCTGCTTTGCGTTTTGTTTCACAATAAAAAAAAAGTATAATAAAGAATATAGGTGATTCTGCTTTCGTGGCATGTTTGTGGCTATGTAAGATCCAGCAGGTGATGGGTATCGCGTCAGAGGGAGCCCGATCAAGAGTTGTAAATATCAAACATGGCGATGCTCCATCTTAATCTGGAGCAGTTAAATAATCTTAATGACACCATACAACAGAGGATTTTCTCCTACAAGCTGAGAATCGGCTTAAAAACGGCCTACAGAGGATTTCACTGCATTTTCTATTAAAAAAAAAATAGTTATATTATTATGTAAAAGAAAAAAAAATCACGGTATTGCAGTATTTTTATTTAAATAAATGCAGCTTTGGTGAGTAAGAGACTTCTTTTACAAATTTATTGCAGCCGCTGCCGGTCTCTCGTCTCCTCACTGAATAATGCTAATTTAACCACGAGTTGTAATTATCTCCGGAATTAAATCTACATTAATTTCAAAAATAAGGTTGTTTGTCATAATTTAAAGTAGAACTTCAAGGTTTCTTGAGAGTCAGTCAGTGGAGGAGGCTACATAACCCTTTGACCCCTTCATAAATGGCAGGCTTGATTTGATAGTTAAGCTCACTAATAGGTGCTGTGTGTGAGAATAATGCTCTAGGCAAAGTGATTTTGTTTTTAAACTCCCTCCCCTTGCGTGCGCACACACACATACACAGACACACATAGCACTTCTAAGTATGTTTTCCCATGCCCAAGGCCCTTTTGTTGACCCAAAGGGGTTAAGGATGAGAGAGAAATAGAGACAGACAGCCATCAGTATGCCCACCAGAAACGACTGCTGCCCAGCCATGATGAATTTTTTATGTCCTCTATACATTTGAGGTTTACTTACTTTGTTATAGCTGAATTTATCATTGGGCTGAGAGTCTGTTTTTTAATGATCTGCCAACAATGACATCTGTAATTCCCTGTGCGCTGCTTTTGATTACATGATTAGCCATAACCTTCTAATATGAATGTGCTTAGAATTATTCCATTATTTCAGTGTTCCAGGCAGAGATGAAAGCAAGCATCTTGCTTTCCAAGACAGAGCGCCCTGATGCTTAATGGATCCTTTGATATAAAATGCAGTTGTTGTCATGTTCGTCTCTCCCATGTTCCTACTCTCTTTCACTGTCGGCAAGTAGATTTCATATATGCATTGAGATATATGTATATATATATCTTGTTTAATAAATTGTCATATATTTTACTTGTATTTCATTTTAATCCAATTCCATGGAAAGTATCTTTTTTGTCTGTTCAGTGGAAGTCAATGGGGTCCAATGTGTTTTTGATGCCAACATTCTTCAAAGTACCTTAGTTTGTGTTCTTCAGGAGAAAGAAACTCATGGTGCATCTGTTCGGCAAATGAGTTAACAATGATAGAAATTATTAAACACATATATATGTGTGTGTGTGTGCATTATATAGTGTAGCAAGTTTTATTTGGGGGTAAACTGTTCTGATTACACACACGTTTTGGTCATCTTTGTGGGGTTTTTTTAAGGCTAGCGTTTCACGATTCAGAAATATTTAATTGTGCAATAAAGTCGATTATTAAGTATTCTAGAGGTCCGTGTAATAATTCGTGACATTTACCCTAGAAAACAATAATAAAGAGGACATATTCCGTTCCACCATGCCAGTATTTGCAGACTGTCTGATGAATAGAGAGCTCTGACCACACACTACTCTCATGCCAGCAGGTCTCAGTATGTACCATGAAAAGCAATTAGACCAGAAGTGTTAATGCATACAGATTAGAGTCCATATCAGCTCAACTGATCCAGCCTGAACAATGGTGATAAAATCCCCATATTTGAGCAAAACAGCAGAACTTAGCAATTGCCTTTCTCCTGTATTTGGTAATTAAAGAATATCACAAGCTGATTTGAAATAGTTGAGCCTCTGTAGTATCTGTGACTGATTATCGTGAAATGATGGACATAGAAACGTTTTCATAGGCAGAGTTGTGTAAAGTACAAGTTGCATGTTTACCAAAGATATAATTTAGCAGGGATGCAAATAAAAGCCCCCCCCCCTCTCTCTAACATTTAGAAAGCACACATCCACAGGCTTTGGTTTTGTCCTCTTCTATCTTGTTGTTGTCTATTTGATATCATGCCAAGCAGCTGAGCACAGTCTAAAGAGAACATGTCATTTCTCTCTCCATCTGCTGGCTGCGTGTTCACCCAAATGCTTGGTAAACAGCGGCGGCATTCGTTAGATCAATCCTCGTCACATTAAATGACTTCTCAAATGCAACAATTTACGAATATATACATATAGAAAATGAGCGTAGGTATTTTGATCAATTGCATTTTCATTACAGCTCTGTTAACAAAATGCTCATAATAATAAATATTAAAGGGTTAGCTCACCCCAAAATGACAATTCTGTCATTAATTAATCACCCTCATGTCGTTCCAAACCTGTAAGACCTTCGTTCATCAAAACGTAAAACGTAGTAAAAACATCCGTAAAACAGTTCATGTAACATCATATTCAGTTTTGCGACGCTACAAGAATCTTTTTTTTTTTGCACAGAGAAAACAAAAATAACATCATTTACTCAACCATTCTTCTCCCCTGAGTTTTGCTTTATCTGCGCAATAGAAGTATTATCACAGTGTCGCAAAACTGAAGTTGAGCCAATGATGTAACACAGACTGTTTTACTGATGTTTATACTGCGGTTATCAAGCTGGAAACTTCAGATAGCTCTCAGATTTCATTTAAAATATCTTAATTTGTGTTCTGGAGATGAACATAGGTTTTATGGGTTTGGTGAGTAAATAATGAAAATTTTCATTTAATAAAATTTTGACAATTAATCAAATTAATTCCAGTAATATATATTAAAAAAATAAAATTTTTATATATATAAATAGAATGAAAAATAATAAAACTCCACTTAATGTTCCACTTATTATTGCTATTAGTAGTATTATTATTGTTGTATTTATAATAAATTGTACTTTACAGTAAATATATTTTAATAATAATATAAGTCAGAACAACTTTGCTTCAGTGTTTAAAATTAGACATTTTAGGAAGCCTCCGGTTCCTTCTTTTTTGCAGATTTATCAGATCTTTGTTGTTGAGACAGGTGAATATTTATTTCCATGTATTTATCGCTGTGTGTTTGTAGTAGCAGTCAGCATTGATTTAAACGAAAGCCCCCCATTTCCAACACCGGTAATAGTGAAAGTGTTTGTTTATATTTACTGCCTCTGTGATTGTTAAGCTCTGTTTATTCTCCATGCTAGTCTACTGTAAGCCATTACAGATTCTTGATGGTTCACAAGTCTCATCTCTCAGTTTGAATCCTCATCTATATGCGTGTTCACATATGTTTGATGAAATGAGCGGTCTTTATGTAATCCCCCCACACAGTGAGGCCGATGTTTTCAGGTTTTCTTTTTTCCACCTGGTAACGCTGGCTGTTTATATGCTGCACAAACCCTTCAGTTCAAGGTGGAGGTCGTTCTGCTCCTATATGCCCTACAGTCATTTTAGTGTTTTGGTCTGGTTGGGTTGCATGTGCCATGCTAAACAATGATTAAATACATTTTTATTTTATTTTAACCATCTGAATTAACAGTTAATTAAATCAGACGATAACAGTCCCGCCACAAAATTAAGAAGAAAAATAAATAAATAAATTTGATGTTGTTTAAATCTATTTTAAATAAACTAATTTTGTCTAATTAATTTGAACATATAATAAAGTAATAGTTATATAATGCAGGATCACTTTTGTTGCACAGCAATAAAAAAAAGTAATAAAGTGCACAAATTGAAGGGGAAAAAAAATTATTTATTAATTACCTGTAGTTTTATTTCATTTATATATTTGAATTTATTACCATATATATTTAATGATGCATACTGCTTTTTTTAAATAGAGAAGTCATAAATAAAAAGAAGACAGTCTACAAGAATCTTTCACTTTGTGAAAGAATAATAATATAATACTTTAAAGAAAGGTTTAAACAGGTTGATTCAGACTGTTTTTGGCTGTCCATCTCCACTTACATTGCTGGTCAGTTAAAACCAACACTGATATTAATTTACTTTTGCCTTTTTCCTGATATTTTATTTACTTTTTGCCTTTCCTTCTGCCTAAATGGCCGTGCGGTCACTTAACCAAGGTGATGCTGACAAGTGCACATTTATTTGTGTCTGTTGTTACAGAGAACAGCATCGTCTTAGTCGTGTCGTTCCTGATAGCAGATCATAGAGTCTAAAGACAGCTCACTGGCATATAGACCGTTCCTAAGGCTTGAGCATATACATACTGTATGAAGTAGAAACCTTCAGACTGTGTCCGGGCACCCAGAACAGGTAGACATGAATTTTAAAACTCTGATCTGAATTTTACAATTTGCAAGTCAGCCAAGGCAAGGCTAGTAAGAGCTTGGCGGTTTGTCATCTAACATCTTGACATGTACGAGAGGTTGGCAGGGGTTGCAGCAAATATTCAATATTTTAATATACTCTCAGTCTGTGAAGTTCCTGGCAGCTCCTGAATCAATAAGGATGTGACGTGTGGTTTTAGAAATCTGGACAGTTATTTGGCTCTGGGGAACATTTCACTACACTCATTTTTGGACGGACAGAGTTATTGTAATCCAGACGAGATTTACAACGTTTGCCGAACTGACCGCAAAAAAGATACGTTTCCGTTGCTTCAGAAAGTCAGATATTGGTTAAAGCCTAAAGGGTAAATCTTAAACTGTAACGTGTAAAAGGACATCATTTTTGGCATTCATGTTAAAGATTGGATAACAAGGATGGTATTGTCTTTGGTGTTTCTCTTTTGTTTAACTTGGTTTGCAACCTTTTTAGTGCACTGCTATGCAAACATATATTTATCTACTACATATTTAGCTTGATATATTAAAAAATGAGTTAAATTACAAAATATTTCTAATTTAGTTATTACTAAAATAAAAATGAATAAAGTAATAAATAATATATATATATATATATATATATATATATATATATATATATATATATATATATATAATATTATATATATATAAACCTATAGCTATATTTTGTCATCAATAAGTAAATAGACTTTAAACTTAAAATAGAAAATGAACATAAATCAAATTCAAACTATTAACAACAGTATATTAATAATACTAAAATACCACAAAAATTGAGCTTCAGCTTATTGTCATTATTTGAAGCCTCTGTATTTTATGTCACGAATATTAAGAAATAAAGAGGCTAACGGAAAGCTAACTTGACATCTTCATTTAAAGGTATAAAGCTATTTTTGTACATTTTTTAAGGAATTTTAGCTTCATTACTACAACATGATAATTTGTAGTACCTTATATGTGGCCCCTTTACGTGTAATTGTAATTGTGCAATATATCACAGTAATCACGCTCATGAAATTTTAACAGTAAAAAAACTCACGCTGACCACATTATTCCGGAAATGTATAACTTATGTGTGAAAAGGCTAAAATGAAATGAAGAGAGCAGAGCTAATGCTGTCTCACCGGTCTGTTGCTCAGAAGGCTGAGAGGGGAACAGCTCCATTAATAATGAATCCAGTATCATCATTATGCAGCAAAATGTTTAAACTACACAGACTCTCACAGCTTCAAGCACAGCTTTACTTTTGAAAAACATTCTCCCATGAAACTCAGCTCATGTCAGCAAATCTCGAAGCAGATAACCAGTGAATGTTTGAGGGAGGCGGTCATTTGTGTACTTAAAAATGCTCAAGTAAATATTTACAATAATAAGAAAATAAATATAAAAGGATATGTTTAGCGTCTTTTTGAAAACAGCAGCTTCATTGAAAAAGTGCATTAAAAAACGTCATGATGTGACATTTATGTATAATGCGGATGCTTCTTATGTAGCATCCTACTTTACATTTTTCCATGGTACAAGAAAAAAAAAAAACGGCATGTGCAAAATCAGCAATTTGATAGGATGGATACAAAAAAAGGAGGAAATCAAGAATGTGCCCTATAATAAAAAATAATGATTTTTTTTTTATTGCCTACGCTGAGAAACAGACTCCTGGAAAATAAAAATAACACATTTAATGAGGTTTATGCTCAAACAGGTAAAATAATATCCGAAAGGAATACAGATATACTTGCAATTAGAATGTTTCTCACATGAATTTATCTGGTTTCCATGGTGTTTAATTATTTTTCTGTAACACAGGAAATACTAAGCGTGTGTATAACTATGTTATAACTATGTTATAGGTTCATTTCCGATAAAACCAAAGAGCTCAAGGAGGAATCATTTAAGATTTCATAGGGAATTTGAACAGAATCGCTGTTTTATGGCGATTCACTGAACGAACCGTCTAACAGCAGCTCTTCATTGGATAAAAAATTACAGAATATAGTGAAAACACTTTTAATTAGCTCAGCAACAAGATAGACAGATTAAGAACAAAACTCAAGATACTTCTCGTTTATTGGATGAATCTAAGACACATAAACACACCTGTTCTTACAAGCTGCAGGAAGACAAAGAGTGAGGAAAGAATGAGTTAAAGTTAAGGAAAATGTGGCATTCTATGTTTATAGCTATATGTGCGATTGCATAGATCTGAACCACCATCAGTCACTTGTTTCTGATTCCTCAGTGAGGTTAAGATTTATATTAAATTCACAAGTTCAGCCTGAATGTGGAGGTTTGTACTCGCGTTGCCTTTGTGTTTTATTAAAAATTAGTGTTTTAACTTATAGATACTGTTCTAGTTCGAGATGTCTCAAGGTTTCTCTTCCCAGATCATAAATCGTGAATGTTATCTCGTCGGTCACATGGTCTGAATTTTCCTGCTCTTTTCATGAATTTTCGGGTGGGCAATGATGGTCTTTGACCATTAGTCTTGGTTACTTGCCCCAAAACTGACATTCTCCTTTCTGAGTGTGGATTTTCAATGAATGTTACGAGCCGTCCCGTCTGTTGGATCTGCTTGCCCCTAATTTTAGGACACCCCCTTGTCTCGGGTCTCTCTGTGGAATTCGGCTCCTCGTGTTTCAGTGTTTTAATCGAATCTTAGAGTGTCTGATTCACGTTGAAACCCGAAGTTTTGTTCAGTGCAAATAGTCTAAACATTCTTAAAATAAGACAGACATGCAAAATGGCATGATGAAGTGTTGTTTTCTGGGAAATGCAATGTAATTTTTTTGATAGCCCTATGCTCAACCATTTCTCTTGTCTTGTTCCTAATAGCAGGGGCAGATTTAACCAGTAAGCGAGGTAAGCGGCCCTTAGGGCCCCCGAGGAATCACGGGGCCCCATCTGATAGGCCCTATTGACGAAACATGCTTGGCAAATGCTCCACTGTGTCAAATATTCACTCACCGACATTTCATGAGGTCCCGAAAATCTTCTCATTATAGCAATGTGTAGGTACATACGACTTAAATTTGAATTTCATTGTGCGGAGAGAGCTTTTTAACGGAACGCAGTGCGATCGCGAGGAATTGAAGTTTGACAGCTTTTAGTATTAGACCGAGTGCTCTTTGCATGCATTCTAAGCTGTATAATACAGTCTGACTGTGACAGAACAGATAACCCCAGGGAAGGAAGTATCATGTTTTGTATTTTGATTTTATTTGCCTTGATGTTTCAAAATGACTCGCTTGTGTATTTTCCTATGCGTGCTGTCTCAAAACGCCATGCAGTCCTATATAAAATGGCTGGAGATTCTCGCAGTACAATAGCCATGAATAAATATTTGAATGCACATTAAAAATAAAATAATAGAAGAACAATTTAATACAAATGAATGTGTCGTGATCAAATAGAGTTTAGAAAACATTCTCATTAACTTCAGGTAATCTAACATGATTTTATTATTGTAATTTATTCTTAAAATAGTATGACATTAATTGTATTTATTTAGTTCAGCGTGACACTAAAAGGCCTCTGAATGCTATTTGTGCTCAATGCAAACTCAATCTTGAAAAACTAAACCAAGCAAATACAAAAATATGAAGCTGACGATTTTGACTGTGCTCCTCACTGGACATGCCTTTGAAGAGTAATGCACATAATGAAATATTTTCCTTGCCTTGTTTCAATTAAAAGTCCCCCCTCGGCTCGGCATGCCCCAATCTGCCTAGGTCATGTGCACCTGCATACCCTGCATACCTTGCGCACCCAGACGCTACACCCCTGCGGTTCACTAATTATTCACTTAAGCTGTCAGTGGGTAAATTAAGTAGTTTGCTTAATAGGCGTAAAGGAGCATGCAGTTACCCAAATCACTAAGCCTGCCTCTGCCTAACGGGACGGTTGTGGCAACGAGATTTAGCCATTTCTTCAGGTTCTTACATGCACCATTTTATGCTGGAAAAACAAAACAATAGAAGTCGCCGTGTCAAGTTCGCTTTTGGACCGCTGCTCTCCTCCTCTGTGAGGTTTCATGGCTCCTGGCCTCTTGAGACCCTGCCGCTGGCTGTGATTCCTGGGACGCTCTGCCGTCTCCAGAAGCCGAGCTTTCCTTGTGACTGAATAATGAGACGCATCGCGAATGTGACCGTGGATCATGATCTGAAGCCTCGGCGGAGGATATTAGGAGCCGTTCACTGACAGTGACAAAGGGAACAGAAGTCCATAATTTTCAATATGACTTGACATTGTTACGGCATGCGCGCAGAGTTGAGAAAGTTTATTGTTTATTATTGGAGCATCATTCGTCTCCTGTGAGATTTGTCAGTCAAGTTTGGACTGGAGAAGTTAAGCGTTCTGTGAGAAATTCCACAGAATGTTTCGTATGATTTGTCTTTGTCCACATAAAAAATGGTGCGTGGAAGAGGGTGTCAGAAATTATCATTCGTTCTTGTTCATGAAATACTGTAGTTCAAATCCAGACTCTTTCCCTGAATCCTAATTTCTAAAAAAATAAAACCTGATTAATGTCAAAGTAGAGGGGCAAATGCTTATTTTTATATTATAACATTTTTCTTGGTTATGTGACCATTAAGGGAGCATTCTGTTTTATAATTTTGCAAATATAGAACAGACATGTTACTTTCATATATTATACAATATACATTTTAAAATTAGGTTGTTTTCTAAATATTTTCTAAATATTATGTTTGTATCATAAACCTATATCATAAATCTATGACATCAGTAATCATAGATTTTGCTTTAACTTCACTTTTTATTATTAATATTATTATTATTATTATTATTATTATTATTATTATTATTCTTTTAAACATTTTAAATTATTTAATTTTATTTTATTTCGTTAATTAGAAAACTATCTATTTTAACATTAACTGTTTAGGGGAAAAAATCAATTCAGTGACATAATTCAAAAAAGTTCTGAAGTGTTTTGAATATTTTAAATGAATGCATATTCTCGATTGATTGCCTGGTTTCTTTTCTTCATATCTGTGCTGGGGACCTATCCTTCAGATTTTCCAGTCTCATCTTCATCTCGCTGATTGTAATCTGCCACTGGGAGATGATTTGTCCATGTAAAAATGGACGCAGACAGAACGAAATGAGGATTATTTCTCAAATGTTAGTGGTTTTGACACGGTTTTAATTTGGCTTTAATATTAAATTCTGCTTCTCGTATGCAAAATGATTGCATTTTGTGTCAGATCTAAACAGATAAATAATAAAATCAATATGAGTTGCATCACATATCGCGTAACAAGGCGTCTTAATAGTCTGTCAATGAGGGTTCCTCTGTTTGCACCGACTTAATGAACACAATTTTTAGCTTGTCTTCTGTCTTATAAACATTAATTGGTTAAGGCACAGCTGAACATTCATTTCAATACAGATGCAATTACTATATTATTTTATTTTATTTTTATTTTTTCACAGCAATACTGTCGTCTTGCTAAAACTGGTCACGCATTGTCACTGTTACCATTTTTAACATCAGTCAAGTTTATTACACTATAAATTGTGTTTTAATGCCTAGGAATATCATGTAATTTTAAATACTGATTTAAAATATTTGTATATATATTTTACCCTGAATAGAATAGAATAGAATAGAATAGAATAGAATAACTGGGTGTTTTTATGCAAATCAACATTGTGATGTAATATAATAAATTTGCTTCGATCAGTCAGTGCTATATAATGCTTGTCAACGACTAGCAATATTATAAAAGTTATAGCTCAAGTTAAACAGCTTGATGTTTACATTAGCTTCTTTTTTTTTAACTAACGTATTTATTTTCATATATTTTCCTGTGATTTACAGTTGATATGAAAACGGTGCACTGTGCTCAGCTTTGACCCAAAGTTTATTTGCGCCATTGAATTGATTAAATTATGTTTACAGATGGAGGCAGACAGTTAATGTTAAGAGGGGCGCCATAATGTCGCTCAATTTCTCCGGGCTGATAAGGACCGCTGTACGTGCCATGAGTGCTTGCCCTTCAAATGACTTCATAACATACCTTTTAAGACGTTTTGATTAGCTCAACTTCTTTTCCCACTTTTAATTTTCCTTCAAAGGCACTTTATCGTTCTTATTTAAATACGGATTCATTACATTTGTTGTTGAAGGGATTCCTGCTTTTTCGCCACCTTTCTTAGCGAAGGAATTGTGTGCAGATGAATTCATCAAAGAGATGTTAATGACGTGAAGTGTTTCTCATGCAGGCTGGGTTTCCAGCTGTGAATGTCAAAAGTGACTCTTTAAAAATGTATTCATATGGTCTGTTGTTCCATTGACGGTCTCAACCTTTCCCCCGGCACACTCCACTTCCATCATCATGGAAGTGCTGAAAGAAAATTTAAATATTTCACTTTCACTCAAAGGAAGTGAAATTGTCATGTTTAAATACCCTTGATCACGGCTGGGTTCATTTTGAATGCAGGGATGAGGACTCTGGGACCTGTTCATCTCACAGTGCTGGTCAGTCAGTGGTTTGGAGATATTGAAAAATACAGAAAAGTGCCAAAAAATATACCTTTACCACGTTACTGGATCAGCACTTTAGTACTTTATTTACCCTTAAAATATACATAATACATCTTTAATTTATTCAAACGCTTTCCCTGCACAGTCGTGTTGTGAAATATTATTCATTTGTAAAATACCTATATTTGAATATATTTTAAAATGCAATTTATTCCACTCATCAGAGCTGCATTTTAAGCATTACTGTTTCAGTCTTGAATGTCATATGATGATTTGCTGTTCAAGAAATACTTATTATTAATTTATGTTAATTATTATTAATTATGTTCAAACAGTTGTTTGCTAAAGTAAGGGTTTTTTTAGATCGTATGTAACACTTATACTTAATAATTAATGGAAAAAAACACAAACCTTTATATATATATATATATATATATATATATATATATATATATATATATATATATATATATATATATATATATATATATATATATATAGAGAGAGAGAGAGAGAGAGAGAGAGAGAGAGAGTAATCAGGTCCATTTTAATGCATTTTATCATCTATGCTGTGTGGGCTTAGCAATTGAAAGCGCGCGCACGCACACACACACACACACACACTAGATGATGCTTACTGAAGATGAATGGTTTAATAGTGTGATATAATCAGTTGTGTAGGTTCAGTATATGAAGCCTGTGCAGATATGAGATATTCTAGCAGAACTGTCCAGCTATGTAACTTATAAAGTTACATTATTCAATTACGAAGCTGCAGCCAGTGTCTGAATAATAATATTGCTTCATTAACTTCACATTTGTTTTCCTTCAAGAGAGAATGAAAGTATACTAACCCATTTTAAACAGCTAGCCACTGCCTCATTCTTCAGACGGCTTTTTGAGGCTATGAGCCCGGCGTTTGTGATGTCCTACAATATAAATAGAAATTTTTAAAGCAGGCTTCCAGGACACAGTGTTCATTGGAGCACTAGGTTTCTAGGCTACTAATATCTGTTACAGGGTAACAGGAGGGAGGGATTTGAAAGAGATGCGAATCTATCAGATCAAATACTGTACACTACCTCCGCATAAAGCATATGTTCCCAATCTCTGCAGACACATTGATATGCTCATAATCTTGCTTGATCTTTTATAAGCTCCTTAACTTGGGAATTGGGGTGATTTCATTCCTAAATCCTGTTCTAAAAAGAGAGATTATTTTCATTACACTTCTTTTATAAATCGTTTAAACGGGTTTCATAGAGCAGTCAGGGTTATATCCTTAAGGTGACCTCAGAATGAACTGTATGTCTTTTATATGCGCATAAATAGTTTCTTTAACATGATTCATGCTGTAAAATAGGCTAAATGACTCAAATGTTGTCGCTTATACGGAAACGCTCATGATTTCTAATTCTTTTGAAATTCTCCCTGTTGTAGAAATCCTGAATGGAGGTGTGTATGTGGATCAGAACAAGTTCCTGTGTCACGCTGACACCATCCACTGGCAGGACATCATCAAGAACCCGCGTTCTGAGCTTCTGGTCGTGCCCTCAAACAACAGTGGAAACACATGTGAGTTAATGATTTAACCTGGGCCATACTGATTAAAGATTGTTAGAATTAGACTGAAACTGAAAAAAAAAACTGCTAAAAATTTATTTATATATATATATATATATATATATATATATATATATATATATATATATATATATATATATATATATATATATTTTTTTTTTAATAGATTTTTTTAATTAAAAGGCCATGTAAGCTGGATAATGTACAGGCAGGTGGCGTTATATAAATTATCTTTTTTTTTTTAAATAGTCTGTTATAATCAAAAATACAGTTAAACAGTGATGTTGTAATGAAATATGAAAATTGTTCCTTTAATGCAAGCTAAATTTTCAGAATTATTGGCCTAGTCTTTAGTGTCTCATGATTCTTAAAAAATAATTTAAACATTATAAATTTAAAAAAAAAAAAAAAAATGATATATATATTAGTAGTCAACATTTGAAGTGGATCAAAAGCTTTCATCAAAATTTTCCTAAGAATGCATATTGGTTTTAGGTTTCAGGACAACTTTGATGAAAGGTTTTGATCCACTTCAAATGTTGACTACTAGCAAAGTTTTCCAAAAAAAAGAGGCCTTATGCTTTTCCGAATAGTTTGCAAAGTTTTGGGGTCGTTTTGCAACCCCTGGAAAATTGCAGGATTTCTTCAGTGTAATCAGTCTTAACTGAAATGATACTGTTGAGTCCCTCTCAATCACACTCTCTCCGTAATTACAAAACCGTCAATTAAATCTAAGCAGTGAAAATGAGTGGGAAAATTAAGTGGGAACATTGTGTGAGACAAATCCCACAGTACACTGAAGTGTGCTGTTGTTTAGGATTAAAGTTAAGATGTATTCCACAGGCAGAAGGTGTCATCGCTCCTGTAACGGCCGCTGTTGGGGCCCTCAAGAGAATCAGTGCCAAAGCTGTGAGTATTTAACACAGGCTTTATCATTTAACGTGCACAGCTACACATACATGCACACAAAATGCAATATAATAAGGCTTTGAGTGTGATGTGACCTTTGACCCTTTTTCAATATTATAGCAATAATCAATATTCAATATTATATTGATTTTGTCACAGTATGTCAAAATATGCTATGATGAACTGCTGCCATTATAATCCATTCAAACTGAGTAAAATATACACAACTCATAAATGAATGCATATAGTTCATTTAGAATATGCCTTAATTTTGCGGCTAGATATAATGACCTAATAACCATAAGTTCTTATTAAGCTTGAAATCCATGTGTAAAATTTAAAATTAAATTATATTAAAACGCCCACATTATACTCATTTAAAATTTCTTACTTAATTGGGACTACATTTATGTGATTTAAAGTTTAAAAGCACATTATTTGTCTCTCACTATACATTACTTCAGCATTATTGTAATAATTGTTGTAAAAAGTTGTAACCTGGCTCAGGAGGAAGACATGAGTGGCAGCTTTTCCACATAATTAAGGGAGACTTCTAGTAGCCAAAAGCAAAAATGCTTCGAAAGTGTAAGCAAAACAGACACAGTTTACGATTGAAGGTTTCAGCTGAACAATCAGTGTGTTGTTAATTATGTTAAAAGTTAACTTTATGCCTGATGTTGCAGACAGAGATATCATTGTATACCAGTTTCGGAAATGCACACAGAGTTTGAGTGACTGAAATGAAATGTGTTTTATCTGTAAAGTAAAAAGATTCTGAAGCACTTCGAGTGAAAGCTCAGGGAACTCTGTGATATTCTCTGGTGCTCGTGGCACAACCTGTGGTGATGAACTCATGAGTGGGTGGCAGATACAAAGAAAAGGACGGCAGGGGATGGCAGGTTGAGTTTTCAATACATAATTAGGCATAATTAAAGACAACCCAGCTCTGTAGAGTGTCACCACTGATGGGGGGAAGGGGGTTGTCTGGCAAATAATAGATGTAAGGTTTATGCTTTGTCCTGGTGACTTTTGACATATTTACAGAAAAGTAAACTCATAAAAGTCCACCAGTGTGGAGAGAGCTTCACGTTTGTCTTCGCGGTTACAGTGACAAAGACGGTGTGCGCAGAGCAGTGTGATGGACGCTGTTTCGGTCCGTACGTCAGTAACTGCTGTCACCGTGAATGTGCAGGAGGCTGTTTTGGACCCAAAGACACCGACTGCTTCGTATGTCAACCTCTTCTTGTTTTTTATACCTCATTGTGGATGATTTTAAAGTGTACTAGAGTGATTGACAAATGCCCGCTCACTTCATTTTTAAAATAGTTTCAGGGTGATGCTGCACTGTAATGTGTTGAAAACACTGAAAACTCTGCAGAGATCGTGTTTTGTTGATCGACCGCATACTTACATGACCGTTTTTGTTCTCAGGCTTGTACCAACTTTAATGACAGCGGGGCCTGTGTGACGCAATGTCCTCAGCCATTCGTCTACAATCCAACAACCTTCCAGCTCGAGCACAATCCCAACGCCAAATACACCTATGGAGCGTTCTGTGTCAAGAAATGCCCACGTAAGTTAAAGGAACACTCCACCTATTTGGAAATCCGTTCATTCTCTAATTCCACCGGAATTAATAAATTGAGTTTTACCATTTTAGAATCTATTTCAGCAACTTTTAGGATAGCTTAGCATAGATCACTGAATCCAATTGGCAACAGCAGGTGGGTGGGAAAATAGTTCCTAATCATACTGGCCTAGAAAATCACAACTTTTCATACAGAAGAGTCAAGTTTTAAATGGGAAAAATATCGAAACTCTGGTAGTTTTTGAATGCGATGCTACTGGACTAATTGGATTCAATGATCTATTCTAAGCTATGTTAAAAGTGCTATCACCAGACCCGGAGATCAGCTGAATAGATTTCAAAGCCGTAAAACTGAACTTATTAACTCTGGGGGAGTTGGAGAATGAGTCTATTTCCAAAAAAAGTGAAGTGCTCCACTACTAACTGACTAATTGATTACATTTCATTTCATTTTAATTAAGAGAGCATCATCATAGTTTTGTCAATAAAAGATTTTTGAAATGTTCTTTTTAGACTTAACTTTCTCTTTAAAACATATCTGTGAACTAACATCTTTCACAAGTAAGCTCTGTCGTTCTTTGACATAGATAACTTTGTGGTGGATCACAGCTCTTGTGTCAAAGCCTGTCCGAGCAACAAGATGGAGGTGGAGGAAAATCATATCAAGATGTGCATCCCGTGCACTGACATCTGTCCGAAAAGTAAAAAACAAATATTTAAGCATTGTCAAAAACAACATATAACCTCAAAACGTTTTAGGAACATTACAATAATCATGTTTGTTTGTGGTGTTCAGTGTGTGACGGTATAGGCACCGGCAAGCTTCAAACGGCTCAAACTGTAGATTCCAGCAACATTGAGATGTTTGTCAACTGCACCAAGATCAACGGCAACCTCATCTTCCTCATCACAGGCATTAAAGGGTGAGGAACATTTAAGTCTTTTAGCAGTGTTAGATATTCCCATATGACACCCGTGTTTCTCTTTGAATTGCAATGTGCCCTCAAAAGCTGCTATAAGTGCATACCAGCTTCTCTAGGCATGCCAACAAGCAATGAGGTGGTTTTGATGTATATAAAGCTGACGTGTTACTTTGCATGTTGAGAGAAGAAAAATCTGTAGTTATACGTTCTACAACCTTGATGCTAAGTCAGTTTAAATTCTATTTAGATTGACCTTGTTGTTCCCAGGGTATTAATACCCTATCAAAACCAGTTTATTGAGCAAAATGTCTTCAGGAACACATTCAGGAATATATTTGCCTGGTAATATTTGACTTGCATTATAGTGCTCATTTTTTTTAATTGCTTACACTCATGAAATTTTGCTGTGTTAAACAGAGACATGTATCATGGTATCGGGGCTCTGGATCCTGAGCGACTGAATGTGTTCCAGACCGTCAGAGAGATCACAGGTAGAGAGACAGTTCTCATCAGTCTCAAAATAACTTATATTCAAAACAACAACAACAACAACAAAAAGTCGAGCATGTTTATTCCTCACAGCATTCATGCATCCTTATGTTACAGTATTTATTTGTTGAGTGTAATAGGTTAGAAAAACTGAACATGTTAGTCATGTTTAATTAAAATCTGGCGTATGGCGCAGTCAGATATTATATTGCAGGAAATGGAGTGAAACGTAATGAAAATCTGCACAATAAGAAAGACCTATGGCTGTTGTCCTGAACACAGTTCCCATCGCCACCATAAAAATGCATCTCTGATTCTTCATGCACCAAAACATTGATCATAAGAACATGTGCAACCGTGGAAATGTCATCTGAAAAAAAGTTGAAAATTACATTTCTGTATTTCGTCATTACTTTTTCAAGACGACATTTAATGTATTTTGATTTGCTTTTTACTGTCTCATCAAGATCACTGTTGTATAATGTTACGTGTCTGTTAAATACATCCAAAGGTTACTTGAACATCCAGTCTTGGCCAGAGAACATGACTGATCTTGGTGTCTTTTCCAACCTTGTCACCATAGGAGGAAGAACACTTTATAGGTAAGATCATTTTTTGTCAGGCTCATTCTTTCAGTGGAACTGATGTTAAGTCATTCTGCTCAATACAATTGCTCATGGCAAAATCACAGTGGATCAAAGTAAAACTGTCTGATACATGACTACCAAATAAACAATCCAATCATATGAAAGAGCGATAGGTTCAGAAATTTTTATTGACTGCCTAAACGTCCTCAATTCCGTGGGTCTTTTTTTCTCAGTGGTATTTCTCTGCTGATCCTGAAGCAGCGCTGGATCTCTTCGCTGAAGTTTCAGTCTCTGAAAGAGATCAGCGCCGGTAACATCTACATGACCAACAACAGCCAGCTCTGCTTCTACAACACGGTGAACTGGACCAGTCTGTTCCGCACCAGCACCCAGAGAGCTCTGATCAAGAACAACAGGGACCCCAGAGACTGCAGTGAGTGATCTAGCCAGTACTACCAAACCAAAAACATACTTATACTTTCTGACTATTTGAAATGGTCAAAGTATCATTATTTTAATGCAAAATGCTGCAGGGTGTATAGGGTAAAAATCTCAACTAGCAAATGTCACTATACTTCCCCCAGCTGATTACATTACACGGTACACTAAGAAAATGACTTTGTATTTCAGTTTTTCTGAAATGTTATGCTTAAAGATAAAAATGAGGGTTTATCTAATTTATTTCCATACATTTCTAGAATAAATATCTGAATATTGTATTACGCCAGTGTAAGGGACCGAGAGGTCAAGGCAAATAGTATTTAATATTATGAAATTATATAATATTATGCTTAAGGAGTTGTTATGTACAGGGTGAATGTGCATAATTGTCATGAAAATAATGTAAACTTGAAATGGTCTTAAAAAGTATGCTTTGTTTTCTTGGTGTAAAACATAATTCTTTTCTTATCGATTCAATTTGAGGCCAACTATGAGTTTTTGAGAGATTTGCACAGTTATTGGCTAAATGACCTGTAATACTGTCAACCCATTTACATCATACTTGGGCATTAATAATAGACTAGCCTATTAGATCTGCCAGTTCTTGAATTTCAATACACCTCTGGGACACATACAGGACATAAAGACAATCATTTTACAGGCCAGTATCTTATGTATGATAAGGATTCCCTGCACTGATGAAATGGAGAAGCACAGACCTATCCATAATGGAGATGTTGACAGTTGCAGAACACTTCCCACAGTGCCTCACTGCCAAGCTGTGCTTGATGTAATTAGAGAGATAATAAGTCTGTGGTGTGTGGGATCAATGGTGCTGTTAGCCGGCTCATTCGCTGGCCTCTTTTCCACGCTGCCGATCACAGGCGACTGATATCCCTGGATTGTCCAACAACCCCGACAGTCGTGAAGTGCATCCAGTGCTTTGCATTTATCAGCCGATAGTCCCAGTTGACAATATGAGGACTTTGGTTCAGACAATACTGAGTTTTTATTTGGAATTCATTCATCCTGTTGAATTATCTGTATATAAATATTTGAATATGCTTAAATTAACTGATAAACCAAAATCTGAAAAATCTGGCTATATTAGTTTAAAGATTTTAGTGATGTTGACCTTCCTTTTGAAAAAGAATTTTTGACAGCAACATGTTCAACCATATACTAGCACATGCATGATCTCAAAGCCTGCATATTGTCTAAACCCATAAAAAGAATGGCCGTAATGTATTTATGTAAAGCTTTTTCTGTGAATGTCTTCCCCAGCTCAGCAAAGGATGGTGTGTGATCCGTTGTGTTCGGTGGCAGGATGCTGGGGTCCCGGTCCAGATCAGTGTCTAGCTTGCAAATATTTCAGCCGGGGAAAGACATGCGTGAAAGCCTGTAATCTCTATGATGGGTGAGTAAAAGACAGCTAGAATTCAGAAATGAAGGAGCAAGAAAAATGTGATTTGCCACTTCTAGGTTCATGCTGTATAGGGGTACTTCTTTATTACTATTATATGTAGATAGATAGACGGACAGACAGAAGATAGATAGATAGATAGATAGATAGATAGATAGATAGATAGATAGATAGATAGATAGATAGATAGATAGATAGATAGATAGATAGATAGATAGATGGATAGATAGATAGATAGATAGATAGATAGATAGATAGATAGATAGATAGATAGATAGATAGATAGATAGATAGATTGACTGATTGATTAATTTAAAAATTAAATTAAAATGCTTGAACATTCATACATTTCCCCATAAAAAAATTTAAGCTTCAGATGAAGACAGGCTTAAATTTCTTGTTTCATTTTACCAACACATTTGAATTAAAGGTTTTAGATATCACTCCATAAAGTAGAAAATAATGTCAACAACAAGAAACTTACTACTACTACTACTACTACTAATAATAATAATAATAATAATAATGATGGGTAACACTTTATTTTATTAATATCAATAGGTTACACCTATTAGTTGCTTATTAGCATGCATAATACTAGAATATTAGCCATTAAATATAATAAATGGTTGATTATAAAAAAGTGAGAATAAAATTATTATATTAATAAATACAATGTTTATATTATTGCTTATATAATGCAATAACATTGTGTCATTATTGATGTAAAAAGTGTTTTTTCTTAGAAATTCATATAATACATAACATATTTCACTAATAACACTAAAGTCTTTTGACCGGTATAAATTACAGTAAAGCTTAAATCATAAATCCTGTTGTCAGTTGTCAAAATGACAGTTTATATATTTTACATACCAATCACACAATTTCAGTCTGTCTCATGAATAAAACCCATTGTGGGGGCAGTGTTTGAAGCTCCACAAGTTCTGACACTAGACTATTGGGTACAGCCATGGTTACTGCGGTATTTTTTTTGGTTTTATGAAGACTATCTATCATTTAGATTGCCGTTCGCCCCCAGTCACTTTGTAAACACAATTGTGTACAAACTTCTGCCTTGGGGATGTGTGAGAAAAGATTAAAAGAATCAGAGAGAGGGATGGATTTCATCTAAAAGTTATAGTCTGAAAGCAGGACCGCGTCTGGCCAGTGCTATGGCACAGAGCAAAATCCAGCTAATTGTTCCTCGGCCTGTCCCGAGTGGCCTCAGAACACACTGCCATCTGTGAACGACAAAGAGGAAACACTCATCTGACAACAAATTTACATTCTGGTCCACCGGGAGCATCAGAGAAGAGCTTGCTTTTCTGCTGTAGTGATTAAACAATGACAACTCTGACCAATATCTGAATAGGATTCCCCGTGGCTGAAAAATGTAATTTAGTTCAAAACAATAATCAGCTGGGGGGGAGTGTCATATTTTGGAGAATGAACGAGGGTCTCATTACACTCAATTAATTGTGCTTTAAATCAGCGGCCCCAGTCTATGAATGGGTTTGTGATAAACACCTCCAGTCACTCAACCAAGAGTTCAGACCTGAGAGCAGCCCTCTGTGTTTTTTTAGGATGTTAATTTTTTTAAATAAAATAAAATAAGAGATGTAGGTAGGTAGAAGCCTCAGTAGAACTGATTTTGATTATGTCAACCATTATATAGAACCACAGTTTTTGTGCATTTCTCTTTAAATGCAAATGAGTTGATGCCAGAATAGAGCTATGCCTTTACAGCTTTTTCCTCAAATACTTTGCTAAAAGACATCTGTTTGGTTTCGATTATCATGTCTATCTCGCTGAAATCATGTGTTTGAAAGTGCCCCTATTTTGTCATTTGCAAAATTGCCTTTCATGTAGTGTGTAATGTAGCTGTATGTGAAAGTAAATCTGAAACGGCGCGATAAAGTTATTGTCTCCCAAAATATAGAATCGACTGATGCATACAGCCTAAATGAGTCATTAGTTATTTGAATCACACTTCAGTGACTGCTACATGTTATGGTGTAACACTTTTGAATAATTCACGCATATTGTACGTTGACCTATTGCGAACAACGGAAAGGAGGGGTTTAGAGAGAATGAATCTTAGAATCGTTTGAAAATCGCTGGAAAATGAGGTGATATTAAACACGTTTAGAGAAAACAAAAGCATTGGTAAGATTTAGTTTTTTAAGGTTACACCTACTTATTAGCATGCGTATTGTTAGAATAGACCATTTATTAGCGCTAATTAAGCACATATTAATGCCTTAATCTACCTTAACTTATTCTACATCAAGTGTTATCAAAGCATTTTATAACTATGCATGCACGTAAATCTAATGTTAATTTAATTCTTGTCTCTGCATCTCGGACGGATGACGGCTCACTCGTTTCACACACAGCAGTCCGGAGTGTGTGAAATGCTGCTGTCAATCAATAATCGCAGGAGGGGCCTCCGATCGTGTGATGTCATACAGTCAGACGGCTCGATTTAAGAAAGAGGAAAACATTTAAGGAGATTACAAAAAATCCCATGGGTGGATTGTGTACACACACTACCAAAACACATTTCAGTTCAGACAACTAAAAGTGCATCTAGCATTATATGACCCCTTTAAAGTCATAGCCAATGAGAGTTATTGTGTGTAGATGTCTTGGTAGTTTGTAGTTAGTTGGTAGTTTAGCACTCATTTTGACTGTAAATTTGTACCAGTGTGAGAAACTTCAAGCTGTGAGTGTTTGTACACTCGATTTCCGATGTTTTAAGATCCGGAAGGTTTCTTTGATCCCCACTCTGTTATTGACAAGCAACCTTTTTTCCTTGTTTTGGAACCGGCTCTCAAAATTTCCCTCTAAAACACGGGCTGATGGAAACGAACAAAGGCAAGGGTATTGATGGCTCTGCTAGGCAGCCCCTCTGCCGTATCTCCTGCAATCTGAGCTGCCATCTGCTTAGATAAAATTTAAAGAGGACTGTTTGTTCTTTCCTCTCAGACCAATGCAGAGAAAGATTTTTCTAATTAAAATGCCATTATTTTTTCATGGATCTTACTCAGCCGACTGGTGTATTAGCCAAGTTCTCGCCAGTGTGTGAATATAGTGTCTGTGGTTCAGTTGGCCGTGGATCAAGAAGACATGGAGGATGAGTTGGAGACAAAACAAAACCTGCTGTATGTGTTGTTGCTGAGAGAATACATCACCTACTTTGAATGAAAAAATAAATATTTATAAGACAATCATTTATGCATATATGGCCAAAATTGGTTGTTGGAAAATTATAAATAAAACTAAATAGGCTAATATTCCATTATTTTATTTTGTAAGTTGTACTTTATCTTATTTTGGTATTTATTTATGTTCAATCTTGCCAATGCATTTGTTAAATAAAAGTATAATATTTAAGTAACCATTATTAATTTTATTCATGTGCATATTTTAGAGATGTCCGCGAGTTTGCCAATGGATCGGTGTGTGTGGAGTGTGACAGCCAGTGTGAAAAGGCCGAAGATAAAACTTTTACCTGTCATGGCCCTGTAAGTAAACCAAGCAGTGCTAACTAAAGACAACATCATCAGAATTGATCAAATTAACATTTTTGTTTGTCCATGATTCATTTGTGTACTTTGTTCCAAAAAGGGGGGAGGGGGAAGGGGTTGCCTTCATAATATTTCATAAAAATGCATAAACTTGCCTTGACTTTTCCCTATCAACTATCCAAAAATTGGATATGAATACCATGTTGACAGTTATCAAAATACCTTTTAAATTTGCTATTCCAGGCCAACCCATCAGGGCCATCATTATGATATTTTTACAGTAAATTAAGTTACATGTCCTCTATTTTGTGTGTAAAGTGTAAAAATGCGAGTGCCGATTTTTTTATTTTAAATGCAGAAAAACAAAGCTGTCATCTTCTTATCACAACCTGTCTGTCCCTCTCAGTTCCTAAGCTGCATGATTAGCAACATCAGAGCTGTCGAAGAATGTAAGAATTCGTCCAACCGTGTGACACCCGTCTCAAAATGGGCCATCGCTTAGATCAAATATGTATGAATTTGTTTATGTTGTTAGCAACGCTATGTGGTTTAAGTAAAAGTTTAATGAAAGTTACTCAAGTCCAATGTGCATAAAATATTTGTGATAATCATCAATAAAATATTGTAAGTAGTTTTCCTTTATTTATCCATGCTCAAGTACGACTTCTAGACAAATGTTATGTTTAAAGGTCATTATTTTTTTTGTCTGTACGGTTCAGGGTCCAGATCACTGTGTGAAGTGCTTGCATCTCAAAGATGGACCCAACTGTGTGGAGAAATGCCCTGATGGTCTTCAGGGAGCAAACAGCTTCATCTTCAAATATGCTGAGACCAACAACGAGTGCCATCCGTGCCACCCCAACTGCACCCAGGGGTAGGTTTCAGCATGTATGTGTGTAGGCCAGCGCTACTCAACACACATACATTCATTTATTTTTTGTGTACAATTTAAAATAATAGTTTTCTTTTTTGTGTATTTGAAAAAAAAACTTATTTGCACACATACAGTATCCTTCTGACTTTTATATCAAAGTATTGCTAAATAAATTATAAGAGCAGCCTTTGAGGCCCCTAATCTTTCCGGAGTTCACTAGCCCTGCTCTAGGCACCTCTTCCTCTTAGTTTCATCTTGGAAATCCCATAAATCTCTGCTTTCATTCAAATTTTTCACATTCTAAACTAACTGTCCAGTGGGTTGGTGAATTTGGGTGCAGTTCCACAGGCCTTCGGTGTCACATCCTGTAGATCTGAGGCAGATCGTACCGCGCATAGACACACTAGAAACAACCCACCCAGTATGAACCTCTGCTTCGTTCTGGTCTGTCTTGGCTCTCAAATCAAAGCTCTTGCAATGCTCTAGGACACCATAACAAAGCGCTGGCGAGCCCTTCATCTCATGGGTGACAGTCATTGCCGCTGGTTACTGTCAGGCATGCGCTCTTCAGCACTGTTCTCTATGATTACTGAACCCAGTCACCACTGTCACAGCACTCCAACGTGCCTTATTCCTGTATGTAGAGCTCTGGAGATCATTTCAGACTACACTTAAGCTCACAGATGACTAGGTAGACCAACAATTAAAACATTTATTAGCATAAGTAAGCGATATACACTAGCTTGGGATTGGTAAGCTATTTTAAACTATTTAGATTTTTTTTTTTGGTGCTAGACAGTGCTGCCGTTATTTGACCAATATTACAGTAAAAAAAAAGTGAAATATTATTACAAATTAAAATAACTGTTTTCTGTTTATGTAGTCTACCCCAGTGTTACAAAGCTGATTTTTTAGCATTGCTTTTCCAGTCTTCAGTTCAGAAAGCAGATTCGCTGCTCAAGAAACATTCATTATTAATATTATGTTCAAAACTGAAAAGAAAAGCATTTATTTTGTAAGTAAAGGTGTTTTTTTGGGTGTTTTTTTTTGTTCTTACTGACACCAAACTTATGAAAAGAGGTGTATGTGAGCTAATAAACCATTAAAGTATTATTTTAATTATTACTTGTCATAGGTGTACTGGCCCCCGGATTCAAGATTGTATCGGGATGCTGGACAGGTAAGCTCTTGATGTTTTCCTTGCTTTCACTCTTCGAAGCACTGATATATTCAATATACTGCTATCTGAAGGTCAAAAGCAACATAGTTCATAAATACATTTCTGATACTTTCCCAAATACTTTTTTTCCCAACTAGAAAATGTTATTATAAGTTCATTTAAATGTGTGATAATTAGGTGTTATGATTTGAAAGAACATTTCACTATTTCTAGAAAAACAGTGGGCCTTCTTAAAAGTTCAGGTTTTTACTGAGAGTTAACATTTTTGTCTCGCTTTTCTAACAGAAAAAAACTAAAGAGACTCGATAATGCCATTTCTTTTAAAACCAATGCAATATTTTATGTACTCTAAATTGTTCTAACAGTATGTTTAAAATCCTTGCATTTTCCTCCAGGACTCCTCTGATTGCAGCTGGGGTGATTGGGGGGATGTTTGTGGTCGTAATTGTGGCCCTCGGATTTGCTATATTTTTCCGAAGGAAGAGCATCAAGAAGAAAAGAGCTTTACGCCGTTTCCTGGAAACAGAGGTGAGAGCTAAATATCAGACATTTAAAATGATTTTGAATAATTTGGTTGCGGTGAATTAATCTGAAAAACATTTGGTTTCATAAGACGCAAAGGCAGGAAAAAAAACAGACAGAAAACCGGCCAGTGAAATTGCTGTGGTGGTGCATGGATGGGTCTGTGGGGTCTCAATTTTCCATTTGAAAGTGGCTCTTTCACTTCAATGGCGGGAAACCTCAAATGGAATAATGGAGATCATTTTCAGATCCTTAAATGGAAACTTATGAAAGTACTTCAAAATGTTCTCCGGCCAGTATGTGTGTGAGTGTGTGCATTTGATATAAAGTTTAAATCAATATTGTGGAATTGGCGGTTGTGTTAGGTGTAAAGGAGTGTGAAGCACCAAATTGATCTACTGTTTCAGTGTCTAATTCTTGCAGATAATTGTTTTTTCTTTTGAAAGTCAAGAAAATATATACTCAATAATATCAGGATTTATCAGCATGAAGAGTTAATATTCTGAAAGTTTGTGTTGAAGTTTAAAGGTGAAAATGGAAAGATACTGGAAAGTGTCAATAGAAGTGAATTGCTTTAACAAGTAAAGATCTGTCACCCATATAAAAGGGTTGAAATCTAGGGAAAAGTAGCAGTCTGAACTCAGAGGTCCAGAGCGTTCGTGTGGGAATATTTGGATGCAGTAGCTCACATAGATAATGAGGTTCAAGACTATGAAAAACCTTGAAGGTTAAAGAAGTATTATGAACTGAATACATGATGAGATGGGCAACCACTGGGAAGTGATATGAATAGCTCTTTGTAATTGTGAAAGTCAGCTAAATTGTGCATGTTTTTAAAGGTATTGTAATTTGGAAGTTTTTAAGTGGCAAACCAAATGAAAACCAAGAATGTAACTGTAAATAAAGCATTTTTTTTGCAGCGGCCTTTAAAAGTGAGAAAATGGTTTAACGTATGTCAGAAGGCATTGTGGTTTTGAAAGCCCTGAAATCTATTTTGAAGGCATAAGAACTTAGAAATTGGTTTGGGATTATAAGCACTGATTTATCTATCTAAAGAATCTAAAGATCAGCCAAGAAATGGTGAGGCAAGATAATGTCACCCAAAGAATCTATGTATAAACACAGGCTTAACTTGTGAAGCAAAGTAAGCAAATCAAAATCTGAGCAGTGCAAACTGAAAACTTCAAATATGCAAAACCGGGACCATAACCACATAAATACATTCATACATGATGACAATAATGAAATCAGACAGAACAGAAGTCCATTATATAGCTAACCTGTGGCTGGTGGATCAAACTGAAGCAGACACTGCAGTTATGTATGTATTTGAGATTTTGATGCTGATTATGTCTTTTGAGCAGCTGGTGGAGCCTTTAACCCCAAGCGGCACGGCGCCCAACCAGGCACAGTTGCGTATACTGAAAGAAACAGAGCTTAAGAGGGTCAAGATCTTGGGTACAGGAGCTTTTGGCACTGTTTACAAGGTACTACATTAAAGTTTATGATATACATATATATAATTTTTTTTTTTTTTTTTTTTTACAAGTTAACATTTAATTGACTTCTGCTGCCGTCTTCTTTGTAAGGGAATTTGGGTTCCTGAAGGAGAAACTGTGAAGATTCCAGTGGCCATAAAGATACTCAGTGAAAGCACAGGACCAAAAGCCAATGTAGAGTTCATGGATGTGAGTAATTTACAAACCTTAATTTACGTTTTACCATCATTTTAATAATAAGAACGCAAGGGAATGGATTTGCTGAAAATGTTATATTCACCATAGTGTAAATCAAATAACCAACACAATCATTTCTGGAAATTACATGCATTGTCGTTTATGTTTAAAGTTAGGTGAATATAACGTAACTAATCATCTTAGGCTAGGCCTTCAATGGGATAGCTTAACATCATGCTAGTTTTAATGTTGGTAGATTGTACTGAACTAAATTTGAGCTCTTCACATAAATGACAAATGGTTGCATTTATTTTCAGACTTATTATGAAATCGTTTTAAGTGTGGGGTTGGTAAGATTTTGAATGAAGTCTCTTTCAGAATTCTTTGATAAACAGACATTTCAAAAGAACAGCATTAGTGGAAAAGTTTTGTAACATTATAAATGCCATTTGTGTCTTTTTTTGTTCAATTTAACCAATCCCTACTGAATAAATATAAACAATATGAATAAGCATTTAACATACTGACCCAAGCTGTTGTACAGAGTGACTGTAAACTCTTTCTATGTATATCATTTAAGATTGTGAATAATATAAAGAAAAGGCAAACATTTCGAATTAAACTTTTGACCTTTAAGCTGTTTTAGTTTGGTGTGCCAGCAAGTTCCTCTGTTGCTTCTATGAGGTGTAAGAGAGACTGAAACTACAAATTCAGAGCTTCTTCTGTAGGCATATCAGGTCTCTCTTGTGGTTTTTGAGGAGTTTTAAATGATGGTTTCAATTTGGTTTCCCAATATGTATTATATTGTATTTTGAAATACTTGACGATAAACCCTAGTTTGGCTCCAAACCTATAGTGTTATGAAAACCGCACGTTATGGCCTTTCTGTTTTTATCTTCTAGGAGGCACTGATCATGGCCAGCATGGAGCATCCTCATCTAGTGCGTCTTTTAGGGGTCTGCTTGAGTCCCACTATTCAGCTGGTAACTCAACTCATGCCCCACGGCTGCCTGCTGGACTACGTACATGAACACCAGGAGAACATCGGCTCCCAGCTGCTGCTCAACTGGTGTGTGCAGATCGCAAAGGTAGGATTTCCCATGAACAAGTGTGTTTTTGCTTTTGCTGTTGAGCACATACATATAAAAACATTGTCTCAGATAATTAATCTCTGTACCCTTTACAATGTTTGTTTTTGTGATGTTTGAGAGTTCATAGTAAATGCAGTATATTTGATTCTTTTTCAAGTTCTGCAGGCTGCTAAACCACTAAACACTTTTGCTTTGGCTCAGTTGGGTACCACATCAAATAGAAGGACGCTCTTCGAAGTACTTCCAAGGAAGCTCCAGTGTCTCATGCATCAAATGAGTGCAACTGCCCCCAACCGCGTTTAAAGAGAAAATCGCCTTTCTTCAGCTCTGTGATTGAAATATTATGTAATGGACTGGTCTATGAAGGAGTTCAGGGAAAATATTTTCAGTTTCCCAATAGGCTTGCCATTTTCATACCCAGCATTGCGTGAAAAAAACATTCGTTGTTGTATTCTACCTGTTGACTTGAATATGTAGTTTTGTTTAGTTTTTTAGATTTTTAGAAATAAATGCATTTTTATTTCTAATTTAAATGCTGCCCTTTGAAATTAATTATTATTATAGATAGATAGATAGATAGATAGACTAAGCACATTGTTCAATCACGTACTGAATAACGTCGCCCTCTGTGTTAGACAGATACGATCCTCTTGCCCTCTTTCAAGAGCCACAATCACAGAGCAGTTTGAGATTGTTTACCAGTATGTCATCTCTCAAAGTAGCCAGCAAGTTTAAGGTTGAATCTATGTTTGATTTCTCACCTGCTGCGGTCCTCAGGATATTAATCCCTTCAACCGTCCATTAGAAAACCCTGCTGTGTTCACCCAGTGACCTGTGGTTCCTGCATATTGCGTTTAGATCTTGGCGTTGTGTTCTTCTGTCGTACAGAACCTGCATGCAGTGCAAGGGCATGGGCTCCTCCTCCTGCTGCGTTCTTGGAAAAACTAGAGATTTATTTTATTGTGAGTGAATTTCCAGACCTGTTGCTTTCTCACGCCTAGACCCGGGGAACATGACAGCTAAGGTGAAGAGAGAGTTAGATGCCAGTAAGAGAGGAGACTGGGTTTGGCACCTGCTACGTTGCAAGATATTTGAGTTGGATAACAGCATTTTTAGTTTCTGATTTTCACATTTTTCAGACAGATTCCTTTTTTTCGTCTCTTTACTAGTGTCATCTTTTATAGCATTGCTTATTCAGTTAGCAGTACAACATCTGAATGTCACATCAGCACAGACTCGGAGCAGTTAATAGCATTACAGAAGAAAAGTTATACACAGTTGCGATCGCATAAATGGGGTTTTGGTTAAAGAGGAAAAAAATAGTATGTTGACTTTATAGCTTTTTATGCTTCATTCTTTTAAAACAGATCAACCTAAAAAGGAAACATTTGGAACGATTATATCATCGTGCATATATCTTGAATAATTTAAAAATCATCACAATTACAAAATTTATTTAGCACTGCAGGATGCATAAGAGAGTGTTGTAATATGGTTTCTAACATCGTCTGTCTCTCTGTGGATAAAGTGTGTGGCTGTGGTAGATCCATTTGCATATTTCAAAGCTAACTTGGCATTCAAAGTGATACCCTCTATCAGATGATGGGTGTCATTTGAATAATTCCCAGCATCTAGCACTTCTCTGCCAGGAAAAAAACAATGCCAAAATTAGAGATATATTGGAAAAGAGCAAGTTATCACCATTGCATCCATTTAGACTAGTAGCTAATCATGTTCAGTTCTTATCCAACCCCATCATTGAAGATTTAAATTTTTAGCATGTTCCATTGCAACACTAAGAGGCATAGTGTTTTCATACTTTTATATATATATATATATATATATATATATATATATATATATATATATATATATATATATATAATTTATTGATGTTGCTAAGTTTTTTATGTTATATCTTAAAAAATAGTTTACCTAAAAATAATCATTACTAAAAATTTTGTCACTTTCACCTTCAGGCTATCGAAGATGTAGATGAGTTTGCCTCTTTATCAGAGTAGATTTGGAGAAATTTAGCATTATAACACTTGCTCAGCAATGGAGTTCCTGCAGTGAATGGGTGTCCACACCAAAGCAAAGCAAAATAAAAAACCTGAAAAAAAATCCACCCAAGTGCTGTGATGTTAAATTTCTCCAAATCTGTTCTGCTAAAGAAGAAAAAAAAAACCTATGTGTACTGGAATACTGCATTTTCAGCTATTTAGAATTTTTTGGTGAACTGTTCCTTTAAGACATCCACTAATGCATACGTTGTTTTGTAGCTTGTGGTTCAGCAGGTCTCCAAACCCTTTTTTTCTGCTTTATCTGTCTTCAACTCAATTCAGATATTTTGTCTGTTAATAAACAGTTGTGTTTGTATATTTTGTTTATTTTAAATCACCTATTAATGTTAAATGCCGTTAAAAGCTGGAATTCATCTTTTTCCATCGCCCCTCAAACAATCCCCAATCCAAGCCGAATAAGCGCTTTCATTCAGCCTTCTGATCACTCTGAGAAATGCAGAAAGCCTCTGAAACTCGCCAATTACCGCAAGGTATCCGCCTCACTAATAAAAGTGTGGAGTTTAGATTTGGGGGATTGAAGGTCTGATTGGATCATTCATTTCAAGATGGTTGACTATGAAAAGAGCTGAGGTGTCCTTAACACAGATTAGAGTGAACTGGGCTAATTCAAGCCGCCTGCAGCTGATGGGACTCTGTGCTCATGAATGATTTAGTAATGTTTGCTTTTGAAGATGTGGGCAAAGGAAGAAATCTTGATCCAGTGCTGAAATAATACTAATATTTTTATGCGGATGTTTTTCCATTCACTCATCTGGCAGTCTCAAAGGATTGCCTGGGCTTTAGCCAACTGTGTTTTAGCAAGCTATAAATAGTTGCATGCGAACATCTTTCTTTCTGTCTGTCTCTCATTGGCTTTGAAATTTGTCCATTTTCACATTTTTCACGTACGTGGTTTTAAGCAAAGCACGACTTTTTCAGTCTAAAATTGAAACCGGAATGCAATGTATTGCATGCGCTGTCATTCAATTTATGATAAAACATAAAATTTACGTTAAATTTGTCTTCCGTGTTTCAGTTTAAAGGAAAAGGGGTTGTGTAGAGTGTAAAATCTGTTGCGTAACAGAATTTGTAATTTAAAAAATCAGTGCAGATGCGACAAATGGAAGCACGTATCTGAATACATCATGCGCTGGTTTCTGCTTTAAATTATGTAAAATTAGTTTTGCAGAAACTTGCTGCTATTGCAATAATTTTGTTTCCTTCCGAGGCTTCTGAGGCCCCTCACTGCTTTTCATCATAGAATGTAATAATGTAAAATAAAATAAAGAATATATTGCTTGCCAAAAGTTTTGAATAATAATAATTAATGCATTTTTTTGCAGTTTTTTGAGTCTCTTATACAGCAACCACCAAGGCTGCATTTATTGCAGCATATAAAAAATTGCATAAACATGACCCGTGTAATGCAATATTGTTTGCAAACACAATCGTGTCATTAAAGTACTACTAAAACTTAAATCCGTGTAAACAGTGTAGACACGGCATGAAAATGAAGGTTGAAGTTGATTTTGCATCGATGCTTGAAAACCGGATTGATCATGTACGAAGCAAACAGCATCAAGTTCAGTCTTGAGTTTTCATAAATAACAAATTATGTTTACGCATCTCTGGCCAGCTAGCAGCAAACTTTCGTCGGTTTGAGGCTTAGCAAGAAAAGACATGATTTTTTTTCTTTGTGCAGCATGACGCAGTTAGTCATCATTGTCTTTGTTCCAGCAGTGTGTGATGGACACCTCTCCTGTGTATTTATCACAAATTATACCATGTTGTCTGATGAACCTCCTGTGCTGCCCACGCACTACAGCTTTTCAGACAGTATGCAGTCCTGTTATCCTCCTCTTCCTTAACACATCAAGGAAACTGACAACACTGTTGTGCGATGTAGATATGCAATGTACGACTGAAGAGAGTTTGTGAGTGTGAATAAACTAGATCGCATGCAGATGTGAGAGGTCTGATCGCATGGTCATGCATTAAAAGAATAGTTCAGCCAGAGTAACTAAATTCAGTCTCAGGCCATCCGAGGTTTAGAGTTTGTTTTCCATTGGTACGGATTTGGAGAAATGTAGCCTTCCAGCGCTTGGATCTTCTGCAGTGAATGGCATGAGAGTTCAGATAGCTGATAAAAACATCAGGCTAATCCACAAGTAATCCACACGACTGCTGCCGTCTTGAGAAGCAAAAAGATGCATGTGTGAAAGAAACAAATACATCAAGGCAGTTTTACTTGAAAGTTTAGTGGTTAAACTCAATAATCCATAAGGTCTCATAACATATTTATTGCATTAGCTAATATGAACCATATATATTTTATAGCATATTTTAATTATGTTAAATGATGAAGTACTGTTCATCGTTAGTTCATGTTAACTAACCTTAACGGTTTACTGTACACACTTTAAACTGCTTACTATTTTTTAATTAGTGCGAGGCAATAACACATATTCAACAAATAGTAGTACAACTATTAATCATAATACTAATAAAATACTTTTAATTAAATTGTTGAATTCAGTAGCATCCATTTATCATCTTAGAAACAAACATTTTTTTGCATTTGTATACACAGTACATTGAAAAATATCTTGGCAGTCTGATCTAGAAGGAGATGTAGTTTGGCGATGGATGACGATACAGAATGCCTGACCTGCAGTAAATTGTGTTTCATAAGTGAGGTGGAATGGTTAACGATGTGTATAGCGTCCCGACACCGACTGCTCTGATCACAATGGAGATTTATTAGCGAAATACGCCTGCGCTATAGCATCGCAGCTCTGAGATATTAACCATAGCGCACTAAAAACAGAGAAAAGAAGGATTTAGGTGTTAAGAGATGCCAAAATTGATTGACATTAGTTACAGATGACGTGCTGTATTTAAAGTTGTTAATGATCCAGTATGTCACTACTGCATCTGCAATATTATCTCACTATAGACTTCTTTATTTTTGAACAATTTTTATAATTGAACATTTTTATAATTGAACGATTTTTCACACAAATCGTACATAAAATATAAAGAAATGTATGCCATGAATTACATTTTCCATCTTTGTACCATTATATTGTAACACTGTACTGCCGTTTAAGCCCAGTAACATTAGTTAACTACTGTATTTATAGAAAAGGGTCCTGTCCAAACTGTTGCTATAAAATTAGAAGCACATAATTGCCCAGAATATCATCATATGCATAAATATTAAAGTTTGCACTTAAGTAGCCAGATCTGTTCATCCTAATGGGTGACCCAATAAATTTATATATATATATATATATATATATATATATATATATATATATATATAATTAAATGAATGCATTTCTAAAAATGGTAATATTAAAACCTTGACATTCATGTAGTTATATAAAATAGGTTTTAGTTGATAAATATTAAGTTATAACTATTTAACAAAGTAACAATTATTTGAAGGCAAAATCTTAAGAATATTTTCAAGAACATATAGACATGTATACAATGTAAAAAAAAAAGAGCATTTTACCACAGGGGGTCTTTAATAAATGAAGCCTTATTGTAAAGTGTTATCATTATTATGTTACCAACATTGCCCAATGTTACCAATGTTGCCCTCTGACCCACAATGCATCTTTCAGTATATGTTTTCCGGCGTGTTCTTTCATTCAAACCGCTCTCCCGCCCTCTTCTTCTCAGAAGCAACTTTCTCTCTGTGATTTTAATTAAGCCCCGATGGTCATGCACGTCTAATATTTGTTATTTCCCATGCCAGGGGTTAGAAAGTGTTGTAATAGGGCACTGCGGGAGCCTCTTCTCTTTTGTTTAGAGAAACTTTAACCTCTAGTAGCGCAGATGTAAAAACAAGAGAACAGAGGTTAGGCACGCTACTCGAATGCTCTGCCCTGCTTACATGCATGTCACGCCAACGCTTGGACCTGCTCCTCGCGCTAGCCTGCAAGAAGCCTGTAATACTAAACGCCGGTAGCTTTTGACGGGGTTTGCTCTTGCTTTAATCTGACTTCAGTCGAACTGAACACACAAAGAGCTGCTTCTCACTGCCTAGCCCATCTCTTTGGTGGAATAGAGAGCTTCTGTATGGAAAGAAACATTAGAGGCCGGCAGCAGCAAAGTTTGTCATCTGAATGCTAATTCAACTAGATCCAGCTTCCTTGATCCCAGAATGAAGATCGTATTGGAAGATTGGGGATTGCAGTGTAGGATACCGCGCATGAGAACGTCCACCTCCTCTAGTGTTTCTGCTGACAAAAGCATTTAGTTAAAGAGCTCCCCTCACATTTTTATCTTATTTATAGCCTATCTATATTTTTATTAAAGCGTATTCAACAGCTGTAAAAAGCCTGTTTATGGGGAAAAGGAGGCATTTCTTGCGCAGTATCTTCAAAAAATACGCAAAAATAAGTATTTTACAGAAGAGTGCAATATTTTTGGACATTACCTGGCTAATGTTTCTGTGTTGACATTAACTTTGAGATTCTAAGATGGTAGAATCTAAAATCTAAAAATGTATCTAAAATTATTAGGTGCTGCCATTTTTGATACAGTTGAATAGAAAATGTATTTTCACTCAATATGTGTATGCTTTGCTGCTCAACAAACCTTTTTTGCTAACACTTTACAATAAGGTGTCATTTGTTAACATTAGGTGATGACATGAACAATACTTTTATTACATTAACTCAGTTAATGTTAGTTCACAAAAATACAATCATTCGTTGTTCGTTCATGTTAGCTCACAGCGCATACATTAATGTTAAAAAACACAACGTTTGCATTACTTTTAATAATGCATTAGTAAATGCTGAAATTAGCATTAACTAAAATTAGTATGTGCTATAGAAGCATTGTTCATATTCAGTTTATGTTAACCAATGGACCTTATTGTAAAATGTTACGTTGCTTATTATCACCGATGCAGAAAACAGTTGTGCTGCATAATATTTTTAATGCATTATTTATTAATTTATTTACATTTTTTTCCGGATTCTTTGAAAAGTTTAAAAGTGCACAAACCTGAAAAAATGCATCACATTAAAACTGTATTTTGTTCAGCCTAATATATCCTTGCTAAATAAACGAGTTCTTAAATAAATCTTACTGACCTCAAAATGACCTGAATGTACACTGCATTCAAACTGTCAAACTGTATTGGCCTCATCTTGACACGAGACACTCACCGAAGATGCTACCAAGGCATGAATTAAGTAGAGGAAAAAGCAGCTCAATAGGTTTTGAAGCGGATGTCGTGTTCTACATGGATAACTTAGGAATGTATGTTGTGTTTCTTTTTATGTGTGCACTCTGCGTGACTGTGTTTGAGAGGCAGTGAGAGTAAATGTGAGAGTGTGTGTAGAAAGTGTGCAGTGATGGCGTCGTGTGATGGATGGGTCAGTGTCTCTCTCCGTATCACAGAGAAAATGTAAAAATGTAACGCAGCGTTTCCGACTCGTTTCTTGTCTGACTCATGCATGTTCACATAAATTCTCAGACAGCTGTATAAGTAGCTCTGAGCGGCGATAACTGTTGCCTCTGGAAGAAAAAGTCGGCAAATGACATCTCGCGGAGACCCGTGAATTAGTCAAGGCGTTTGTCTGGGTTTGGCTGTTTGAGAGATGCTTGAAATGCTCACTATGAAAGAAAAGAGCATTTTTTCATTGGTGGGACTTTTTTTTATCTATTCTCAAAAAAGTAATAAAATGTTGCTAGTGCCGGTTTTTAGAGAGCTCTTAAAAGACTGAGTAGCAGTCAACAAAAGACATCAAATGCAACTTGCGTACTGCATAACAATTGCATATTGAGCTGAATAATACATGCACATTTTAATATGTTGTTTATTTTATTATTAGATGTCACAGAATTTTTTATCTCAATGTGGCAAAGTTATGTTAAATTAATATTTTAATTTGAAGATACTCCCATCAATAACTATGATTCAGCTATTTATTTGCATGTGTTCATTTGCACCATAATTTAAAATGTTTATAGTGTGTGTGTGTGTGTGTGTGTGTATATATATATATATATATATATATATATATATATATATATATATATATATATATATATATGTTAGATGTTCTACATAGATTTTCTGAGTCATTTCCTGGACTCACAATTTTATAAAGTTTTGTATATATTGTTGTTTTATTATGCATTGTTCATGCATATAAATAAAAATCATTCTTCCTCGTGTGTGCTTAATTTAGTCTTTTTGTGTTTCTTGCAGCCCAACTTTTTTTTCATTTATTGACATGTTGGCAGGATATCCATTTTGTCATTGTGTAATTGTGCTGAAAATTGGCAATTACACAGCAGAACTCAAACAAACACTTTTTAATGACTATTTGTGCAGTGTGTTTCCAGTGGCCGGTATCCTTGCGGTTTCTCTTCAGCTTCATCCCCAATGCTCAGTTCTTCTCGTTGTCCATCACAGTGCCATCATGCGGATGCAGTTATTTCTACCATGACTCTGTTCAGCACTTCCCAGAACAAGCCCACAGGGCCGTTTCCTTGAACCTCGCTATCAGTGATTTTCTTGAAGCATATGCTGAGATTCAGCAGCCCCTCCAGCACGGCTCCCCTCTCCTCCCAAAGGCCAGGAAGTTGCATTTTAATTGAAGATTAACATAAAGCCATAAATCATAGGCAAACTTCTGTAAAGGCACTGAGATCTGTATTAATGCACAGTGAACCAAAGCAGCAAAACGGAAGTGAACATGGGTAAAGAGAAATAAGGAGATGCTATAAAATTTTGATTAGATGTCCTACTAATTTACTGTCTATCTTTAGCAAGGGAATGTAATTTGACAGGCCCATATTTAAATCCCTGAGGTATTTGTATAGCGGTGGTCTATAGGAGAGGTAGGGTGAAGTAGCTTTACTGTAATGCGGTACTGTACAGTGTGATCTGAACCAGAACTGTGCCCTCTTTGTCTCGTCTTCGGCAGGGTATGATGTACCTGGAGGACAGGCGTCTGGTGCACAGGGACCTCGCGGCCCGTAACGTCCTGGTGAAATCTCCAAACCACATCAAGATCACTGATTTTGGACTCGCTCGACTGCTGGAAACCGATGAAAAAGAGTACAGCGCAGACGGAGGCAAGGTGAGGGTTTGAAACGTGATCCATATTTGTCTAATACAATTCTTAGCATCGGAACGCACTACAAGGTAAAAGCTAATCAAACCCAAAGATGATTTATGGAAAATCAGCAGTATTCATCTGTGTTATAGAAAATTTGAAATGTGAATTTTGATGGTTCTGCATTTCATACCTTCCCCCCGATCAGCTCAAGTATTCTTGATTATTATACATTCTTTAATCAAAACAATCTATATTGTCACGCTGTATTGATATGGAAATGTTCTTTGCGTTACCTTTTTTCCCCTACTCTAGATGCCCATTAAGTGGATGGCCCTTGAGTGCATTCACTACAGGAAGTTCACAAATCAGAGTGATGTATGGAGCTATGGTGAGACAAACAGTGAAGCAGATTTTGTTTTACTCCCTTTTTTCTGGTCAAATTAATATTGTACGGTCCCACTTTATAGTGTCCCTAATACCTGTGTACTTACATAGTAACTAGATAGTGTAAATAGTATGTAACCACAGTGTAAGTACATGCAGCTCTAATGTTTGTGTAACAACCCACTGAACGGTATGTGTAAGTACAATTTTACACTATTTTTATCATTTTACAATATATTTTTTTATGCAATAGTTCTAGTAGTTCAATCTTTAATTTATGCGGTATAATGTGGGATACTGTTTCTACTAAGGTAATGAAAGATAATGTAGGTGAAGACAACTCATTCTCTATAAGTCTCACATGCACCTCCTGCAGTTTTATTACCTTCATGCTAGCTAGCAGTCAGCCATGTTTCACATTCATTCAGGTGTGACTATCTGGGAGCTGATGACGTTCGGAGGAAAGCCCTACGATGGGATTCCCACACGCGAGATTCCAGACATCTTGGAGAAGGGCGAGCGTTTGCCCCAGCCGCCCATCTGCACCATAGACGTCTACATGGTGATGGTCAAATGTGAGTCATATTCGGAGACTTTCCAATCTGTTCATGTCGGATGTTAGAGGGAGTGTTTCAGAAACCTGTTGTTATTTTTCACCTCCATTCGGTGGCACAGAAATGACGCACTGCACCTTTAATTTAATTACGCTTTGCCATTTTTCTAATGAGGTATTTGCTGTCACTTTTCTATCCAGCTCTCTTTATGCACTCACACTCTATTTGTTTTGGCACAGTCAATTCCACGAAGAAGCGAAAAGAAATGAATATTAGATCTGTTCTTCATAATCAGATTTCACTGGAAGACGCCGTTTATGATTTGATTCAACAAAACAATTATAACACCTCAGAGAGTGTAATATTCTTGCATGAAATCCATATTTAGCGCTTTCCATGTGTGTAATGTTTCAGATCGGAGGGCAAATTAAATGGAATTAAGAAATTAGGAGTCACTATATGCAAATATACCAAATGCATATATAGAGAATTTATTTATTATATGAAAATGTAAACACAATAAAACTACACTGAGATTTTACCTGAGAAAAATTGTATATTTCTGACATGCTCTACCTCAGGCTGGATGATCGATGCTGATAGTCGGCCTCGGTTTAAAGAACTCGCTGCAGAGTTCAGCCGCATGGCACGAGACCCTCAGAGATACCTCGTCATACAGGTGGGGATTGCTTAACTTCTCTCCGCTTGAAATTTTGAAATGTTTCTGAAGTTCGCTGGATAATACTATACGTGATCTCAGGGGGACGATCGCATGAAGCTTCCCAGCCCCAACCACAGTAAGTTCTTCCAGAGTCTTCTCGATGAGGAGGAGCTGGATGACCTGATGGACGCAGAGGAGTACTTGGTTCCTCATTCCTTAAATGCTCTTCCCACTTCCCATATGCCCCACCCACATGTAGATTCAAATCAAGTAAGCACTTTATGACACACAGGTTATGTCACTTCACTGCAGGAATCAAAATACAAACTAATACAAAATCTGTTTTTACATTTCATTAACTTAATTATATTTCATTGTTTTATTTTGTTTTCCCTTTCCTTGTGTTTTTCTTTCAATACATTTCCTAGGAAATAATTACATAAAAACTGTAATTCTTCTTTAGCATAACCATTGTTTCCATCTTTTACAGTAATCCTAGATTTTAAATCCCAGTTTATAAGCATGGTTTCAAAGCTTTTGATCTACAGTTTTTTAGTAAAATTATTAATTATGATTAAATGCATTCAAATAACTTTTTGTTTACATAATATAGGTATATGTACTGTGTTTATATGTACATTTATTATGTGTATATATAAATACACATACCGTATATTTTGAAAGTATTTACATGTATATGCATTTATATATTTATATTTATATTATTATATTTTATATCATATTTAAATATAATACGTAAACATATTTCCTTAAATATATACATGCATGTCTTTGTATTTATATATGCATAATAAATATACACAGTACACTACTGTATATGTTTTTAATAATATTTTTTGTTTATTTGTTTATTCATTCATCTTTATGCCTTAAATTTATATTCACGTTTTTTGCGGTCAGAAAGATTTTTGTTTTCAGAGTTGTGGAAATTGTCTCTTATGCTCATTATTTATTTGATTAAAACACACAGCAAAACAGTAATATTGTGAAACATTATTATTAATATTATTATTTTAAAAAGCTACTTTCATATAACTATATATTGAACATATTTTAAAATGTAATTTTTTTTTATCTCACATACATTGAACAGTATATTCAATACAGTGGTGTCCAAAAGACCACATTGAGAATTATGAAAAGAGAAAAAAAAACGTTTTCACTAGTGGTCTCACACTTTTGGACCCCACTGTATACATATTGTGTTTGTTCTGAGTGTTTTTCCTGTGGTCATCTCTGAAGCATATTTTACATTTTTTTGATCAGAACCAGTTTGCGTATCATGATGGAAGTTTGTGCTCTGAAGAGGCGATGGGATCCCGACCTCATGAAGCAGTTGCTACGGGAAGTGGCCCCTCTGTCCCGGCGGGCGTACAAAGATCAGGTTTGGATTCAGCAGATGAACAACACTGTAACGGAAGCTTGAAGAAACAGCCCACCGCTCACTCAGTAGAGGACAGCAGTGGACAGCGTTACAGCGCAGACCCAACTGTCCTACTGGGAGAGAAAGGACAGAGGGAAGATACAGATGAGGATGGCTATATGTCCCCTATGAAGGACAAGATCTCCACAAGTATGTTCTCAAAAACTTATTATAGGATTTGTGAATAGGACCTTTATTATAAGATTGTTCACTCACCCTTGCGTTGTTCCAAACCTGTATGTGTGTGTGTGTGTGTGTGTGTGTGTGTGTGTGTGTATGTATATAATGTTTGTTTGTTTTTGTTTTTTAATTAAGCAATTAAGTTTTTCATTTTTTGTTTGTTTGTTATCGAAGAACAAATCCATTCAGAAGTTTTGGAGTACAGCACTTAAGTTGTATGAACTATGTTTACAATTCTTAATTAATTTAATGGGTTTTGACTGCTTTTTTTGTTTTTTGAAACAGAATAGTCCAGGTCTTACCTTAAATTTAATAAAAGTTGCCAAAGCATCATTACACAATTGCTGCCTTATGTTTCAAGGAAGAAAGAAACTGGAGTAAAGAAAAAAAAGTAATATGAGATGAGGGTGAGTAAAGTACTGTAGTTATAGCACAATGTTTTATCCATGTCTTTGTTTACCTTGTTTGCAGATCATCTGAACCCCGTTGAGGAGAATCCTTTTGTAACGAGGCGTAAAACTAAAGACATTCACGCACTAGACAACCTGGGTTACCACAGCACTCCTGATGGGAAGCCCAAGTGTGAAGACGAGTATATCAACGAGCCCCTTTACCTCAACACATTCAATAACACCAGCGGCATGAACCAGGAGATGTTAAGAAAAAATGGAGTCTCCGTCCCATTGCAGGTGACCACAGCAGCCCACACTCAAGCCACCCATGTCCCCCACATGACACAAATGGGAAAACTCCATCATCACAGCCACGGACCGCACGTTCATTTCGCCATACCCCCAGTTCAGCCTGTACACCCCGGACCCATGAGCCAAAATGATCAGTCAGTTCTTGATCACGGCAGCAAATCTGTCCTGCCAGCAACAGCAGGTCAGATCTGTCTAGTGAGCCATCAAGTCCAACCAGGGCACCCAAGCAAATCTAATCGTTCGCCACAACAGTTTCACTTGGCGAAGTCTGGCAAAGGTGGCACGATGGGCTTACCGGGTCATTCGGTGCAACCAGGCACCACATTAGTGGACAAGATGTACAAGAATAGCTTTGACAATCCTGAGTATTGGCAGCAAAGCCTCCCGCCCAAGGTTATCCCTCAAAACTCCCAAGACTCTTCGGTGATCTGCAATAACAAGTTCCTTTACAAGCAGAATGGCCGCATACAGCCTGCCGTGGCTGAAAACCCCGAATATCTGTCTGGTATGAAGCCAGGAACAGTCCTGCCTCCTCCTCCGTACCGGCAGAGAAACACTGTGGTCTAACGTCCAGGTCTCCATGCTCTGTAGAGCCTGGTTCTTCTACCAGCACCTTAAATGTCTTTCCTTGATCCTCTGGTGGTCAAAAATGGGACGAGAAACAATGTAAGCCACTGAACTGACATTATGTAACATAAAATATGACATATAAAACCACTGGGGAAAGGTCAACGCAACCCATCCATCCACAAAGACCTCATCATGTCCAGGACCTTTTTTTTTCCTCCTCTACAGGTATTTTAAAGTCTCTCATATGGGATGGCACATAATCCGATTTATTAACATCATTCATTTGGTGAAATTAGATATTAAAAACAAAAATTTCACAGCAATTCCATTTAACTTTGGTGTCCAGTTCTGCTTCTTGAGGGCCAATATCTTGCTACATTTAGCTTCAAGTAGCTCCAACACGCTTACCTGGTATTTCCTAGTGAATCTGAAAACCTTGATTAATTTGGTTCAGGTGTGTTTAATTAGGGTTGGAGCTAAAATCCTGAAGAACAGTGGCCCTCCAGGAACAGTTTTGAATGCCCCCACTATGGAACCTTTCAAGTAAAATTTTCCCTTTGTGTGGAGAACTTTTTTCCACTATAAAACCTTTTGTGCGATAGAAAGATTCCATGAATGTTAAATGTAATTCATGGAACCATAGATGCCAATGAAGGGATAATTTTACTGTTTATTTTTAAGAGTGTACAGTAGGTGGTTTTACCTGTGGTTCACTCTAAAACAGAACATGGATGTTTCAAACGAAACATTTGATTGCGAATGGACAGAGAAGTGTAAAAGATTCTAGGCGTAAATATGCACTCGAATTTTATATTTCTGTGACCGGAACACTTGCACTTTTTCAGCCCATCCTTCATACCGCTAAAGCTGCTGCCCTACCGGGACGACTACTGTTAGACCTGAGAGGACTGGGAAATTATGGACAGTCGAGTTCCTCAGCACAATGAGTTGAATAGGAGGCTGATAAGGCACTGAGAGGCATTTGTTCGTATAGGGAATACAATACAATAATCGTCAGTGGGGTTATTACCATTTGGTGAGCGGTGAACTCACCTGTTGAGAGATATGAAGAATTAATTATCAGGAAGAATGGCACTGAATGGTTTACAGGGTGTTTACATTAATTTACTTTATCTGTACCTAAACTGAGTAAGCCCTGGCAAAGGGTGTCTGGGAACTTTAATTCTCTTTTGTCAGAATGGAAAACTGCGACTTTTCAGTTCTTCGGTTAATCTAACCTGAGTCAGTCAATATGCCATCAAAAGCTGAAGTTATAGTCGACATGTTTCTGGTATTCCACTTTATTTTTCTAACACCCACGTTTTATAATCCTCCATAATAATGTGTAATTCGTCAGTATTATTTAACCGGTAGACAACTAGCTAGTCTGGCGTTGTTGAAGCTACTGTTGCAGATATTAGAGGCTTTCTGAATTCTTTTTGTTAATTGTCAGTGCAGTGATTTAAAGCAAGCTAATAGTAACGTAGTTACGGCAATAAACCGAATAATGATCAATTTGAA
The DNA here is from genome assembly GCF_018831695.1 of Puntigrus tetrazona. Classification (NCBI taxonomy): domain Eukaryota; kingdom Metazoa; phylum Chordata; class Actinopteri; order Cypriniformes; family Cyprinidae; genus Puntigrus; species Puntigrus tetrazona. The sequence continues at coordinate 5,563,682 of NC_056699.1, forward strand.
CAAGTACGTATTTCTTTGCTGAACTTGACTTTCAGCCTCCACGTCCCTGTCAAAAAGCTTTGTCAGAAGAAGGTCTAAGTAGAAGTTTTACGATCTAATAATTTTACGTTTGATAATATCAATTGTGGATATTCTGCTTAGCTCAGTTAAAAGTAAATTGGGTTCTAAAAGCTTCATGCTGATTTTCAATCATAAATTTTCTGTGTGTTTGCGTCTAGGCTGCGTTCTGATTGCAGCTGAAGTCAAATAAATGCATTTAGTTTTAATCTGCTGGTTAACATAATCACTAGTAATGAGTGCAATTGAGAGTGCGAGTACTGAACCTTTCAGATCTGTAATTGGAAAACGGAAATTGGGCACAACATTTATTTTATTTTCATTACTATTTATTCACAATGGCTGCTATACATTTTTATTTGGGGCATTTCATTGTATTTCATAAATTATCTAGTTAAGGTTTACTTGAATTAATGAGGTTGGACATGTGATGTTAAGCATCAAAGTTTCACGTGATTGAGCTGTATTTTGCAAAATTGCAAACACAAAAAAACTTTAATGTGCCATTCTCCAGCACTAACATAGTTCAGGAAACAGATGTCAGTCTGTATCACTGTCAGTGGTCTAAAATCATTTTTGTTGTTGTCTGTCTATGTTGTCACATCTAATAGCAAGTGTAGCACACATACAGTAAGTGTTGCCCCTGTAGTTTCCAAACTACTGTCATTTGTATTTTCATGTTTCTGTGTGGCTTTTACTGATGTATTGTCAGAAGACTAGTTTGTAGATCAGAATAATCCCACGTTGGTGACGTTTTGTCCAATTTTTGGCATATAAACACAAAGTCATTACTGTTACAATTATTTAAATAAGGGATATTGTGTTGCGACAAGAAGCGTGAACATTTCCATTGTCTTTAACTGCCAAGTATCACAAAGCCTAATGTTAAATCTTTGATTTACAAAAGGCATTTTGGGTAAGAATTAAGCTGTTTTAGTATGGATTACTGGCTTGTCTGATCTCTAGGCATGTGTACATGTTTGTACATTTAGATTCATGTAATGAGCATTATAAAATGTAAACCCTTTTAAATGTATAGCTTTTGTGATATTTTATGAATATGTACATTCTATAGAATTTGTATGCACACTACATTTAAAGGTTTGGGGTCATTGTTTTTGTGCTTTATGCACACCAGGCTGTGTTTATTTGATAAAAACAATACAGTGAAACATTTTTTTTTAGAAATAATAATAAATATGGTGAAATACAATTAGAAGTCATATATATAACAATTTATTAAAATTACAATTATTTTGATATGCTGATTTGGTACCATATTATTTGGAAACATGGATCTTTAATGAATGTTAAATACAAAAGAACAATATTTATTTGAAACAGAAATATTCTGTAACTATTTAAATGTAACACTTTTCATCAATTTAATGTCATTGCTGAATAAAGTTTTTTTATTATTATTTTTAGATATTTTGGAAAGAAAAAAAGAAAGAAAGAAAGAAAGATGGTCCCGAACTTTTGAAAGATAGTGTAAAAGGGTTTGCAGTTTATATTTTCTCAATACATTGATATATGAAACACACATTACATACTAAACAATGCCTATATGAATACAAATGAGATCACGTTGAACGGGTTAAAATTCTTTAAATGAACCATGTTTAAATTAATTGAATCATATTTCATGATTTTACTTGAATCATTAACTTGACATGTAAACTGACGCACGTGGAACCACTGCAGGGAAGCATCTTTTTACACAAATGGAGCATTTTTATGGACTGCCGGGAATCAGACTACAAGATTCACACAATTTACAGTAACTCAGTATTCAACATCTACCAAACTGTACATGTACGTATATGACACACCGCGTAGGGTGAAGCGCAGAATTTCGTACACCCTTACAAACATACAACATTTTGCGTGCAGTGGAATGCACTGTATTTCTGAGCCGTGAAAGTACAGGCATCGGAGCGACTGCTCTGTAACAAGTGTGCTCCTCTAAAGAGAAGTGAAAAGTATTTTTGTAGAGTGTTGAAAGATTTATGGGGAGTGTAAATATATAGAGACTGTTGCATCAAGACATTTTTTTTAGTCATTTCTTTGCCATGAAGCGTTCAGTTCTGTTTAACATGCGCCGTCTGTAGTAATGGTCTGACATTGTGTCAGTAACTTTGTATATTCGTGACGTTTGATTTGATCTCAAGTGATGTTCTGTTTTCCTCGGGCCTGTTTTCTTTGTGTGTCATGCTCTGTTCTGTGGATTTCTTCTCTTGCTGCTTTTATGGTTAGCTGTGGCCCTTTCCTTCTCTCCATAAGTGCCCATTTTCTCTATTTCTTTACCTTTGTTAATTGTAAATATGACTGTTTAAGACACAACATTATCTACTCCTGTCAACCTAATTTTAAAACAAAATACTGATCTATCTAGAGTGAGCTCTCTTTATTTATTGTATATTTGTTTTGTTCGTCTGCATTTGGTTTGATTGCTTTTTATTAGATATGATCGCGTGTACATGGTGAGTTATGAGAGAACTGCTCCGCTGAAGCACTTGTGGTATCGTTTGTTTAAAATCACTGGGTGGCCAGTGCATTATTACTGATGGCGGTATGTGCAAAGCTAATTAGAAATAGCAGCCTAAAAAGTACTCTTAAAAGGATGGTTCTAACAAAAAGGAAGAATCTGTCATTAATTACCATCATGTCGTGCCAACACGAGGGTGAATAACTAGACAGACTTTTCATTTTTGGGTGAACTGTCTCTTTAAATCACACTTATTTCCGGTGCATTTTTATAACGACATATTAAACCAAGTGGTTTCTGCAATCTTTCTCAAAATCTGAATTTTTGCATTGACTGGTGATTTTATTTTTCAACTGGAAAGTGTCAAAACGCTTTTTAATGCTTTGAGCAGCGTGTTGCTTCATAATTTAAAACCTAAGAGACTTATTTTATTAAATATATTGTTTGAAAGCCATTTGGTTTGATATTTTGTTATTTAACACAGTGATATTAAGCCGTAAATGTGGCTAAATGATCGCCGCTGTGTTTTAGGGCTTTATCGGTTGAGTAGATTGCTTTCTTTTATTTTCTATTATAACAGGAAAAAACCCGAGACAAAACTAATTATTGTCAGTGTTTTAAATCATTCCCCTTTCTGTTTCCATTTTAATTGGTAGTGACCACCCTCCACCAAACTGAATGCCAACTGAACACAAATAGTTCATATTTGTTACATGATCCTGTTACAAAGTATATTTTCAATTTAATATGAATAAAGATCAAATGAATTTGAACAAGCGTGTGGTTTACTACTGTAATAATGCATGCAGCATGTTAATTAAATGCTAATGAGGTCCAGCCGTAAATATATCATAAACATGATCTTTTATATGATATGAATTAATCTTTTTTTGTTTTATCAAAAGAGCAAAAATTGTCACACATCAAACAGCATCAAAATCTATATCTGACAGTGCATTATTCTGTTTTGCAGCACTGGAAGCAGGTTGTTGCAGATGCTTTTAATGAATGTTTTTTGATCGTACACATCGTGGATTTCACCGCAACAAAGTTTTAAAGAATTCCCTAGTTATGCGTACGAGTATCCACAAAGTTATCTTCTATTCAACAGAAATCTTTTGCTGAACTCAGAGACTTTCACTCGAATCATAAATAAAACACAACTGTCCAATGCTGGGATGTTTCTCTGAAGTTTCTGATATTAATACTAATCAGCTAACTGCATGCTGGGTGTTCAACATGTTTATGCAGTAAAACCCAGCTTGTTTTATCGAGAGAAAAATACCAAAAATGCCAGGAATGCCAAAAAAGTCGTGCTAGTCTGCAGTCAGGGTTCTTGGATGGTTGTCAGGGTGTTGCTACACGGTTGCTAAGATGTTCTGCATATTTTTTAACATGCTTAGACATTAATGTGATCACTGAAAAAAAAAAAGATTAAAAATAGTTATTTTAAACCAAACTGTACATAGTTTACTAGTTAAAGTGCCTCTATTATGCATTATGAAAGGTTCATATTTTGTTTTGGGGATTGACATGGATGCATGATCAAAAAACATACAAACGACTCCCAAACGATTCAGTCAACGATTCATTTTTCCGAAAAACCCTCCGTTGATTGGTCGATTTCATTTAAAGCATGGTTTGCGAGCTTTTAATGCTCCAAAAGCAGCACCTAATGGCGAAGAATGAATCTGCATTTTCATTCAGACCAACTCGAACGTTTTTTTTCCAGGTCTGCCCAGCAACAAGTGAGCAGGCAATATGCTAATGTTTCACGATGACTGTTTGTTAACCACCCCAGGTTAACAATCGTTAGTGAATTTTTATTTTCATTAGTGAAATTTTCTGTACAGCATCGTAAGTTATGTCGTTCTTTTACAATGATTTTTAAAAATAAAGTAAAATAAAGCATACAAAGGGGTTCAACAAATACACATACAACTGGTCAACAACCTCGGAGCTCACAACAGGTCTTTAAAGGGTTAGTTCTCACAAAAATTAATTACTTGCATGGCTTATGCTCAGCATGCACGCGCTGTCTACTGCACAACACTGATTACAGTAAATATGTTCTGGGGTGCTCTTCGAAATGGCAGAAGACAGTAACTTAAGTAACTGTTGGATATATTAGGTTGTTATTATTTTCTTTGCACACAAAAAGTATTCTATTAGATTCGTAAATTTACTGTTGAACCAGTGACGTCCCATTGACTATTTTACAGATGTCTGTGCCTTGATCGTGGTGTCATTGTGGTTTACAGAGAGCTCTCAGACTCCGTTAATTAGTGTATTACAGATGAACGAAGGTCTTACAGGTTTTTGAATGACATGACGGTGAACAATCAGTAACAGAAAATGTACTTTTAGTTAACTAACCCTTCAAAAATGTGTTTATTTTTACTTCTGGAACCTGATGCTTTCTATTTGCGTGTTTGCAGGCTTGAGCGCAAATGCAAGGAATGTTCTAGAATATGAGCGATAGCTTAGTCTAACGTTAGAAAAGGGCCAATGGGTGCACAGAAAATAGGGAAGAAAAAATGTTTATTGCAAAACAACATCTTGTAGAAAGAAGTGTCAGCTCACTGAGACAGGCCCACGTTAGATCTACAGGGCATGCAATTATACAGAATCAGTCTGTATCTACTGCTCTGATGACAGCATTGTTGGACAACAATTGCTATTTAATTGGGGTTGCCACACTGACAGGCATGTTACTTCTTTAACTGTCAGGTAGCTGTGTCATTAAAGCTGTATAAGACGTGCTTGTCAAATCTTAATTATCCCTTGACATCTTTGCATACCAGCCTGTCCCCTTTTTCCACTCTTGTATTTGTGTTTCCCGTGCGTTATTTTCACAGTGTTACTTTTAACAAGAACGAAAGCCTTAAGTAACACGATATATTGTTCTAATCAGTTCATCCCACCTAGCCTTATTCGTTACAGACAAGCTTTCAGTCTGAGCTGTATCTGTAGGCTAATAATGTCTCATGTGAAGCGTTCGCAACAATTCCCAAAAGACATTTTAAGTCCATTTATTCTCAAAACTATGAAAACTCACTTTAAAGTTGTACTCACCTTATTCTGTCTAAAAGCTCCCATTTCTTAGATATTTTCTGCAAGTCTGTCGATTACATTATAATGCCCTCAAAAGAATACATCTGCATTTTTAATACTTCTGGAGTGCATTTTGACTCACATTCTGCCATGTCTGCTTCCTTTTAAAAAAAGCAAGAAAAGTTAGCTTGATTTTTTTTTTTCTACTTTTTAAAAGAGTCCAAGAGTACTTTTAAAAATCAACAGCTTCGAGGATTAATGGAATCAATTTTTCTTTGCTCAGCCCTTTCAAATGACACGCGTCTCTCTTTTTTGCTTCTTCTTCTTCATAAGAAGTTGTCGATATCAAAGAGTTGCTTTGTACTTTTGGCTCATATGAAGTACAAGTATACTGCATAAAACACTCTTGGTTTGCTCTTGTATTGCTGCCATAGTCCATCACAGACATTAGAGCTTGAATGCACGCTATTTGTCAAAAACCAAATTTTCGGATTATTTTGCTAGTACCCAGTTTCAAGTGTCATCGCTGTTCTCAAGCATTTTGCCCTGGATGCATGTTTGGGCTTTAGTTTTTCCCTCCAACGTCACACTAGATAAGAGACAGAGATTGAGAGTTGTAATTTCCACAGCATCCCACCAAGTTATGACACAGCATTCTCCATTTCCTGGGTTGTAAAGCTGTTCCCATACAGATGAACACCAAACATATTTCTAAACACTGACCAGAAGGCACTTTACTGCCATAAAAAATATATATGTATGTGTTTATGTCAGTGTATATATAAATTATACAATACATATGTTCAAAAAAATGGGGCGAAATTCAAATAACCTATATAATCGTGTATAGGTAAACAAACATGCTTTTGTTTTTATCAGACTTTTTTTATAGAACTGATTCATTTGTGTTTGATTGTAAGGTTTTGGTTGCTAATACAAGAAACGGTGTCCAGTGTAAAATCTGAGTCAAAACCATTTACATATATATTAAATACAATTTAGATGTATGAGTTAAAACCTGCTGAAGATATTTGTCTATATTATGAACCCATATATTATGAACTTATTTGCATTTGTTTTAAGACTGGCAGTGCTACCGAAGGGATAAGCAAAATGTGATGAAATGTGATGTGATCTCTTTAATACTTTTTTACGCATTAATTAATCAGCTCATTAATTAAACATTAAATGTAGTCCCTCGTCCTGCAGGGCATAATGTTTCCACAGTGTAGTGATTATAGTTGGAGATTGGATGACCATTAAAGGAGGTAAATGTGTGTGTGTGTGTGTGTTCGCGCACTTTCACTTGCATGGAATAGCAGTTAATAAGTCCCCTGGTAACTGCGGTTCACCCCTTGTCTCTGATTCCTCAGTATCTCAGTGTGAGATCCCATTAATGCCATCACAGTCCAGACCACGCTGGCATCATCCGCACGGGGGACGCCACATTCCCATTCACCCCTGCACCATCCGAACCCTTGGATCCCAAAAAGTCACTGTAACGTCTTTTCATGAGCCTACTTTTACTGGTTTGCATTCATTTGACAGCCACAGCAAGCCTCACCTCACACAGGTTACCGATGGAGCTGTCCGTGGTGCTGATGCCCTTGTTTTTTGCCATGGTGCTGTCCATGGTGCTGATAACACACTATATATGTATGCCATGCAGGCATCCCCGACCATTTAAAATTCAAAGGGCTATAAATTAATGAATACTTATCTGTGCACCCCTGGCCCTGGTTTCCGGCTCTAGGCCCCGTTATGTCTAATAATGGTGGAATGAGCATGGGTTGCACGGGGGGTGAGCGTGAGACTCTTTGTGGCTGTCACCATGGGTCCTCGGCTCTATCTCTCAGCTGCAGACAGACAGATAGGAAGCATCACTATGCAGCGTGGCAGAGCTGTTTGTCTGGGGTGGTTGTGACACCCTCCGCTTGGGGGGATTTTAATGAGCTCCCCTGGGACGAGTATTAGTCATTTAGCATCCTGAGGAGAGCAGGGGCATCCAAACACACACATACCTGTACTGTCCAAAACTTTGAGTGGACACGCATTATACACAAAAAAAGAAAAAAAAGCTCCAGAAAGTGTGTAACAAGTACGGCTAAGTAGCACGCAATCTGTTTTGTCTGTGGAGAATATTGGTGGAGATAAAGTTAACGAATTGTGTTAAATGTTGGTGGGTGTAGGAAAGCAAGTCAAATAGAAGAAAAAAAGAAAAATCACACTTAAAATTCAAATAGTATAGTATAGTATAGAACTCACGAAATCTGTGATGAATAAATAAAAAACAGGTCTGCACACTCAAATAATATCGAAAATATTGTGTTCATTTTATTAAAATAAATGGAAAATAAATATTATTCATTATTACTATTTATTCATATACATATTCCGTATTGCAAACGATTCATAATTCTATTGCTGATGGTCAGTTCCGACATAAGCAGTAACACACCACTCGTATCAGTCATGCAATATACTACAATATACGATCCCAGCAAGCATCCTGCATGGAGGGTTCTGTCTACGGAACGTCTCGTTTCCTATCCAATCACAAATGTACAATTAAACATGCGTTTCTCGAGCCGCCTGCACCCAGCCCATGATAGGTTAAACGGCTAGTGAGGAGAACAACAAGGCCGATCTGATTTTGTTTATCTTGGACAAGCTAATTAAAGTGTCACAATTCATTATACAGGCCGTGCCCCACCTTGTCAGGAGGAAAATAGGAATATCAATCATTTTACGGCCCGGCTCAACCTTTTTCCCTTAGCGGATCTCATCAGTTGCTGCCGCGTCGGCCCTGTTCGAGACATCAATGAGGAATGGGTTTCCCCCAAACACATGTCAATTTTCTTTCTCTTCTTCGCCTTTGTCAGAGCGCTGTCATGTAAGCACGACCTCCCATATACCTCCGAGAGCTCATTGTGTGCGCGCCATTGAAGAGTCCTTTACCCTTGTTTTGACATCACGACATCACGCACCGCGAATGGAATATGATGTCGTCTGTTATCCAACTGTCGCTCATTTGACGGATGACTTTACCCGTCTTCATTTTTTTTCGAATTCAAGTGCTGCATTTTTTTAAATGAAAGACATTTTCCGCACGCTACAAACAAACGGTTTTCGACGGAAGCATCCGCGGGCGATAGGCGAAAGCCAAATAATTCTCAGCGATCATTTTCAGTTATTTTTCACAGACTGCTTATTTACGTGCCGAATCGTTTTCAGGTGTAAGTAAAAACCCGAAAAGTAGGCAAATGAAAACTTTGACCGTTCCCGGAGAAAGTTCCGTGTAACCTTAAAGAGAAATATGCTGACACTTTCCTATAAAGCTCAAGCGCAGATGTGAGAAATGGGGTCGTAAATTGTTTTCATTGATTCTGTCATTGCAATCTTGTAAAACACACTATTTCATAATGGAATTCTTGTACGTAATCCTTGCTCTTTATGTCTGTAGTCTGAAATGGAGAGATGTCCTTCGAGATTTGATAAAATGTACAAGATCAAATATCTTAGAAACTAATAATACTCATGATACAATGTACTGCCAGATAAAACATCTTTTCATTGAGAAGCGAAGAGTTTAAGTGCAGTCATAGAAATATGGTGTTTCTCGTGCTCGCAAAAACTTTTTATTTAAAGGTTTATGCTTCTATTTGTGTCTTCATTTCATGATTTTTTTTATTCATATAAGGAAAAGTATATATTCTGTGAGGCTACCAACGGCCCCAGTTTTCATCACCCTTTGCCTTTTATTATTTATTTGAAATATTATTGCTTTTTATATGCAGCGTACCATTTAACATGGTCATAAAAATGCATGAAAAATAATTATGAAATCAGGTTCGGCATGTCACACCACAGCTAAATGTGAACGTCCAAATACGCTTTAAATGTAAACCCACCCAGGAAGCGAATTAAAAAAGAAAAGTTTAACAAATGAATAATCCTCTACTTGTGCGAGTGCATAAATGAGTGTTTAATCAGTTCGTGTTCAGATATTATATCATTATCGAAGAGATTCATTAGCATGTTTGATAGCTCTGCTCTCTGGGACACTGCAAGCACCACTTGTACTCAAAAGATTTATTTTATTATGACGAGAAATGTTAAGGGAACGTTTCAGTTCTTGATTGACTGATCAGAGAAGTGCATGAAACAGAAACATTCAGCAAGTATACCCCTATAACTAATCTATTTTAATCTATAAAATATGCCATTTTCCCATGTACCGTTTGTATCTTTTTAAACAACACTCTGATGGCAGAAACCAAACTTTACTTTACTTTACAGCAACTTGTGTTTGTTTCTTAACAGGTTGCAGGGGCACGATGCGATTCAGTCATTTTGTTCGCAGAATACAAAAATGTTTCATTTGGTAAAGGTAATAACGACAAAAACCTCGGTGCACCGCACTAACCAGATTTCAAAGCATTTTCTCTCTTTGGCTTCTCGCGGTTGTCCTGAACTCATTAGGATTGGTGTGGGCCGGTTCAGCCCTAAAGAGTGCAAAGCAAAGGGAACGCACATTTTATAAAGAACACAATGTTTGTCTTCCATTTTTGTAAATGAGTCAAGGGTGAAAACCGAAAGTACGCACTTATAGCACTAAAAGCATGTTTTCGAATGTCTTCTTTGCAAAAGTCCTCTGCCTAGAAATATCATTTGCGCTCTGTTTTCAGATGCAGGCTTTGTAGTAGGTTGTCAGGACAGTCTGACACGCTGCTGAAGAGGCCCTCACGGCTGTGGGTATTTGATATGCAACATTTAATATAGCTTCCTCTTGCCTGCCTGGTATATGGGCACTCATTTTTTGGGGAAAACACGAAGTAGCAATAAACCAGTCCAGTACTAGTAATGCTTAGTAGTAACCTGAATTATGGTGTTATTTTAGTTTAATTGAGATGTTATTATAGTAGTTAATATTATTATTTTAAATTATTTTTTTTTAGATCTCACATTTTATTTTATTGCTATATTTAATTTGTCATCTACATGATTTTAATTATAGTTCATGTTTTATCCATTTGTTGTTTAGATTTAGTCGATTTATTAAATCAAGTTAATCTAAAAGAATAAAATATTTGCTTAGCAACTGTAATAAAATATGCATACGTGTTGTTTACATTTTATTTCATTTCAGTTTGTGTTTATTTTGATTCCGGTTTTAGTCTTAGTTAAACAGAACCGAAGTGCGTGAAAGAAATATACGATGGAAAGTTATTTAAACATCGATACATTTAGATAAAGCGAAAAACACTAAGATAAAAGAAAAAGATAACGTAAAACTAAGATAAAATCTTAGATAAAAGATTAGCTGGTTGTATCAGAATTATGAAAACACAATTATAAATAAGTAATATAAGTTCTAAAATAAAATCCATGTTGCCTCAAGCACAGCAACTCTTTTCATGTTTTAAAAACTTAATATGGCCATTTCGTTTTATTGTCATACTTGTTTTGCTTTCGTTCTCTCTCTCTTTCTCTCTCCCTTTTTTTTTATGATGAAAATAATTAGTTCTCTGATCAAACACACATTGTGCAAACGGTACAAAATAGCCCAAAAACAAGCATTAACTTAGATCAGAGCTCAGATGTGCATATATATATATATATATATATATATATATATATATATATATATATATATATATATTTATTTTTTTTTTTTTTTTTTTTTGTGAATGATAAAATGGAACATAGCAATTTTCCTGTTTTGCAGGAGCTCTGCTGACGTCTAACATCATCGCCTGCTGTGTAGGCCCAGAAGACCGTCAAGGGCACAATGTTAATTATGTTCGCAGTATTATGCACAGATACTTTGATTTAATTGTTGCAATTAGAATCACACCCATCAGTGAAACATGTTAGTCGTCTCACTCCTCACACTGAGAATGCACCATAGGCTAAAAGAATAATTATTAAAGTGACAGTGATCCCACTTACCCCTCAGGTCTCCGTAAAGACGCGCTGCCAACCTGTACAGATGATTGGCTGGTCAGATAAGCCGCTCTGATTCATTTTTACTGACCTTAGGGGGTTTGGTTTAAATCATTCCTCTGCATTTAATTTTATTTTTTTTGTTGGCCTTTGTTGATGATTAATCATTGTATTACAGAATTCATGCAGGCAGCCTATTGGCCAGTACACTGGATAAAAAAATAGTGTACAATATATTATATATATACAGTATATATATATATATATATATATATATATATATATATATATATATATATATATATATATATATATATATACATTTTTAAAATTATTTTTAATTGTATTTAAAATCATTTAATAATAATGTATATAAATGTAGCTACATAATTTAGAATAATCATTATACAAAATATAATCCATGTTTTTAATGCATGATTTGCATTATTGGAGAGTTGATAGGAACACAGAAACACACACATTTGCTTCTATTTTTATTTTTTTTTACTTCATTTATTAATTTGTTTTGTTTTGTTTTCCAAACATTTTCGGTTATCACTGACTTCCACATGGACATACAATTTAAAAATAAACACTTTTGAAACAGATTTTGAAGTTCTGCAGAAGAAAGTAAGTTGTAAATCTTTTGAACTATAAGAGCGACTACTAAGTAAGGTTGGTAAGGTTATATGTTTTATTATACGTGCCGTTTTTATTAAATGAAAAAAACACACACGCAAAACCGAATAGCGTAGACGGCCGTGTTTGCTAGCTCAGCACGGAGGCTGAATGAAATTCTATACTCTTAGGGATTACAGGGAAGCCCTGGAAGGAAATCCTGCATCAGTTCCACTCCGATTAGCCGTCAACCATGTAGAAGCACGGTCACTGTCACACAGAAGCCAGGGTAATTTGCTTTAATAGCGAGACAACCCTGGGTCTGTTTGGAGTAATGAATACACGGAGTGTGCCAGAGGCCAGGGAGCGTGAACAGCCTAGGAAACAGGCCAGAAGGACCTGTGAAATCAAGCTTGTAAATACAGACTAGCATCTATTTCCTATTCTGGAGAGGTTTTTCGAGGGTTACGGGGAGGTTTCGCATTTAAAAATGAAATGCATTTCGATTATTCAACAGGAAATATGCTTAGCAATAGTCTGCGACATGAGTGCATCAGTGAAAACAGAAACCGTTTGTTCGTTTGAGTTTCCTGAAGTTTAAGTTGCACTTTTTCACAATATAACCTCTAACTTCATTACATCTGCTGTTTTGTCTGAATATGAATGCAATAACTTTAGATTTGAGTCCAGCAGAAATAACGAAAGAACTCGTGCAAACCTGAGCGAATTGGTTATGCAGATACTGTTGGTCCAAAAGGATTTTTGACACTACAGCCGCACTAAAACAAATACATTTCATTGCATCGGATAAGAAAATATCAAAGCATGCATTCTGAAAAAAAAGGTTCTTCAGCGGTTCTTTGGAAAGGCTGTGGTACTATATAGCACCATTGCTGTATAAAGAACTTGTAGAGGTTCTGTATGGTTCTTTAGAGGTTCTTTGGGGTTGTAAGGTGCTATATAGTGCCACTATCATATAAAGAAGCCATTAAGCTAGCCATTAAGTTTTTTTAAACTGCGTTTGTACTTATACATGATATATATATATATATATATATATATATATATATATATATATATATATATATATATATATATATATATATCATGCAAAAATTGTGGAAGTTATATATATATAACTTAAACTTCCACAATTCTGGTTGCACATAATTATACAATTTTATAAACAATGACATATTTCTATTCATCAGTTTTATAAATAAAAATATTAATATTATTGTACATTTATTGATGATGATGAAGTTTATTTATTTCTATCTTTTATTATTTATCTTTCTTTCCAGTTGAAATAAACAAAAAAATTATACATGCTTGTTTGCGAGCTGTAACAAACAGCTATTGATGTGCAAGAAACATAATTGCCATGCAAGTACATTTATTCATTTGGCAGCTGCTTTAATCCAAAGCAATAAGGCATTCAAGCCATCCATTTTATCTGCTTGAGTTCATGGATCAAACCCTTAATGATCTTGGCATTGCTGCTGCAGTGAGATGCTCTAAAAGTTAAGCTGGAAAATGCTCAGAAGTACGAAACAACACAGCATAAAACATAATCTATTTCAGCTGTTTGGGCCATATCACAGAGCCTTGACTCACAGGTTTGTTGGTACTGGATGATGATTATGTTAATGCAGTCTCAGCAAGCCGTTCACAGCCTCCAGCAAGGAAATTACACCGCAATGAAATAATTAAAAGGAGGCTTTCTTCAATGCCGGTATTGGTCTCACAAATTATACATGAAACATCAAGCTTGAAAAATGCTGCTTCAATAGATTTTAGGGCAAAAGCCACCGTGTGTCATCTAGCATCGGTATGACTTCAGTGTGAGCTTTTAGAAGATTATTAAAATGGTGCAGACCTCTGTGAAATTGTAAGTAAATCTGTCTCCTGAGTCATTTGGTGCATACATTAATTTTGAGCTTTTTGCATGCAAGTAAATCTGTAAAATGAAATGTGCAGGTTGCCATTCACATTAATTTCCATGGCAGGTGCTTGACTACTGTACGACCGGCCTTGAAGTTTGTTGCTCAGTGACATATCATTTGCAGTTGTATTTGAACAGGAAATGTTATGTGATTGATTAGAATGAATAAACTTCATACTTTTAATAGCACACCAGAAATCAAGACATCTGTTATATGTAATATACGTTTATATTTTATGCATGTAAATGTCATAAATGCGTGTGCATTTGTGTCAAGATAGTGTCAAAAATTGTGTATATATATATATATATATATATATATATATATATATATATATATATATATATATATATATATATATATATATATATATATGCTCTGTTTGTCAATTTTAAGATTCCATATGAACATTTCTATTACATTTTTGTAATAAATATGTATGACTTTATAATATAAACTTTGATTGATATTGATAATAGTTAATTGTCCAAACATTGGGGAAAAAAAGTATATTATGTAATAAATACACCCAAAAAATTGAAGTTTTTTTTTTTTACTTAAAATCAGTGAATTCCATAAATATTTGCAAAAAAAGACTAATAACAAATTGTTAATTTGTTGTTAATGCATTGTGTAAAATGTACTCAAAATGTATTTATTCATTTATAAAACATGAATACTTTTTATTGTAAATGAAAGGGAGAAATCAATATGGGTGGTGTAAGTCCCTGCTGGTAGATGATGGTGTACGGCTCCTTACTGGACCATGCCAAAACCTGACCTTATTGAATAGAGGTTTAAAAAACACTGCCAAAATACGGACCCATGTGGGTATTTAATGAGAGATTTTGAACTGAAAACAGGCCTTTAGGGCATCCCTTGTCATATTAATTGCATTACTAATCCATTAAAACATTGCATCATACAGCATGAGAACTGCCATCAGTTAGCTGCTGTTGCTGATCAATACCTCTCCGCTCAGCATTTTACGAGGGAGATATTGCGGTAGATGAGCCATTCCCGAGAGCTAGATCACTGGAGACGCGCAGGCAGCGTTCCTATTACAAACCACTGAAGCAACTCAGCCACTATCCTGAGCCATCTGACAACCACCTTATATATAGCAGTCACCCCAAATCGCACAGGCAAGCATTCAATTACAGTCTTAGTCAGGTCAGCAGAGTCGAACGCCGCTGGTAAAGGCACGTCATGTAGACATACGGCGGTGGCATTCTACCATGTCCGACCTGTAAGACAAGTAGTGTAGCGTTCACAGTTGTGGATAAGGATAGATGTGCTTCTCTAGAAGATGAGCTGGCTGTGAAACAAAATTAATTTGACACACACACACACACACACACATGCACGCGCATCGTGACAGAATGATCTCGCAAGTGTTCTTTGAAAGAAGTCTATCTTTTTATTTGTCCAACACACACACAGTGAAAAAACTAAATCTAAGAAACATGAGATGTGCGGAGGTTACGGAGCAAATTTTTTTAGCTACATTTAAATATACTAAGTTACTTTCTTATATAAATGTAGCAAAAATAAAATGATTGCAACCACTCACCTTAATATTTTTGTAAATTGGAAATGATGGATATTGGGTTATACGTGCTATGTAATGTATTCTTGCTATATCATGAAATCAACATCATGAAATGTATTAAACATTACAGTATGCCACTGGCAAGGTTTCTGAATGAATTGCAGATGATGAAAAGCAAAAAAAGAACAAATTGACTTAATAAAAAAAAAAATTAAAAGAAACACAAACAGAAAAAAAAAAATACATATATTAAATATTTAAATCGTTTACCTGCATGTCTAGTGGCCATTAACAAATATCAGAGGCCTGTGAACATGTTAACGTGTTGTTAAATTATTAAAATATTACTTAAAATTCTAAATGTTGCGTGGCCACCCCATATTTTGTGCATAGCCACCTGTAATAGTTGCTCATGTGTGCACGCAGTAAAGAAAAAGGTTTTGAGTCAGAAGCGCCAGACTGTCCTTGCAAGGTTGGAATTGCCCCACTTTACAGTCTCTTTGCACGGCCGGCACAGGCTACTCTGTCAGGATCAAGAAACAGTGTCGTCAATACAGCTTTAACGCTGATTTCTAGTTGTGTCTTCTTTTGGAAGCACAAACAAAGTAGTTTCACTTTCACAGCGAAACACATGGCGCCCGCAGCAACACTACAGCAAGAATAATGATTCCGCCTCCTTTCGTTGAGTAAACAAGTGAGGGCATGTTTAAACAAGCCGTTTTCGGAGGGTGTGGAAATCCCTTTGGTTTTGGGACTTGGTTTGTGTAAATAAAGGGATCTTAAAGGGATAGATAAGAGATCTTTTTAGCTTTTAACATTCCAGAGCTTGAAAATGCATCACATGACCCCTTTAATTTTTGGAATCTGATGATATAAACCAGATTACATGCAATTAGTTACTACCCCGCTCTTATTATTATTATTATTATATCACTCTGATAGACACGTATTGCGACGGTGTGCATATACGATGTCCCTTCTTTGTAAAAACTCACACTTTCGTGTTTTGACTCTGTCATACAGAACAATTCACATAGCCGCTCGGTTAATAAACGACAAGTGCAGTAGCTTATCATTTCAAAAGCTTGCGTAAAGGTTACCCGGCAATTGTTTCAGAGAGGGTAAAGCAGTCTGTGTGTTGGTATTCAGGCTAAATCTGTGGAAAACATCTATTGGGAAGAATGGCTGGCTATTAGTATGCGAGCGGTAGACGGCCGCCTCATCTGCCAGGCCCTCAGAGGTGTCCCTCGGGCATGCTCATGGTCAACATCCCCTCACAGGTGGAGGGGAAGCTGACACTCACGTCAGAACGGGCCAAAGCCCCTTTGGCTGTTCAACACATTCTGCAGCACTTATGCAGATTGGCTCTGAGATGTAGTTCAGGAAGGGTCTGCATGAGAATTGTTCATTAGTCGCCTACACAGACAAACCTAAAGTTTGAAAGTGAAAATTATACCTTTCTTCGCTGGTGAGAACATGAGTCATAATGTGTTAATGTATTATGATTTTACTTAGTCTTTTATTATTTAAATGTGTAAATATTTAACTTATATTGGGGAAAATAATTCCATAAGAAATAGAATGGACAGCAATTAAAGTGAAACCAAATATAATTAATCTCCTAAACAAATGAATAGAAGAAATGTTTAAACATATATATATATATATATATATATATATATATATATATATATATATATATATATATATATATATATATATATATATATATATATTTTTTTTTTTTTTTTTTTTTTATTAATTTTTATTTATTTATTTTTTGTAGGTCATTATGGAAGTTTGCGTCACTTTTTCCATTTGCTTTTGAATTATTGTAGAATATAAGCTCGGTTACCTGCACAATATCATGCGTATAATATCTTCTTATACGTTTTGTTTGTTAACACTTACAATACATGTCACTCATAAGCGTCAATTTATGCTTGACTAATGCACGGATAATAATGAGTTAATATATAACTCATGAAGAACTACCATTTATTAATAATCCCTGCATCATCAGCAAATGAACACTCTATTTGATTCATAGATTAAGAAATCTTGTGATTTGTTAAATGTGTCATATTGTATTAATTCCCTAATAACATATTAACTTATAGTGTAAATTCATGCATTCATTGCCACAGTGGGTCAAAGCTATGCATTTCGCTATGCATTGCAACTTCCATTTGTGGGCTTTAATTAATAACTAGGTAATGATTTACAAAGATATCATCAAGTTATGACTTTACTTGTTGACACATGACTAACTAATCTAAAATCCATAACATGACATACTTAACAATTAGTTAATAGCTCTGTCTTAACATAATGATACCTTTGTTAATCATTAGCTAATGACTGATTAAAGCAGACAACTGAAAATTAAATGTTATAGCGTTTACCACATATAAATTCACATTATTAGTTAATATAAAACTAATACATTATGACATCTTTAACTAATAACAATTTATTCCTTAATATATGGATCATATAGAATGTTCATTAGTTGTATAATCATTAATAAATGGTTTCCCTCTTCATGGGTTATACATCAACTGGTGATTATCTGTGCATTATTTAAGCATGAATTAAGGGATATTTGTGCACCTTGATTGTAAAGTGTTACCATTTTGCTTATCTAGACAATCTACGCAATATTAATGAACAATGAATTAAAGTCTAAATATAACTGTTACAATTAATAGTTTAGTTTATTTTTTTCTCATTTGAATAAAAATGCAAATTCACTCTTTGCCACTAGATGACGCTTGTTGGGGACTTCCAAAACCAAAATATGATCCTTTCATTACCCATAATAGGGGCACTTTAAATAAATATTGAACTATTAACTTAAATGATCTACTAAATATTTTGCTCGGCAACACTTAAGATATGACTACAGCCTCATGTGAGTTTACATCATTTTAAAGTACTATTTGGCTGTAAAACTTCCTTAACGTGCCCCTTTAAATACATCAAACTCAACTTCCTGAACCCAGAGCTGAAATCAAAGAAAAAAAAAAAAAAAAGAGTTGATTGTGAGCAATGGCTGGAACACTTAGGAGCTAGACAGCCATGCTGGTTTGCGTCTCGCTTCTCTTCATCTCACCTCCTGTTGTGTTCCGTCACCATAATGCTCATCATGATGGGACCTCTTGACTGGGCACGGAAGACCAGCAGGAGAGTGAGGAACACTGCTGAGACCTCGACTCTGAGTCACCGCCGCTTCTGTCCATAACAACAGCATCCACAGGGGCGGCTTCAACAAGAGCTACAAGGCTGAAGTAAACTGAAGAGTGGGACAGAGATTAAGGAACTAAACATAACCGAGAGCCAGCGCCTGCTTGTTATAATCTGACCAATCAGTGGAGTTCCCTTTATGTCAGCGAGTTCTTGTGGACTTGGTTTAACAGAAAAGGACTACAGCAGAGGCGCTGGGTCCTGGGGTGTTCTGTGTGAAGTTCGACCCTCGCTGTGAGCTGAGGTTCATAATCAAGAGTGTGGGGCTTTTTGGCCATCATCGGCTCTCCACCTGCTGTTTTACTGATTATTAGCAGACACATCAATATAGAACGTCCAGTCAATCAAAATCAGGCTGACGACAGAACCGAAAACCCGTTTTACCATAGTGATGCCGCCAATTAGTCAAGAACGATCAATAATGGAAGCCAGGAATATTAGATACTGAAAGTATATTAAAATATTAATTATGAATTTACATAAAGTGGGTAGGCAGCTTATGCACTCTTATGCTTACCAGAAAACTACAGTAAAAAACGAATATTGTGAAATATTATCATCATTTTAATTGACCGATTTAATTCATTTAATTTTTCATTTTAATAAATTTTAAACATTTGTTGAATAAAATTATTAGCTCTTTTTAAAATCTCGACGACAAACGTTTTTTGTAAATCTATTGAAGCATGAATCAATTTTCCCAAATAACAGTTTCTGTAAGCAGAAACAAAATGATATATATAATATACACAAAAATGTTAACTAGCTTGGAAATATACAAAAAGCCATTATCATTGCAAGCTCTAATAATTACATCTAAAATATATTTTCAGACAGTATTTCTGTATTTTCCTGAATGTTAAACACATTCACTTGGCTTTTAAACATGCATTCTTGACCTTAAAAGACAAATGAAAAGGAGCAGCCGAAGGCTATATTTGTTTTACAGAATAAAATAGAAGATTTTACCCAAACTGACTAAAGTGTTAGAGTTCAGGGTTTGCTCTTATGTTGATGCACTCTTTGCAACTACAAACAGCTTCAGACGGTCAAATAAGTGCTGAAACACACCTTTGTTTAAGTCGTCCATTAATACATTTTTTATCTCCCAGGCCACAGAATGCCCAGAGTATGAAAGATACACACCACCCACTCAAATCAGGTTCTTCAACAATGAAAAAGCACTGGTTTTTATAAAAAAGGGGATAGATTGCTTTCATTTTTTCAAGTTTGGTTACACAAGAGAGTAAAAAGATGAAATAAGGTTGAATAATTACTGGCAGTACATTGCAGGCTACCATAATATTGGTGCATCCTAGAGCACAAATGATGCATTTTTTAAAAATGTACCTTTCTACAGGTGCATTTCAATAAATTAGAATGTCATAGAAAAATTCATTTATTTCAGTAATTCAATTGAATTACAAAACTTTGTGAGCCAAAATCGTCACAATTAACCATTTCAGCCTGCGCGCAATGAATGTATTTAATACACGGGTTTCGCAATTTGAGTCGAATTACTGAAATAAATGACTTTTCCACGACATTCTAATTCATTGAGATGCACCTGTACACTTGAGTCTTTTAACCAAGTCATGCTGTGTGAAGGAGTATCAACAAAGAAACATGTAGGACATGACGTCTATAGAAGAATCTTAAAATTGAATGAGCCTGATGAAACGAGAAAGATCCCGCTGAGAGATTTCGGGTGAATTGAAAATCTCTTTGCTTTTGTGTTTTCAACTACAGACAGATAAACAGTCAGAGCAATGCATCAGGCCCCGTTTATCCCACCATAAGCAGAGCTAAATTATCAGTTTTTTTAAAGCCCACTACTAGCGCTATATAGCTATTAATCAAGCATCGTAGGTGGAAACACAGAAAGGCGCTTAATAGGAATTTAAAGCAGTGTGTAAAGTACCTGCAGCCAACAAAAGAAGCAACAGTCTTCGTTCACACTGTGCGTTAGATCCTCTCAACCTCGTGTTTCAGTTAAATCTGCTTGGGTTCAAAGGGAAGCAATGTTACCGTTATATTCATGTCAAGTGTTTAACTTGTATGGAAAATCAATTTAGTCCAAGACAGCAAGACAGAAGGATTTCAGAAGTCTCTTTCAAAACTTCCACAACAATCCAAGAATACTAATGTAAGATTCTTCCTCTAGTATTGGAAATATGATCGTATTCTGATTATGCATTTGTCATGTAAAGGCATCAAAGGGGTTATCAGAAGCGATATAAACTTTACAAGTTATTTGAAAATAAATGTGGTGGAAGTGTGTCCAAATACATCCTATAATGATACAAATCCACCCAGTGGTTTTTTAAAAATCCCTTTTTTAAAATCAAATCGGGTTGTTCTGAGATGCCTGGCAAAATGACATACTTCTGCACAGGCACCTCCCACAATAATTGATTGACAAGACCGTTTTACCTCAGGCCCACCCTGAGTGAGCAGTCATTAGTCTGGTTTTGTGTCACCTCCAGTGCAGAGAAAGACAAGATGTCTCCAATTAAGCGATTGAGGTGTTTTGTTGTTGGACGTAATAATGAATATAACAGTCATCATTTACTCCCGACATCTGAGCCGCTGAAGACACAGAGGATTATCATTACTTTTATTTTGAAGGGAATGTGGCGATCCCTAAATGGCCTAAATGGGTCACGTGAACCATTCCATCCAGCTCCATCTACAGAAGAAGTGAGTATAAGGGTTTTTATGAACCTTTGCAAATCACCTTTCCTAATAACTTGCTAGTTAATGGACTTAATAAACACAAGTCCATTAGTTATACGGCTAATGTAAATAGTATCATGAGAAGGGCCCATCACACCATGGAAGAGAGGGGCGGGGTCAGCAGAGCTCATTAACATTTAAAGCAACATGGACTAGAATCGCTTGCTGAAAACAGCTGATGTTGTCAGGGTAAAAAAACATATTGAAATATTTTAACCAAGGTATGTTATAGACTTTTCATTAGGACCCTAAAGAATCATATTTACTTGGAAAATGGGCATCCGATTACCCCTTTAAGCTAATATGTAGTAGCAAAATAGTGTATAATACCTGAAACCCCATTCACACCAAGCACGATAACGATAATGATAAAGATAAAGCTCTAAAAAGTATTCTTAATATTAAAGAATAGCAAAAATATAACGATAAAGGCACAAAGAAACTATACTGTTGGAATAATGTTCAGAACGTTTTTTTTCCAGCTGATTGAACGCTAGAAACATTGACAACCAATCAGAATCAATCCTGCTATCACGCACTTGAGCTTAGAACAAACCAACCACATCATTCACTTTATAGTTATTGTGCTTGGTGTGAATGGGCCTTTAGTTTATTTTGATTATAGGAATATCATCCACATAAACATTCCTGTTAAAAGTTAACTCAATTTAGCCAATATTGCAGTATTTAAAAGCCTAAAAAGACATAGGCAGCAATGATATATCAAGTCCAATCCATTACTTGTTATTATTACCCAGCTGACCTAAAACCTTCACATTTATATTGTAAGAAAAGGGTCAAACTGCTAAGAGATGAGCTTGTGCATCGGAGATGATTATAAACACAATTCTAAAACCATTTGTCATACTTGTCATGCCGATAGTTTTCAATTACTGCAGAGATTCACTATGCGAAGTGTTTCCCCGCGAAGACAGGCGATGACTAATTTTACACGCATAAAAGAGATTTTAAAGCTTTAGTATGCAGGCTGTGATGCAACACATCAAAACACCACTCAGAGCTGACGCCACCAATTCAGTGTTTGAACTAGGCTGACTTTCTTTAGAACAAGGGGAAAGTTGGACTAGTTCAAGAGTCACTTGTTCCCGCGGGATAAAGCAAACCTCAATCACCTTGCGTTCATTGCGGTATTCCTAGCTTCATGAATGCATATGCATGAATTTCACATAATGACTACAAGAAACGTATGAGCTTAGATATCATTTTAAGGAATTGATCTTGCTTTAAACTTCAGAGTGCTTTTCTTTCTTTCTTTTTCTCCTGAGGAAAAGGCCCTAATCTCACATTTGTCTCCTCTAGAGTTTCAGAAGAGATCTTAAATGTCACAAACAGATCTCAGATTTGTCAAGATGAAAGAGCGAGTTCTGAGCCGGAAAAGTTTATCTTGGGGTGAGAGCATTCCACTCTAATTTAACCAATACATTTTTAAGCATATCGGGCTACCTGATACACAAACCGTTGCATAGAACTGCCTCTCGTGTTACTTCATAATCAAACTGTATCAAGCGAACTGACAGCTGATGTTCTGTTTCATGAATTGTGATGTTCATTTTAATTTCCAATCAAAGCAACTTTAGTAAGAATCGAAATCGGCTATGAATTGAAACACAATGCACCCGGATCTATCAATGTCCTGTCAGTGTTCCAGATAAACTCCGGAGTCATCCGGACGAGTATAAAACATGACAGTATTGGCAGGTCCCCAGATAGAGAAGTGCTTAGCTTTCACAAAGTAGGATTCATAATAGTCTTCTATACTTCTGTACCATGCCCATATTGAGCGCTTGTGACACATGAAACTGCCAGGCCATGATGAGAAATAACCACTGTCAGCTTTTATCCGAGCTTCAAAAGATTTAAACCCCAGTGGAGAGATTGGACAGAGCGCTGCAGCGGGGCAGAAGAGATCACGTTTGAGAAGGGTGGTCCGTTTTGTAATTCAGACTCATTAGTCCTATTACTTCTTACTTCTAGGTGTATGAGATGGCAAATTATTTGTAAGTATATTTATTTTATTATTAATATTATTATTATTTTGTATTGTATTTAGTTTTATATGCATGTGCATAATGAAAAGTATTTTTAAAAGTATTAGTATACATACATTTATCTAAAACAAAAAAAAATATTTATATTCTACTTAAAAATTCAGCATCTAGGTGTTAACAATTTTTTGACCCAGATATAAATTGATATAAATCATACTTTAAAAATCTGTTACAATTATTATTCAAAATAGATTTTTATTCTATAAATTCTCCATTTCAATATTTACCCAGTTTTTTTATTTTAGACCAAAGCTTGCATGCTTGTCTATTTGTTTGTTTGATCATTAATTAATTTCATTCATTGCATACATACACACATATTAAAAACTGGGCCTTAAAAGCCTGCGGTATTACAGATCTATCTATCTATCTATCTATCTATCTATCTATCTATCTATCTATCTATCTATCTATCTATCTATCTATCTAATCTATTAAATCTGTGGCATTATAATAAATACAACATTTATCCTCTATGATGTTATATTCTGAGGGGGAAAGGTGCAGTGTACCCCGCAATGTTTCCATAATTAATTTCTAATTGATTTTTATTTTCCATCATGCGTGCAGCGCTCTGTCTCTATATTTTCACAGGGCAGTTTGTGAATAAGTTAGAGCCCCTCTCTCTTTCTTCTCTGACTGACAGTGTCTTTTGCTCACATCATCTCTCGTTCTTCTTCGCTGGGGCTTCCATCCACTTGTTTTCTTTATCTGTTTTCACTCTCTCTCTCTTTCCTTTCTGTGCGTTCCGATTCAGGTGTCTGGTGTGGAACAATAAGTATGGCTTTACCCCTGATTAAGAGTTCTCCCAGCGGGACCCTAAGACAGGAAGGCTCAGCCCCCCCATGCAATTAAATCAAGTTCTTTTTTAATGAGGAGTGTGTTTATTAAGTCCATTCAGGGACTTGTCCACAGAGGCTGTTAGCATTGCTCTCTGATTAGGAAGGCTAAGCAGTCTCAAGAGCCGGTAGCGAGAAAGCAGCGAGTCCTTTTTTGTTTTGTGGGGCAGAAGTTGTTAATATGGGAGGTATGGTACACAGTCTATTTTCTAACCGTTAGCACATCGGCTAGGGCCAGATTGACGGGGAGAGAGAGTGAAAGACACTTCAAAAGGGAGGGTGGATACCAGTCTGGTAAATGAGAACGCAAACTGTCTGGTTTAGGGGTGTGTGGCTCACTGATATCACAGGTGTAGTTTCAGAGAAGGAGACACTTTGTTGGGGGGGAGACAAAGAAAACGAGATAGGCCAAATAAAGCTTGTGCTGCTCGCTGGATCTGATACGATGCTTATGGCAATACTGCCACCTATAGGCCTGCTACGATACGGCATCCAGAGAGCCAGAGCTGGGATCGGATCTACAAGAAGTTGGTTAAGGCTAGAAGGACATCTGAGACTGCTGGGCATGCGCACATTAGCATTACGTAATTGCTGTCGCACGGTTTACTTTTTGCTTTATTGTAAGAGGTAGGCATTTAATTTACTGTTAGCTTCCCGATTTAGCTGTATCCTATCTGGCCACAACCTAAGAAGGTAAGTATCACGGTAAGTTTGCAAAACTGTCACGAGATTCAGGTGTGAGTCTGTTATTATCTACGTATAAACCCTTCTTTTTATGCAAGTACCATATATGGGTGCCATGATAGAAATATTCAATCAGATATAAAAAGGGCCTATACTTTTAGCTATTTATGAGAAAACGATCACTGACTCTACGGCCAGTTTAATCACTTACAGAAAACAAAATGTTTTATGCAAAGAAGCTGTCTGCGGTGTGAAAGCGCATTTATGATGATAGAATTTATGAGAGTACAGAATACAGTCAGAGAGCATGAACAAAACATGACAGCAAAACCAAAACAAAACATATCAGCATGACTAATCGAAACACCTGATTGGTCATCGCATTCATTAACTCAACACAGTTGCGTGTGATTGGTTACGTTCAGAGCTGTAAAAAGTCATAAAAGGAAATACGAGCAAAGTGTAGATCTAAACACCTTGCAAGCTGGGGACTATTTTCTGCGAGCGCTGTGTGATTTCACTGCTCATGCTGCAGCAATGGTACGGCAGCAAACTTCCTTGATTATTACACCGGAATGAGAGTATAGTTCCTAGTCATATCAGCCTAAAAAATTGCAACTTTTAATTTTCTGACGGACTTAGTACACAATATAACTACAGAGGAGTCAAGTTTTAAATAGGAAAAATATTGAAACTCTTCAGTCATTTTTAAACGCAATGCTACTGGTCTAATTGGATTCAATGATCTATGCTAAGCTAAGCTAAAAGTGCAATCAGCAGACTCGGAGATGCTTTGAATTGATTCAAAACTGATAAAGCTGAAATTATTTACTCTGGAGGAGTTAAAAAAAATGGAGTATTCCTTTAAGTTTTTTTTTATGTTCATATTTTGTTTAGGCGTATTACATTATGTATTTAACAGTGTTATTCAATAAAACCATGTGCTTACTAGGTTTTGATATTTTATTTGAGCCTGTGATTGCCTCATCATTAGTTATACTAGAGTGTAGTTTTCACTTGTTTGTGTTACTACAAACATTAGTGTAATCAATAGATTATTTGATTGCCAAAACAATCATTAGTTAGAGACCAAGATTAGATTTTTAAAAATAGAACTGCATTTTTAAACTTTTTATGATGAAAAGACAAATATGTTGTCATTGAAAATGTCTTAAAAATGGTATTAGAATCATGTCGTCACACCCTTATTGTTGATAAGCAGCGATATAATTCATAATTTTCCAAGCGTATGATATAGCTTTTATTCTTAAGGTCAATCATATATTCATGAAAAAAAAATCTGTTTGAATAAAGAAGCAATAACTTTGCCATAGTATCCTTTCAAAAGTTCAAGTTATGTGCTGGACCCTGCCCCTGAAAAAACTTCAGGCTTTTTTCCATTAAGCCCTGTATTCTAGTAGCTTTTTTTAAATTACAGTTGAACCGCTGATGTCACACAGACCGCTTTAACGTAATCATCTCGAAAGATCTTTGATTGTCTTAGAACA
The DNA here is from genome assembly GCF_018831695.1 of Puntigrus tetrazona. Lineage (NCBI taxonomy): Eukaryota > Metazoa > Chordata > Actinopteri > Cypriniformes > Cyprinidae > Puntigrus > Puntigrus tetrazona. The sequence continues at coordinate 5,590,425 of NC_056699.1, forward strand.
ATCTTAGAATTGTCTTTGTTCATAACTGTATTCCGAATGATTTGTAATTCACTCACTTAACCAAACGGACATGCACTGTAGAAAAAGAATGAAAAAAAGTCAGATTTTCTACCCTTAATGTAATTCGTGTCTAGCTCTCAAATCCAAATCCTTTGTTTGAAGGGACACACACTTAGGGCTTTTCAAAACACTTAATATTCATCTCCAAGTGCGTCTATTGGATATTTAAAACTTTTCTGAGTGCTGAGAGACAGGGATTATATACCTGTGCAATTACCTCTTAGATCTAGCCATTGTTCCCAAACTGCACAGTAATTATACAGGTGATTGCCACCAGAGAAAAGCCATTGTTCAGACTACAAATTCCATACAGCATCGTCATTCACAGAGCTGGAGTTAGCCAATGACACCAACAGTAATCATCCTGTACATATTCAAGCATAATGACCACCCACATGCTCGAACCCATTCAGCGACACCGTAATCACAAACACAACGGAACTATTCTTTGTTAAATCCACGTGCCGTACTGTAGGTCGTTACGCACAAAGAACGGGCCTGAACTTTGTCCTTTGAGGGTTAGCGAAGAATAGAGAGGAGATCAGTATTCAGGCTGAGTTCCTGCCATGCTTCTATTAAGTAGGAGAGTGGCAGTCTGATTATCCACATTGTTGGCAGTGGTGGGAGTGGACTGTACAGGGCCATTTTTGCATTAACGTTCTGATCAAATTTTCATAACTCAATTTGGCGGAGGTTTGCATGTTGAGGATTGAGCACACTGGTAAAGCTGGAGTGCCTTTGCAGTGCACCTTTCATGTGACATTGTCACGAAAATATATATTTTTTTAACTTATGCTGCACGCTCGTTTAGTCCACACATCGTTGTCCAGAAATATATTTTGTCGCTCATTTGAATTCACAGAAAGTTGGAGCAATAGTCCAAAAATCCAGGCTTTCAATTGAAACAGCCTATAGCTTTAGGCAAAGATTTTTATTTATTTATTTATTTATTTTTTGTTTACTTTTCCAATCTGATACAACTTTTATGGATGATATAAGAGAATAGCAAAATAGAAAGATTTTATTTAGAGCAAAAAATACAGCTGACTAGTTACATGAAATGCATATAAATATCAGTTGTCATTCTGTACATCCAGAAAATATCTTAGTATGACGATATTTAAAAGGTTTAAAAGTTTTATGTTTAAAGCTCTGTATAGTTTTAGTGTAGGGGCAGTACATACCTAAACGTTTCGCTGAACTTTCAAAAAGAAATGTCCACTGAGTAGCGCTAAAACACGGGTTAAATATGTGAACCCTGGCACGTTTTTTATGTTCATATAGGTACATATTGTCTGAATATTGTGATGGTTCAGCGTTAAAAAAATATACCTCTGTTGAGCTACCAAAAAACTATACTGTTTGTGAAAACCCATAGATATGAAGCTGGATATGTATGATGCTAACATTTAAAAGCATCAGTTTAAATTCTCCCAAAATATTCATAGTGTTTTGAAGTCATAACTTGATATTCTTCAAGTAGTTGTGTGAAAATTGCGTTTTTATTAATTGAAACTCTGAAAATCGTATATAACAATATAACAACATTAAATCATAAAAGACTTCAGAGTGCTTTTTTTTCAGCACTATATGCATTTCCATCATTTCATGACCTGTCAGGTAAAAGCATAGGGATATTCCAAATCAAAAGCTTATTATGGACAAAAACAAAGCATTGGTTAGATAATGCATTGTTTCTATAGTCAATGAACTATAAACTACCTGGAAAAGTAATGCAAATTAAAAACAAATAAGTAACATATGATTTTTGCATATATGCTTGGCTAGATATTTTTGCATTAAAATCTAAAGATTTATTTTTGGAATATTTGCCGTATTTGAGACATCCAGACACTGACAATTGTTTGTTTTCTATTTAGTGAGTTTTTAAAAATCACAGAAACTGGCAAGTTTGTGGAAAGTTTGCATAACATGAAACATCTCGCGTCAGACGCATTACTGAACATCAGTCTATCAGAGCTCCATCTCCATGGCAGCAACATGATCACGCTCTTCAGTGTTTCAGGATCCATCACTATCATTCAATCCCTCATGAATTATTTAAGTTCTGATGAGAGTCTCAAAAGAGGTTAAAGCAAATCAGATAATGCATATTCAAAAGAGATCATCTCTTACCAGTAATTACTTCCTCAAAGTTTCTTTTAGTTAATTCCTTTGTTGGATGTCATGCTTATTTAAATATCTGAACTTTGTCTGTGCAAGTAAATTTGGGACACTTTTTGATGTGTATTAAATACAAATAAAACTATTTTACCAACTATTGTCTCTTGTATCACCCACAATGGGTTTTTTTGTTGTTGTTTTTTTATGGTTGTTGTTGTTTAAAACAAAGATTAAAAAATGTTAAGTACCCTTTTTTTGTTTTTTACTTCAGTTTTTTTTCTGGTAAATTGGAACACATGTTTGTTGGAGGCATAAAGTTTACACAAAAACCTAATATTCGCGTATTTTTGTTCTACTGCCCCACATGAACACGTGTAACACAAATTTATATAGTCAGTTGAAATACTGATGACCTAATTTGACTTCTCCCTATATTAAAATATATGAAATTAATAAGTCAGTGCTGCACGAGATTAATAGCTGACTTATAGTTGTTATTTTTCTTTTATTGTATAGGTATATGCTCTTAAAATAGCATTTTATCTGAATATATAGCATATATATATATATATATATATATATATATATATATATATATATATATATTTTTTTTTTTTTTTTTTTTTTTAATCTATTTAAATAACTGTCCTGTAAATTATTGCAATAAAAAATGATATTGTAGTGAGTATTGTTTATTTTTATCCCTCTATATTGTTTTACATTAATTAAAATTATACATTCAATTTCCAAAATGTAGCAGCAAATTCACATTATCTTATGCTGCATTCTGGATTCGTGACATTGATTATTTTGTTCTTCTAAAATTCTAATTAAATATCTCAGTAAAAAGTTAGAATAACAACCAATATTATTATTAGTAGTAGTAGTAGTAGTAGTATTTTATTCAACCTGGAATTCACCTCGTAAAAAAAGTATTCTTCCATCTTAACTTCTCATGTCATTCTGGCCTCTTCTGAGCTGAACAGTACAGTGAAGTAGTACGCCTCCTCAACACTAGATGGCCGCAGTGAGTTATTCACAAACCTGCCGTCCTGGGAAGAAGAACTCAACAGTGCAGCGCTAACAGCGGTATGTTCACTGTTACAAAAAAATAAACGTCGTTTATGAAGTTATTTAGCAAGAATGCATTCGATTAGGAACACGTACTGCAGATTTATGACCTGTATATTTGTACTGTGCGCTTTTTGGCACAAGTAGCACGCTATCGCGTGACAGTGCAGAAGGGGGCGTGTGTTCATCGACCCTACTTTAATATCCCAAATCATAATTTGTCCCCAAGTAAATTATTTGCAGGTTTTGACAAAGCCGCTTAAGCAACGATTAATAGCAGTTACCATTTTAAGGGCGCGTGACGGGTCTGCGTGCGTTCATGCAAAAGGCCCAACCGTGTATCAAAACACAATGGGCTTTCGAGCCCGTGAAGAACGTCCCAGCGCGTCTCTAACGTGACACAAACGTTCGGTTCAGCAAAGGCACCGTTGACGTGCAGATTCATCGTGCTCTCGAGTGTCGACCCCAAAGTGCTTACTGTGCCGAAACGCGCGATTCACGCGTTTGAATGGTTCCCCAAACGATTCGAACGTTCGAATCGATCGAATGTTCGAATTCAAAATTCAAATATGCATCTGATATCCTGCAGTGTTAGAACGCGCCTGCAATGCGCCTATTGTGGTCTAAATAATGTATTGTGATCTCCTCTTGTGTTATGCACTTCTTTTTAGGTCACTCCTGAAAAAATGTCTGAACAACGAGCTTTAAAGAACCCCTATCCAGATTACACCGGGCCTGGATGTGCACAAGATCTGTTTGACATGCAGGGAAATGTGAGTGATTCCAAAATGAATCCCTTAGTTTACCAATGCTGCGCTAGTAGTATATAAATATATTAAATATATACGTTACATTAATACATCGCCATATCTCATTTGTGATTTTTTTTTGCGTTTTGCTCTGTGCAGTTGACCCAGCATTTTGCCAGTTGTATAAGCAGCAAGATCAGTGAGCTTCTGGCGGTCATGGAGAATGGACTGAAGAACGCTGATCCCAGGGACTGCACTGGTTACACTGGCTGGGCAGGTGAGAATACGTTTTACGTGATGAAACTGATAGCGCTGAAAGTGAAACTGATGGGATGGTACGCCCAGAAAGGAAAAAATAGTAATTATTTACTTATCCGTACGTCTTTCCGAACCTGTAAGCAAAACAAAAAAGTAGATATTCCAAGGAAAGATTGATAAAAAAAAATGTATACTTTGTATTATCGTTACATTTATACAACTCATGTTCATGGTTGTATGTCATTAAGCTACTTGGCCCACATTGCTAAGTCCCTCCTCCCCCCAACTGCAGGCATTGCCCTGCTCTACCTGCACCTCCACAGCACCTTTGGAGAGCCCTCTTTCCTCCAGAAGGCTCTGGACTATGTCAGCCGCAGTCTGAGGAGTCTAACCCAGCGCTGGGTGACCTTCCTGTGTGGGGATGCAGGGCCGCTGGCTGTTGCTGCGGTGGTCTATCATCGACTCCAGAAACCTCATGAGGCTGAGGAGTGTGTGAACAGGTCTGATGCTGTTTGACCCTGCTCCACCTCCGTCTTTTTGTATGTTGAGTCAGTGACCTCACTCCTCCAAAAAGAATAAATGATATATTATAGGAAGCTATATATCTAAATCAAATAAAACATTTATTGTCTCTGATGAAAGATATATTAAAGAAAGGAGTAGTTTTAATTAGTGCTGTGAAATGATTAATTGCATCCAGTTTGTTACTGACCCATGTAAACTTGATCAACACTGGGAATTCAGATTATTCAAATCAAGTGCTATAGTTAAATACCATTTAATTTAGTCCGAAAATGAAAATATGGAAGCAACGCCTATCAAAATAGTTTGTTAAAGGCTGTGCGCATTGAATCACATTTTCTTTACATTCACATTGTTTAGGACTTATTACCACTTTAATGAAATTGTGTTGAAATTCTCCCCAAGAGCTGGTGTTCATTAGAAATCTCATACTAAGATTCCAGAACGAGGGTGAAAAGTGAAAGATTTCTCGGTCTGTAGGGCAGCTCAGCTCTTTCTGTTTCCTGTTTCTCTTTCTCAGCCTGGAGAGGGTTTCATTCCCATGGGGTCTTATTGTGATCTATTTGCTCCGATGTTTCCAGGCTGTTGCATTTGCACCAGTCAGTAGTGCAGGGGAAAGGCAGGCTTCCTGATGAGCTGCTCTATGGCAGAGTGGGTTACCTTTACTCCCTCATCTTCATTAACCAGCAATTTCAACAGGAGAAGATCCCCATTCAGTACATTCAGCAGGTCAGTCACAATTCCTTTGGCCTTAGGCCTTACCGAACACACGTGACCTGATTTGTGAGAAAGGCCGTATGTTGCAATTAACATGACCAAAATCTACGCTTTCTAAATGTCCCAGCTCATATTGAAAAAAATACTGTTTTTCATTAAAATGTAATATATTTCTCAGTCTCCGAAAAATTGCTTCGGTCACCTGCTGATGTAACCAAGAACATAATATATCCAAAATATCTGTTGTTTATATACAAAAACAAAAGATAATATTGTAGTATAACTTTCCTAATCCAATCCCAATGGATGAAACCAAGCTTTAAATTATTTCTAGCTCTAAAAAGATGTTTGTTTGTTTCTTTTCAGTGACTTGTAATGTAATGAAAATGTCAAAATGTAATATCCACACTATTCAAAGCTTGTTGTCAGTAATTTTTTATATATTTTTGTGCTTCTGTTCTGCAAAGAGTAAAATTGATCAAATTTAAAATTGATTAAAACGGAACAAAAGTGGGATTTATATTTAGTATATTAAATGGATTATATATTAGCTTGATATGTTTCTTTATTTGAAATTAAAGTTTTAAACTTCATTTTAAAAGTTTCAAAATCATCAAATTAAAACTGACGACTGGAGTAATGATGCTAAAAATTCAGCCTTACATCACAAAAATAAGTTATTTTTAAGATAGAAGACTGCAAATTATTTCATAATATTACTGTTCTTACTATATTTTGCAACTGACACCTAACCTGTAAATATCTGGCCATTTCTAAATATTTGCCAGTCACCTCGTCTCAACGTATAAATTAGTCTATATGTATAAATGTATATATAGAATTCAATACATATTTAGAAAAACACATGATTAATGCTTTTTCCGAAAGCACGATTTTGACCTGACTGTGCTTTTATTTCAGATCTGTGATGCAGTGTTGGCTTCAGGACAGAATCTGTCTATCAGGAACAAGATCCAGGAGCAGAGCCCTCTCATGTATGAGTGGTATCAGGAGGAGTATATGGGTGCCGCCCATGGCCTGTCAGGGATCTACTACTACTTGATGCAGGTCAACTCAATCACTCACGATACCTTATTGGTTAAGGAAGCACAAAAATAACTTTACCGCTTTGGTTGAAGTCATTTAAACAAAGTATGTTCCCCCCATAGCCTGGCTTTGTGGTCGGAGAGGACAGAGTTTACCATCTAGTCAAACCCAGCGTGAACTACGTGTGTCACCTGAAGTTTCCATCAGGCAATTACCCACCTTGTGTCGGAGATTCTCGGGATCTTCTGGTGCACTGGTGTCACGGCTCTCCTGGAGTGATCTACATGTTGATACAGGCCTTTAAGGTACAAGTCTGCGCATCAGTTTGTGATAGATTTCAAATTGTCTGTATATATCATCGAGAGATCGATTGATTTTGTTGTACGCAATCAGTGTGATTTTTAGTTTCGTAAAAAGAAAAAAACACCAAGAATACATTTGTTTGATAAAAATGTAAGTAAAAATAGTATTGCTGTGAATTACTGTTATTACGGTATATAACCGTTTATTGTATATATATTAAAATGTAATTTATTCCTGTGAAGACAGCAGAATTTAGCCCTTAAGCCACTCACTATTCAGTATCTGATTCAGGGTTGTTTTAATATAATTGAGATGGTATTGTAGTTTTTTTATTTTTTTTGGAAGTATTTTTTTAGTAATTGTATTGTTTGTTCTTGTTTTTGTTTTTTTTTGCAAATGTGTATATTTTATTTATTTATTTATTTTTCAGTTTTACTTTAGTATTTAAACATGGGAATGAGCCAAAATAATAAATGCATTTATGTTTATGTATAACCCATATACTGGTTTATATATAGGTAACAAATGTGTGTTTTATGGATTTAGGTTTAGTTATCTATAATATCCCTTTTCTGAATCAAAACTTACTCTTGTTATTATTAATGGCAAATATTCATAAAATTAGTTATTATTATTATTATTATTATTATTATTATTATTATTTATATTGGTGGCCTTAACGACTTTTATTGGTGGCCTTTACTACTATGTATTTAAATTAAAATTAATAATTTGGTGCAATGCGCCTATTGTGTACATGCATGATTTTACATTGTACTTATATTTTAAAAAAATACCTATGAAATTACATCTGTGATTAATTTCTGTAATTACATTTATGAAGTGTGGCCATTTATTTATTTATTGCAGACCAGCAGAAGCGTCTTTGTAGTTTTTAGCTCTTGGTATTACAGTGCCATCATGTGCGAGTAAACAACATTACACACGAGCAGACAAGCAGAAGCCTCAGGAAAATATAACACTTCCTCTCCAGGTGTTTGGCGTGAGGCAGTATCTGGAGGACGCGCTGCACTGTGGGGAGGTGATCTGGCACAGAGGTTTGCTGAAGAAGGGTTACGGCCTCTGTCATGGTGCGGCTGGAAACGCATATGGCTTCCTGGCCCTTTACAAGATCACCCAGGATCCCAAACACCTCTACAGAGCCTGCATGGTGAGTCTAACCCCTCTCAACACGAGACATTATTCACTTTTAAAGCTACAGTAGCAATTAAAACTACATTATATTCTTGATCCAGGAGAACTTGACTAACATTACAAGTGGACTCCAAGGGAAGCTGCAATGATTAAAATCTTAAAAACTCCTTTAAAGAGTAAAGCAAAGTGATATTTTTCAAACTACTTCAGTGACTTTGTCTCTGGGTTAATTTATGCATATTCTGTGCAACGCGTGAAGGCCGTTATAAATCATCGTGCCGTCAGGAGGGACCTGTCATCGCCTGTTGTGTGTACAGAGGCATGATGGGATTTGATGTCTTCTCATTCGCAGTTTGCAGACTGGTGCATGAATTATGGAAAACATGGCTGCCGGACTCCAGATACACCGTTCTCACTGTTTGAAGGTAGATTAAACAATACACAAGCCTATCTACTCTACCAATTTGTTTTTATGTTCATGCTAGAATTCTCATAAGATCAACAAGGCTGCATTTTTTTGACAAACAGTACAGTATTTTCTATTTGAATATATGTTTAAATGGCATTTATTCCTGTGATGAAAAACATTTACTCCACTCTTTAGTGTCACATGATTTTTCAGCATCATTCACAATTCTTCTTATTTGTCTATCTGTCTATCTCTATAGATAGATAACAGTTTTGGCTCTTGAATAGTATTGAAACACCTCCATGTCTATCATATTTTCTCATGAAGGGATGGCAGGCACAATTTATTTCCTGACCGACTTGCTGCAGCCGACTAGAGCCAAGTTCCCGGCTTTTGAGGTGTAAAGGTAAATATACGTCTGCTTTTGAATGTCTTTAACCGTCTAGACATTGTTATGCAAATAAAAACTCTTGTTAACGTCGAAATCCCTCGTTCCAGACTGTTCCAGACGACTGAGTTTTTTTCGCTTAAGCTTCCCCCCGAGCCAGAAGAACTCGCGCTCTAATGGTGGAATAGTACTGTCTCACTCTGCATGTGCGTCTGTATGCCGCTGATCTGTCACAATTCACGCTAAGTCTTATGAGAGTTGCTGTACATGTGGAGAACAGTACCCTGGAGGTGTTATTTTTGCCCTTAACGGAAGGTGGATGGGAATCTAGGCTGTATAGATTAGGGTTACTTTGGAACTGTTAAGGAAAGCTGCTTTAAATAGCTCGATATGCTTAACAGATCGCACTGATTTTTGTGAATTTTTGATGTTACATGTCCGTTAGTATTACTTTAATTAATACGACTCATTGAAAATGAACTGTTTTGATGTGTTTGTGAGGATAAATTCCGATATGACAGCAAGGTAAAGTATGACGTCTTAGTGGTTGGTAATTAATCAAACAGCATCTTTAAGGTGACACTAAAATACAGTGATGATATGCTTTCTGTAAGATTAATGCTTTGCTTTCTGTATTAGTAATGTATTATTCCTTTTTTTTCTCTCTCTTGATAATGCTAGTTGTTATATCAGAGGATGTGCTGCCAACACAATTTTAGGTTTTATTCGGTTGTGGAATAATTTGTTTTTTAGCATTTTCATTTGCCTTTTTTCATCAGTATTTGTACATTTTCATCTGCCCAGCAATAAAAAAAAATAAGGAAAGCAGATGTTATGTCTGATAGTTGGTTTGTTTACCGCGTCTTATCACTTTTACTGTGTTTTCTGACAAACCTTTCTTCCACTAGATGGAGCTAAAAATTCTGTTAGTACATGTCTCTGTGAAGATCTTTTAGTTTAGCTACACTTTCTGTAGTTACACGCGAGCCTAACACAATTCAGGTGTCAAAACAGAGGTCTTTGTGTATTATTTATGTACATTTGAAGCTTTCGTAGGTTTGCCAATTTTCAGTTTTTCAGATTTCAGATGCAGTTTTCAGATTTGCAAGTTTTTTAATAGAAAAAAAGTGAAATTAATCAAAAGTGACCATATATAGTTTTTTACAGGAAAAAAACTCAAATCAAACACTTTTTATGTTTTTCAAAAATAATAAGCTGCACACGGATGTCTTCTGATTTCTGAAGGATCCTTTGATGCTGAACTGAGTAATGGCTGCTGAAAATGGACCTTTGCTATAAGAGGAATGAATACCAATTTAAATTAGAAAACTGTTATTTTAAATCATTTATTTCACAATAAACAATGTCTTATTGTATGTTTGATCAAATAATTGCAACCTCGGTGAGCATATTGAAAAGTTACTGAGCCAAAACCATTGAACAGAAGAGTATGCCTTCAACACAATCAAAGAAAGCATTTCTAAGCCCGTTTTTACATTTTATCGATTCTGTCACTGACGTCGCAAATATAAAAAAGCCAAAGAGTAAATAAAAACACTGCTTGCAAATGAGGCATTCCGCCATAGCAATGCAGAATTGCTTTATTTGTATTTGCCAATTTTCAAGAAATCGTAAACCTTTTTGTTTCATGTTTGCATTTCCTTGCTTGTTGGACCTTCGTGTCCAATCATGCAACTTGAGCTCAATAAATCAAAAAGGACATATTTTCATTTTAATGTTCATTTTTCAATTGCGTCTTTACTAAAATAGTTAAAAATGTAAAATAAAATTGCATTGAATTCAAAAATACTAATTAGCATTTTCACCAGTGCTCTGTGTTTTGAGCCCACTGTATAAATGAGTGAGTTTAAAAAGTCATTTACTCTCGTTTGAAACCCTCTTGCGAATCCAAATAAGGCTCATACTTTCTCAGGGGCTGATGGACAATGCTTGGCCCATACGACTGCTTTTTTTAAACGCTGGTCTCCTCGGTGTTGCTCCTAGCTGATCTGAGGTCAGCCTCTCTGTGTGCGGGGCGTAATCGCATCTGCAGTCCCGGAGATCTGAGGAACTGATCCCGCGTCAGAAGAGAGCGCTGTAACCTGAGCAGCCGGCTCTTTACGATCTGGAGTTTGCTCGCTCGGTTGGACGTGGGGGTGTAAAGGGCTAATACGTGTCAACCACCCTTGAGGTGCTACCGACCCTCTCAGAGAAGCTTTAGAGAAACTCTACACCTCCTAAAAGAACGGCTAAATATAGAGCTCATCTGCCCAGGGGCGAGGTCTTCAGCTCCATGACTTCTGCAGCATTCAGAGGGAAGAGTCTCAGGGCAGGACTGGAATGTCTAATTAACCGAAGGGCATGAAAATACAGAAAAACTTCTATATTACGATACGGACCACATTGAAAAAATGATTGTAGTTCAGCATTGTGATGTCATTAGGATGTGTTTGTTTTAATAAACACTTTTATTCAGGAAAAACACAGTAAACTGATCAAAAGTGACTGTAACGATTTTATGGTACAAATGTTTATATTTCAAATCAATGCTGATTAATTTGTCAAAAAATTCTGAAGGGAAAAAATACAGTTTCATAAAAATATTAAGCAACATAACTTTTAAATATTGATAATAAGAAATGTTTTTTGAGGAAAGCATATTTATTGGAATAATTTCCAAAGGATCATGTGACACTGAAGAGTGGAATAATAAAGAGTGGAATAATTTGAAATACTAATAGAAGATTTTTAAAAATAATTATATTTTTAAATATTACTTAATAATTTTTATAATTTGATTTGATAGAGCGTATGGGGGGCTTTTTCAAAACAAATAAATAAATAATCTTTTAAAAAAGATTTTGACCATTTTGCATGTTCTGTGAATATTTTAATTTACTCCTCAAAGCTCTTAAATTGCAAAACCATTAACAATTTATTTTTTTTTAATATTGAAAAACTCTAAAACTCTATTGTTAGCTTGTTATTTTTCAAAACATTTATTAATTAATTTATTACATTTTTTTGTGTTTCCAAAAAATAGTGCCTTGGGGCAAACGCTGCTGATGTATTTTTGAGAAAAACCAAAGCAGCCTCATCAATTGCCTCATCAGTGCCTTGCGTTGCATAAACTTGTTTCTGGCTAATGATTTATTTATTTAGCTGTTCGTGCAAAATGCAGTCTATGTACAGCCCAAATGATGCACAATGCCAATGGTCTTCTCAAGCCATGCGATCGTTCTGTAGGGTGTTATGTGTCTTCTGAGAAAACATTACAGCGTAAATACGGCATATCAAATGCGAAAGTAGAATGAGATGAAGATTAGCGGAAATGTTAAAGAGCATGTTACGAGACTGTAATGCATGCAGTGTCGGTGCTATAATCCCGGCTGGAAAGCGTTGACAATGTAACTCTAATGGGGGTTAATTCTACACGGGTTAATTCTGGCATTTTCATAGTGAGTGGCAGATCTCACATTTGTAATGTGGCATTTTACCCTCATGTTGTGTTCAGGTCATTTTGACCAAGAGAGTATTTTCTTTTTGATGAAAATAGTTAATATCATAGCCTCAAATTACGAATTTGGCCACACAGTGTATATCAACTTTCCTTAAAAGAGATTTTTGGATAACACTTTATTTCGACAGTCCACTTTAGACACCCTACTAACACTAAGTAACTTTGCTACTACATGTAAAGTAGCAGTCATTAGAGTAATAGTAGACTGTCTGTTTAATATCTTCTAACACTTTATTTTGATGGGTTTGCAACATACATACTATCAAAAACTTTGCAAGTATATGTCAGCTTATTCTACTCTGATAGTTAGCAGACATGTAGTTGCAAATGAATGAGAATTAGCTGAGATGTATTTACGATACAGCTAGTAGAATGTCTAGTAAATAGTGAATATCAAAATAGACTGCTTTTTGGGGATTTTCCCCATCTTGATCGACTGAAAATCTTAGATTCAATCTTTTTGTTGACTTGTTTTCTTTCGATTAGAAAATTGTTCATAGGCCTCGCTGGCCTGAGCGTAACAAAAACATTACTTTTTAACCTCGGCGGTGTCATATATTGTGAGGAAAAAATGTGAACGCCTCCATGCCGTGAAAAATAAGCTTTAAGGACTGTTTTTTTCCATCTTCCCATATAACCATAAGTGGCCGAGTCCACCATATGCAAGTTATAAATATCGACACTGTAATCAAAAGCCTTCCTGAGATGTTGTGTCGGCACAACAGGTGACATCAGGATTTACGGCCCATCATCCCTGACTGAGAATAAAAAAAACGTTCAGAAAGGATGCAAATAAAGACACAATACATCAAATTAAAGTGCTGACCGAAGCCGGGAGGTCTTACGAGCAGCCTGGAGCACAGTCTAAAAATACCGCCGCACATGCACATTGGAGAAAGCAGCAGCCTTCCTTCCAGCTTGACCTAAGAAAGTTAAAGAAGTTCCTCTGAGTCGTAAGGTCCGCCCCGTGACATCATTAGCATAGCATAAATAAGAAGGAGCTGCTCCATGGCTCAGGACCACTCTCCTGGGACTCCGGCTTCTTGACTTCTGCCACTCCGCTCCTGCACCCAAAACTCCATCATGGTGTGTACTTGGATTACTCTTGCTATCTTATCGTACCTTGTTCTTGTCCGTCTGGCTCGAAACTGGCAATAAGCCCCCCTCAAATGAAGTAGGACACCTATCTGCGATTTTCAAATTGACTTTGGCGGGGCAAGACACAGCGGTGTCGTATAAAGAAGCACAGTCTGTATATCAGTGTTAAAGAGAAAATCATGCAGCTGGTTTGTTCTCCTGCTGGATATATGCGCTCTTTCCAATCTGTTGCTTTGCTCGTGTCCGAAAAGGGCTTATGTTACCTACTGTCTTTTAAAATAATTCCTTATTTCAGACTGTAGTGTGTGTTGTGAGATGTTGTCAGGTTTGCCAGTGGGACTGATCCATTCTTGTCTTTCTGGCAGGCTGGAGAATTCTCTGCTGACCAGATTGAGGGTGAGTCTTCACACATCCAAGCTCATTATGATTTTATGACTTATTGTTACCAATGTAATGGGGATGTTGCGTGTGTATAACGCATACTGATGAAGGACAATTCTTTCTCTGTAAACTTCAGTTTGGTTGCTTCCTTAAATTTTTACGTACGAAAAAAGTATGGCCGTTGCATCAAAAGTCATTTGAACTTGATGTAGAAAAAAAAAACCCACAACATAGCACCAGACCTAATAAAACAAAAAGTATAACTCAAAATGAAGTTGAAATGTATCCTAAATGTCTAAAATAATAACATTGGAGGCTTATATATATAATATATAATATATAAATACATTTGTATAAATGGATGAAAAATAGGTTAAAAAATATTTGTATTGGAGAATAATTTTTTATATATCATTTGTAATAATAAGTATTATTAATAATGTTAGTTTGTTTATGAATGACAAATAATATCACATAATTTATTATATTTCATATATATTGTTTTGTTTATATTTTGGTTAACCGATTAATGTCTGACCTTGACTGCAGACCATAAAGACGATGTATTTTAGTACATATTTGTTTTAGTTGACTGGTGAATTGAGTACAGTTTTTTTGATGCAGTGCATGTGTCGAGTGAATTAATTGCTGTACCGTGTTCTGATGTAGTAGTTAAAATGTTAATGATCTTTATATTTGTCTACAGAAAGAATTCATAAGTACCCAACCTCAGGGTCAGTTCACAGCAAGGTGCTGCTTATTTAGGTACAGAAAGAATGCGGTTGGTTGTAGGTGTAGGTTACATTGCTGTCAGCATTCTTGTATTTGACTTGTGTCAGTCGTAAAGCACTGTAACCATGTATGGCAAAGGCTGAGGGTATCGCCTGTCAAGTCACGCATTAAGTGCCACCTTCGTGCACAGCTGCTGGAGCACAGAAGTCATAGGATGCTATTTTTCTTTTAGCGGATCGCTTTCAACTTGGTCTCCCTCACAGCCCACGGAAATGCAGTTGCTAAGCTCTTTTTAAATTGGCTTCCTTCCTCCTCTGCTGCATGTACAGTTGGCAAAGGAGTGATGTGGGAGAGGCACTGGTAAAAAAACAAGATTCCTTGATTTACCTAATTTGAAAAAAGCAATGATGCCCCTAAAATAAAATAAAATAAAATAAAATAAAATAAAATAAAAAAATAAAATAAAATAAAATAAAATAAAATTTAAAAGTATTTAATACAATAAAAAATTTAAATATAATATATAATTTATTTTTGTCTGATGCTATGTTGTGAGATAAATTTCTTTTTTATGCTTGCCTACATTAGTTGAGATTATGACATTATGATCCTCCCTTAAAATCTGCTTCCAGATAACATTCTGTTATCCTTCTGTTACAGACTTCAAAGAGGCTTTTGGTCTCTTCGACAGAGTTGGTGACAGCAAGGTTGCCTTCAACCAGGTTGCTGACATCATGCGTGCCCTGGGACAGAACCCCACCAACAAGGATGTGAAGAAAATCCTGGGTGACCCATCTGCTGACGGTAAGATATATCATTTTTATTAAATAGGAATGGGCATAATTATAAATGCTTTACAGCCCCTCACTGATTTGTGATGTGTATGCGGAACTGTATGCACACAGATATGGCCAACAAAAGACTTGACTTTGAAGCTTTCCTGCCCATGCTGAAGACCGTTGACGCCATCCAGAAGGGTACCGTTGATGACTACGTTGAGGGTCTGCGCGTCTTCGACAAAGAGGGCAACGGCACAGTGATGGGCGCTGAGCTGCGCATTGTGCTCTCAACACTGGGTGAGTGAAGATGAAATTATTGTGTAGTTCCCATGCATGGGAAAAAAAGTTGCATAATACACTTTGCAAAAAAAAAAATTACTATATGGATGTTATAATGATCTTTAAAAATGTCACTCGTGAATCAAAAATACAGTTTAAATGCTAAAACATTAAATCAGTCGAAAATAACTTTCTGGATTTTATATATTTTAAAATTTTATATTAGCATTGTCTTCAGCATCACACTATTCTTCAGAAACTGCTGATTTCTTATAATTATCAGTGATGAAAACAGTGCTGCTTAATATTTTTGTCGAAACCCTAATGCATTTTTTCAGGATTGATTAACTAAAAAGTTCAAACAAATAGTTATTGAAAAGAGAAATCTTTTGTAACGATATTTATTTGTCTATCTATTTATCTATCTATCTATGAAAGTGTCCTTGCTAAATAAAATAATTAATTCTTTAAATAAATAAATGGTACTACCGTGATACATAGGCCAAAATATCCTTTATAATTTGTTATTAATATATCTGTTCATTTATTCATTGATTTATATACAAATAATTATTGATTGTTTGATTATGCTTCGTATTAAGCAAAAAGTATAGGAAATAAACGATTCCTAACCAAGTACCTTTCACGTCACAGGTGAGAAGATGACCGAGCCCGAGATCGACTCTCTCATGCAGGGACAGGAGGATGAGAACGGCAGTGTCCACTATGAGGGTACGTTCCTCCGATTGAACCCTTCTAGCTTCTTTTCTGACACATTACATAACAGTGAGCGTACTTTTCGGCACTTATTAAAGTGATATAATAAGCTCACCTCCGTTATTTTTAGCAGCCACCTCAGCCCTTGTATGGCGAGCCAGTAGAGATGGTCATTCCTTACGCGTGTCTGCTTCTCCTCTTACAGCTTTCGTCAAGCACATCATGTCCGTGTAAGAGTCCATCCGCTGAGAGAGTGGTGAAGAAGGCTGAACTATATCTGCAGACCCCATGGTGTCAGGACATCCATTCTGTTTTGAAGACCAATCAATAAAAAGGACTATGGGATGTCACTTCTAAACCATTCAGTTTTTTCCCCTTTATTTGTTTTCTTGCCCATTTTTTTTTTTTTTTTTGGAAGTTACATTGTCCTTTCATGCAGTTGACCCTCCTTGCCTTCTTGTTCCGCCCGGGGCGCCCGTCCACAGCGGGATGGAGACCGGGGAAGAAGGAAAAGGCCACTCATGAAGTGAGGGTTGGTTTCTTCTTACTCCACCCATCCAGGGTTACAACAGCACCTCTAGCTGTGTGTTAAAGGCACATGACATTGCTGTGGCCAGGCTGCCGATTTCCCCCATCCCGATTTTCACACAGTCATTTCACAATAAACTTTTTTCCAAAAGTACACGGGGTTGTTCTTTTGCATGCTAAAACTGATAATACGCTAGATGTGAGAAAATCATGAGAAACATCATTTGCAGGTCCCAATAATACATTTGCAGGTCAAAAATAAACATAAAAACGCTGATGCGTTTATATGCGTGATACCAACGCTGGATGGAGTATGTATGGAGCTGTATATGCTGGTAAGTTGTATAAGGGAACGTACAGCAACACATCAATATGTTCATAAATGAATACAGCTGGATATCAATATAAAGAATCTGTTGCATGTGTAGTAAGGTCCCCACTTAAAAGCCTTAATATAAACCTCAGGCGACTTTCTGTCATCTTTAATGGTTGCACACTTTACAATAAGCTTCCGTGGGCTAACATTAATTGCCAGGAAGCAATAAAACAAATTACATTGTAAAACCTGTATTTTTCTTTGTTTTATGTTAATTATTAGCATTTAATAATGCACCATTAAAGTCAAAAGTGAATATTTTAAAGCATGCACTAGCAAACAAGAAAATAAAAAAAATATTGCTCAGTTGATTTAGGTTAGTGCATTAACTAATGCTAATTAATGCGATCTCGTAGTGCTGATTATTTAAATGAATTTAATTCTGTTGCAACTATGTGCAAGCACTTTTCACTGAAACTGTAGCCTATGCTCCGTTTAGAAATTATTTTAGTAAATAAATTTTTTTAAATAAAAATATAATTTATTATTAATAAATCTCAATAAAATGAATAAGCTCATAATAAAAAAATAATACAAACATGAAAAACGTTTACGTATTTCTTGCTTTGTTTTCAGTGTTGTTTACAGGGCTGTTGAGATATTTGGTCGCTAGATAGCGTAGTTTCTCCTCCGATGTTCGTAAGCGGAACAGGAGACACAGGAGGTTTTTTTTTTTTTTGGCGCTGCCGCAGAGGTATTTTGTCCTATCCGGTAGCCGTACCCGCTGAAAACAGATTTATACGATGGCGAGTGCGAAGTGCTGCAACGAAGGCCCTTCTAAAGAAGGAGGTGAAACTGACAAAACTGTTTTTGTTTTACAGTTAATTTATATTTAAACGTCTTCGAGAATAACTGTAATGCTTGTATTTGTGAGCGTGGGTTTACGAGTAAAGTTACAGCCATCAGTTTGGACTTTCTAGCTAAGTTTAGCAAGCTAGCTACGTTAGCCGGCAACGGGCTGTTATTTCAATTCCGTGTTTCTGTGTGGATGCGTAATATTTAACGCTGATGTTGGATTTAATAAATGTATAAGATTGTTGCGAGTCATACATTTAACAAAGTTTTACTTGTTGAGCTTTGATCTATAAACTAAAATATAAATAGCGTTAAAATATAGATAGTAGTTAGCCATTTTTGGAAGTTTTTTAGTGTATTATGCAAATACTGTGAATTAAGTACCATGGTATACATCAAATTACAGATTTATGCTATCATTATGGTTTTCTTGGAAATATCTGTACACTCTCTTACAATAATACTGTTAAAGTACTACGGTATAGTGAATCTACCATGGTGTACAATGTAAATTAAATGGGTTTTATGGTCATAATTCAGCATCACGGTAAAGTACTATGCTATTTCCATCTGATACCGTGGTACTGCCATATAAATGTTTGTAATGATAGCCAATGGCACATCTCTGTTTCAACGTTGCTGAAAGCAGTTAGTTGTATTGATGTGTCAGTTTAGGCTATTTAACGGCAGATAGTGCTAATCAAACTAATCAATTAGATTTTAAGCTCAACAGCGTCTCTCTGAGCAGGTCCTCCTGGCATCCCTCGTCTTTCAGGTAACTGTAGCTCACCTTTGGTCTCCAAGCCAACAGTCGCTCACCTTGGTAAGTTGTTTCGCCTCCAGCAGGACCGGAAGAGAAGGGAGGCAGAGTGAAAACTAAGACTGTCTCTTCCAGCACGGCATCAGGGGACAGTCTGCGCAAGCGCTCTGCTGATGAGATCGACCAAGAAGATGAGTCTAAAAGCAAGCCAGCACCATCTAAAATATCTAAACTGGGGTTTAGCATGATTGCGAAGAAACCTACACCAATCTCTATCAAGCTGGGAGCAAATGTATGTATATATATCTAGCCTATATGTGTGTGCATATATATCTAAAAACAATGCTTGAGAGTTAATTTTGAACATTTAAAAATTGCCTTTTGTTGCTGCTTCTCTTAGAAACCTAAAGAGCCCACACCTGCCGCACCTACCAAGAAAGCTGGACTTGCATCTGTTTTTAATGAGGACGATGATGTGAGTATAATTCTCTATTTTATAAATGTAATATTAATGGTGTTCTTGTGATATTTACCATGTTGTACAAATATGTTGAACTATATAAGTCTAAATGTTGTCAAAAGTACATACGTTGATACTAAACGGTACTAAAATTTAAAAAATTTGATTTTAAGACTCAGGAAATCAATCAATCAACTCGCATAGCTCTTTTAACAGTACAGATTGTCTCAAAGCACTCAACAGTGTCAAAATAGGAGAAGTGTCAGCTTAGTTTAAATAGGATGTGTGTAATCAAATCGACGCTAATCACCAGAAATGAAGCGTCCCCAACCAAGCAATCTAGAGGCGACAGCGGCAAGGAACCAAAATTCAGTCTGTGACAGAATCTAATTGATTTAAATGGAAGCTTTTAAAATGTCAGTATATGTTCAATTTCCGAACATTATTTATTTTTGTTTCAGAGCGAGCCTGAAGAAATGCCACCTGAGGCAAAGATGAGAATGAAGAATATTGGCAGGTTGGAATTCTGTATTTTTAAATCTTTCAATTTCAGATTTCATAGCATGTTAACGTTCTGTACAGCACTGTTTACTACCTCTTGATGTGTTGTTTTGATTTTCAGAGAAACGCCCACATCTGCCGGACCCAATTCCTTTAACAAAGGAAAGCAAGGATTCTCAGACCATCAGAAACTTTGGGAGAGGAAGCTTAAAGCACAGACAGATCAGTAATGTCTGGCTGCTTACTAGTTCGCTTTATGGCTCCGAAATATTTCTCGTTTGATGAACATTGTACAAATGTATATATGTAATGAATGTTAATGCTCTGAAGCATCTTTTTATTGTAGCTACTTTGATTTTTTTGTGTGTGTTTTTTTTTTTTTGGTTAAATAATGCCTTCACGTGTAAGATGCAGACTACAACCGAGAAAATCAGAATTCTCTCTCTAGCTGTACGATATGGGTTTTCCACACCGACTTCTGTTATCATTTGCCTATATGTTATCCAGAGAAGGAATGTAGTGTAGGGTTGTTTCATCAAGACATTGTAGTTTATAAAGTCATTAATAAATGAGAGATGTGGTATCACTTGGAAGAGTTTTTTTTTACTGTTGTAATCAATGTGGTAGAAAGATGACAAGATCAATCAATCATAACTAAGAAAACTACTAGTATTATTATTTTTTTAATCAATGCAAAGGCTATAATAACGTTATACTGTTCTTGAAACTTCGGTCAACAATTGCACTCATGATAGTTATTTCTGTCATACTGTTTAATTTTTTTTTTTTTGCTACATCACTGGTGTTATGAAAGGATACTACAGTGTATTGCTTCAACTGGTACAAGTAGCTTTTTCAGTACATCTCGGCCATCGGGATCTGGGCAGCTAGACGCTTGCTTGCAATCTGGTGAGGTAGAGAAGACAGCATCTCAGATATACATGTAAATCAGCGTTATCTGATATCACAGAAAGCTTTAGTTAGCACATGTACTTTGTAGTATGACTCAAAGTGCAACCTTAACTCAAGCAAGTTGCCATTAGGTGGAAAAACTACAAATGTATTGCGTAATATGATATAACATGATATAAAACAACACGAACCTGAGACGGTCTTCAGTGTCTTTTAAGGCAGGTTCTTCCAACAGCTTAATCTTTAACAAGTGCCTCGAAGGACTTATAATTGATGATTCCTGGAAGCCCTCTTTTCAATACCTTCAATATTTCATAGCTGTCAACTTTTTCAAATTGTAAGTAACTGGTATCCATTTGCAAGCGCGTGGGGATTGTGTAAGCGTCACCGTCAAAGCATCAGTAGTTTTAGTTTACTTTAAATAAACTGGTTTAGGCTTTGCATTTGTAATAAATGTTGCTAATGAATGCCATTGTATTTGTGTTATACTTCATTTCCATTGATTTTGCATTTTGAACGCTGCAAAATGTAAAGGGATTTGTTGTGGTGTTCTTATATATTTTTACATTCTGAATGTAAAAATATATAATGCGACATACAAACATGACTTGTGGTATTTCCTTGAGAGTGACTTGATCTAAAATCTTTTTGTCCTCTGCACCTCCTATTGTGTCTCTTGTACTCCTGAGTCATATTTGAGCTTTTGCTTGTGCTCCCAGAATTTGTTTTCATTGTTATAAGGTAGGGGGCGCTAGTACACATGTTCTATACAGAATTTTCCCCGCATCCATATTTGCAAGCAGATACCATATTCCTTCTTTTGAAATTCCATGAACCAGCACTAGACCCAAAAGCAGTACAAACTTTATTGACACGAATAATAAAAAGTACATTATTATTGCTTTAAGTAATAGTAAATAGTAACAAATGGTATACAAATAGTAAAAAGTTAAAAAGGATGTAAAAGAATAAGTGCTCAATGGCCATTTTTTGTAATAAAAACATAAACCAGAATGAATGTTTAAATTCTTTGCTGCCAACGCTGCTCTCAGCATACTACTTAAGTATTTGAAGTGAATTCTAAAAGGTAACCAAGAGGCTGCGTGCCTTCATCAGACGTTTCTGGCGACTCAGTAAGCTCTCACGCTTTAGGCCAATATCAAAGTCCTCTTTAAGCAAGTTGTCTATGCCATCTTTATCATGCAGTAACTGCAACATGTTCCTCTGCAGCTCCAAAGTTGCTTCCTGGAGCAGCAGATAGCGGATCACCATCGGGATCTGGTCAGCTAGACGCTTGCTTGCAATCTGGTGAGGTAGATAACACAGCGTCTCAGATATACATTTATATTTGAGTAAGCTCCGATGGATCTGAAAGCTTTAGTTAGCACACTTACCATGTAATAGGACTCAAGGTGCAACCTCATCTCACGCAAAGTGGCATGATTATCTGTACCAACGTCTAAAATCACAACACTATTCTTTTTAGTTTTTGAAGCTAACTTTTCATTTTCTTCCTGCTTGTCCTTTGCATGTTGCAGACTCTGGCTGTATGTGCCATCTTGACTGTAAACAATGAGCTCCATCTTGAATTGGGTTCTCAGCATAGATTCTGCTTGGGATTCTTTATCCTGCTTGATGGCTTCAATCTTAGTCTAAGAAAGTATATGAAAGATGTGTTATGGTAAAGTCTAGTGAGAAATTTTGTACATTTATATTGTAATTCAATTATATTTTTGAACATTGAAAAGTAATGTGACTTTTAGCATTTAGAGTATTTATAAAAGCCCATGAAATGACTGATAAACTATCAGAAATTTGTGTACTGCCTGGAACCAGCAGCAGCTACTGAGCATAAATAAAGTGTCCTAGCACTGGTTTATGATGCTTATGTAGGATTCATTGCATCATTCATTTATTACCAGTTCAGTTTATAAAGAGCTCTGTTTTCTAATGCCCCACCTGGACCTACTGATGAGCTGTGGCTGCCAGAAACTTTGCACGTAACAACCAACCTTTGCTATTTTTAGAAGATTAGGGAAACCAATGAAACTGCACTGGGCCAACTGGATGAACTTCTTTCTAACCACATCTGTGGATGCAAGCAGAATGTTAATACAGCAATTCTCAAGCTTGATTATCCAGTGAATTTGCTTCACGACAAAGTGAAACAGCTACCCTGTATCTGAAGCAATTCACAATGCTTTTAATGAAAGGAAAAATGTGGGTTGCATGCCTTACTTAAGAACAAAATGTTGAGTTCATGGTTTGTCTTACTAGGTTTTTTTTTATACAAACCAGAGACAATCTTCAGTGTCTTCAATGCAGGTTCCTCCAACAGCTTGACCTGTTCCTTGACAAGCCCCTCAAAGGTCTTGTAATTGATGAATCCTGGAAGCTCTCTTCCTCGATACTTGGCTTCATAGTTATCCACTTCTTTTTCAATCTTCATGTTGACTGCAAAGGGTTTTTTTTTTATATTGTCAGAAAACTACATTCAACTATGCAGCTGTGTTCAGCTTGTAAAAGTGTATTTTGGTGAAATTAAGCAACTTTAGGTTGATTTAGGTTGGAAATTCATTGTTCGGTAACCGTCAAACCCTTTAACTAAATCATAACATAGCACACTGGCCAAAGGCAGCAGTACAGTCAGGGGATACCAAGTAAATGCCTCACTCACAGGAAACTCCAGAACGATGCAAGACGTTGTTCCATTTTGCAAATTCATCCCGAAGTTCTGGAAAAACTAGTAGATCTGAAGCACATTTAACTTCCTCCCCAGTGGTCAGGTTGAACATATCATGAGTGAAAGCTGTAACTTTCTAAATGTAGTGATGGGATATGAAAGATGTTATTGACTTTTTGCTTCAATATTAATACTATGTGTATAGTAACTGTGTAGATTTCATGGTTGTACTCACATCAATGAGAAAACTCAGTCTTTCTCCAGGATCTGTTGGGGGTCCGTTGCCGTATGCCTCCAGTTCCTTCTGTGTTTCAGCAAGTTTTGTCTCGATTTGTTGTTCTAAACGTGGCAGGGATTTCTACATAACACAATATAAATATTAGCCATGCTTACTATGAGTCAAAAATGACCGCAATTCACTTTTGTTAGAAAGAACATGAATTCACCTGAATGTGATGAACCAACTCAATTGTTAGTTTCTCAGCCAACTTGGGAACAGTGGCAAAACCTTCTTCATAAAGTTTGCTGAGAGGAAAAAAATGCCATAAATACATAACGTTTAGATGAACTAAATCCCAAATAACAGTTAATAATGTGTGCAGCATGTGAGCATACTGCAGGTAATTTACAAAAAGCACCTAAAATGAGGATGATCTTTGAAGAAGGCCTTCTCTGTTTCTGTGGCCTCATTGAGAGTGACTTGATCTAAAATCTCTTTTTGTCCTCTGCACCTCACAATCATGTAACCTTTAGTAAGGTGAATGACCTCATTGTGCACAATGTCTACAACTGTCTCTTCGGTGCCCTTGTCCACCAGATCCGGCTTTGTTAAGATACCTGTAGATAGAATATGATGACAATATAGTCAGAATATGCATAGCAGCCTATAGGTTTACCTACTCTGATTTATGTACGCACCTTATTTTTGTATTTAGGGTATCATTTGCATATAGATACCTGTGCATGTACAATAAACAAACAGTACATTGTGCTGCTCGATATTTCACATTCTAAAATAAGGTGAATAGAATTGCATGAAATGCAATCAGTAAAGCACACCTAATGTTCTTTCGCCTTCAGTGTCCTCCTCCTGAGCCATCTTTAACGCTTCTGTGGTTGCGATGTCAACATTGCATGGCACCACGACCAGGTTAATCGTTTCTTGCTTTGTAACGAACTTCCTGATCAGTCTCTTAATCTAGAAAAAAAACATTTGTCTGGTGAACATTCCATTCCCTATGTCAAAAAACCCCAAAATGTCATAGAAAGTAAATATAAGGAGTTCACCTGATCCCCAATATTCTCCGGTTGCCCCTTGACAGCCACTCGTGCGATACCAGGGAGGTCAATGAGAGTGAGGTCAGGGACATTGGCAGAGGTGATCTGCAGACTGATGAGTTCATCACTAATACCAACACCTACTCCAGCCATCTCATCCTGAGCTGCAAGTTAGACACAAAACCTAAGTAGTGTACTATATACTATATGCATTTTTAAGCATTCTGTACCTTCACGGATCTTTTTCTCCACTTCTGCTGGATCATGAATATCTTCCTGTATGTCCTGGTAGCTGATTCTCCCATGCCATTTGTCTTCATCTTTACTTCTTATCATCTTGAGCTCAAGAGGACATCTTGTAACAATTCCTACACAAAACATGAAAGGATGAAGACATTGTTTCATCATGCTGTTCTTTGAAATGCCATTACAATCCATCTAACTATTTTGGGACATATTCCACTAGGATTTAGTAGTTAAAAAACCACCAAAGAAAGTGAAAAGTTACCAGTAGAGACCAACAGGGACCATTATAGTTTCTATTAAAAATTACAAATTTAGTAATAGTTCCTATTATTTATATATATTTTTCCTTCAGCAGGGTAGACCCCAGTATAGACGTGCTAGGGAGTAGCTTCACTCTTTTACACACTCTTTAAATATATAAAGTTCATAAAGTGTTGTCCTTACCACTACCCCTGGGTAACGCCACTCCAGACAGCGCCTCGAGAACTGAACTCTTCCCCGAGCTTTGGTCTCCAATGACGGCGATGGCAGGCAGCGCCAGGTCCTTTTCGACTCCCAGAGACCGTAGATTGTCGATGGTGTCGATGCAAGGACGGATTTTTTCCTCATATTGCTGACTGAACGTGTAACTCATCTTCTCCATCCTTAAACGGCTTTAAAATGCCAAAATAGTTTCTAAGTATCACGATAACAAACCAAAACGGCGAAGTGGACTCGTTTTGAGTTCGTCACAGAGTGATGTTTTTTTTCGAGGCAAATCTGGCTGTGGTTAACGTTACTCCACTACGCCGGTAAGTTTCATTTCCGAGACAATGCAAGTTTCGTTTCTCTCACTGTATCATCGTTCACTGAATAGAAAGACATAGAATCATGCTGTGAGGTTTATTGTACGGTATTGACAAAGTGGGCGGTGAAATAAAGACTTAAGTTTTGTTTACATTATGCTGTTTCCTCATATACTGTAAACGATCACATAGCTATCATATGTAACGCTAGACCACAAAACCACTCATAAGGATCATGTTGTTTTTGAGGTTTTGTGAGTTTATTTAATGTTTTTTCTTCTCTCTAATAACATGTAAAGCGGGTTGATGTGTACGAACAGTGAAGGTGGTTATAGGTTAGGTATATATTAATAGTTCCGGGGGGTTCCCTTTTCCTTTCCTTTCCTTTCCTTTCCTTTTTTTCTCCTTTGCTTTGATCTACCAGTGTTGATTTTTTCCCTTGAAGATTTGAGGAGTTACCCTCAGTTCTGTTGTTTCTTGCTAATGGTTTTGCAATTTCTATTGTGGGTACTTAAAAGTAACTGTATTAAGCGTTTTGAGTTTGAGGGTGTTTTTTTTCTTGAATGTAATAAAACATTGATTTTACTGGCAGAACAATCTCTGTGGGGGGATGAAATGTTGCTGTATGCTTGAGTGTGCAAATGACCACTGACACAGTATTATAAAGTTGATATGATATGAAGATATGGTTATATTTCATGTAAAATTACTTCTTTTTTTTAACAGTGTTTGACTGTTCAAATAAATATATAAACATATGAGAGTAATGCTGTAAAGCAAAAACATTTGGCAATGTGTTAGGAAAATTAAAATAATTGAAAATATTATTGTCCAATAAGCCTTCCAGTAATTCATTCTCTTGGACAGGTGGTCTTCAGTGAACTGTTTAAAGGCTTGAAATGGAATTTCTAATATTGGTTTCCTATCTTAATATACTTTAAAATAGAATTTATTCTGTGACGCACCGCAACATTTTCATAAGCCATTACTTCAGTCACTTGATCCTTAAGAAATTCTTATAAAGTATTACTTGAAACACTTTTATATCGTAGCAAAACTAACTTTGATGTACAGCTAAAAATACCTAGACCCATAAAATTTACATATGACCACGACCATTTTTACATCAAGAAAAAAGCTTATAAGTGGATAATGCATGGCTATCACACAGTGTAGGCTAATAATGTAATAATGTAATGTAATATAATGTTTTCTATAATTGTCTGTCCTATACTTATAAAACATGCTTAATATGCATTATTATAATCGATTTTAGTTTTGTTTGTTTTTTTTCAGAAAAAAAATTTCAGACCCAAAACTAGGCTACAAGAAACCATTTTGACGTTGAAAAATAGTGCATTCATATTGCATTAAACGGCACACCAGAGGCCTTTATAATATGATGGATATCTTTAATTGGGAAAATGCACCCCATGTTGTTCATTAAGAGTTAAATTCCAAAACTGAAATAACATATTTGCATATATGCATATTTGTGCTCCATACTATATATTTCATACTTTCCTTTCCTTAACCCTTTTTTTAAATTATTTTTAATAGGTAACCAAGAGGCTGCGTGCCTTCATCAGACGTTTCTGGCGACTCAGTAAGCTCTCCCGCTTTTGGCCGATGTCAAAGTCTTCTTTAAGCAGGTGGTCTACATCTTCTCTATCATGCAGCAACTGCAACATGTTCCTCTGCAGCTCCGAAGCTGCTTCCTGGAGCAGCAGATAGCGGATCACCATCGGGATCTGGTCAGCTAGACGCTTGCTTGCAATCTGGTGAGGTAGATAACACAGCATCTGAGATATACATTACAATCTTAGCTATCTGATATCACTGAAAGCTTTAGTTAGCACACTTACCTTGTAGTATGACTCAAGGTGCAAGCTCAGCTCACGCAAGGTAGCATGATTGTCGGTTATTAGGTCTATGCTCAAAGGGCTAAAGCTTTTAGTAGTTTCTTCTTTCTCGTCCTGCTTGTCCTTTGCATGTTGCAGACTCTGGCTGTACGTGCCATCTTGACTGTAAACAATGAGCTCCATCTTGAATTGGGTTCTCAGCATGGATTCGGCCAGGGATTCTTTATCCTGCTTGATGGCTTCAATCTTAGTCTTAAATAGTTACACAAACAAAACAAAACAAAAAGACTTAAGAACTCTGTATAACAGAACATTTATTTAAAATTGTTTTGTGATTTAACTCACCGTTTGTGTCAGAAAATTATTCATAAAAGTGTTATTTATATTAACACTCAAATCAATTTGTCCATAAAATTTGAATCTGTGTGTTGGCTTGAAACATTGGCTTAAACACAAAAAATACCTTTGCTATTTTCAGAAGATTAGGAAATCCTACAAAGCTGCTCTGTGCCAGCTGGATGAACTTCCTTCTAACCACATCTGTGTGAACGTAAAAAAACACTGTTAACACAGATAATTTTGCAAACTATTACTTTCTTGATTGTCCAGTGAAGCCAGTTTGGCAGGTGTCAGGAAGTATACTTAGTAATAAGTCTTAGTGTTGGGCAGTACTTAGTAACTCATTACTGTAGGCTAATTTGATTGCTTTTTTAGTTACGGGGTAGTTGAAAATGTATTTTCAAAGGTATTATGTAAAAAGGCTTACATTGCTAAAGTTGATTGACAGCACACTTGTAAAATAGTAAGGATGATGATATCATTGGCTGTGCTATTCCTGAGAAATCATCTCAACGATGTAGTGTAGTAGCAGAAAAATACTGATAAAATGATTAAAAGATGTCAATCAAAAACTCAGTAGCTAATGAAAACACGCTGCTGCTAGCCCCGCCCCCACAATATTTGTGCAAGAATGGTGAGCAAAACATAAGGAAGCGTATATGAAAACTCTGGAAGTGCATTTGTAAGATCAGCAATTGAAAGAAGAAAACAGTTGTGAAACCTGCAGTATAAATTGAAGTCAATGATTTTGACTGTATTATATATATATATATATATATATATATATATATATATATATATATATATAACCGGATTAAAAAGTTGGGACACTATACAAATCGTGAATAAAAACTGAATGCAATGATGTAGGTGCATACTTCTAATATTTTATTTTAGAACATAACTGACGGAACAAAAGTTTAAAAGAAAATGGCCTGTCATGTTGATTCAGTGCAGTGCTGGGAGGAATTTTCACCACTGTGTGGCATCTCCCTTCTTTTTACAACAAACACGTCTGGGGACTCATGCTCTCCCATTCTTGTCTAATACAGGCCTCTAACTGTTCAATCATTATGCCTTCTTTGTCGATTCATTAATGCTATAGGTTTATTCATTTTGTGATCCTTCTTACGCAGCCATGATGCTGTGATTGATGCAGTGTGGTCTGCATTATCTTGTTGAAAAATGAGGGTCTTCCTGAAAAAGATACGATGGGAACTAGAACCTGAATATATTTTTCATTATGGTTTTAGATATTATAAAAGCAACCCCATACCATCAGAGATGCAGGCTAGCGTTTAACAACTGGCATTCTGTCCCATGCCAAACCATTTCCAAAAAGAACTTCGAATCGTGACTCGTCTGACCACAGAACAGTCTTCCATTTCGCCACACTCCATTTTAAAAATAACAGGGTTCTGTAAAACTGTGTCAAAAATGGCAAGTGGACAATGGGATTTGCCCAAATATATTCCTGTTTGAAACGGAGAACACAAACCAGAGATTGTTCCAGGTCTTCAGTGTTTTTAGATGGCAGGTTCTTCCAACAGCTTAATCTGATCCTCTAACAAGACACTGCCCTCTGAGAAGGTCTTGTAATTGATGAATGACCTGTGAAGCGTTATGCTCTTCTCTCTACTTGTCCCAACTTTTTTTGATTTGTTCATGAAATTTGAATCAATATACTAAAATGGTACATTTTCTCTCAATCTTTCTGTTGACTGTAAAAGATTTATGAATATTGTCAGTTTTTATTCACGATTTGTAAGAAGTTTCATTGAGTTTGTTTCAGGAGTGCAGTGCTGAAATTTATGTATGCTCACAAAACATCTCATCATAACACACGAATTGTCAACATTATGAACGATGAAATGAGATGTAATTATTTTAGATATTATAAAAGCAAAGATTTTGTCTTTCATAGTTGTCAACTTCTCTCTCAATCTTTCTGTTGACTGTGATTAAACAGTGAACACACTGAAGACCGGTGGTGCACAAGCATTAGCTTTACTCACAAGAATCTCCTGAACGATCCAGGAAGTTGTTCCATTTTGCAAATTCTTGACGAAGTTCTGGAAAAATCAGTATGTCTTGTATACATTTAATCTCTTCCCCAGTGGTCAGGTTGAGGGTATCATGTATGAAAGCTGTCACTTTCTAAATTCGGTGATGAGATTTGAAGTAAAATCAATCATAAGATCAGTAAAATCAGTTTAGTTAAATAGCTGTGCAGATTTAATCAATTTGGTCTCATAAAAATATGTACCTCTGTGCACTTTTTGTGCAACAAAGTTTTTACATGCCTTTATACTCATTTCACCGCAGTTTCAAAGAAAAATGTCAACTAAGTGGAGCAACAAAAAAAATACCAGGTTTCTGGCACATTTTTAATACACTGATTTAGGTACGTATTGCTGTGTTTTTATAACGTTAAACATCTGGGGACTGTTGTTAAAAGGTAGGATTTAATGGTTGTGCTCACATCAATAAGAAAGCTCAGTCTTTCTCCAGGATCTGTTGGGGGTCCGTTGCCGTATGCCTCCAGTTCCTTCTGTGTTTCAGCAAGCTTTGCCTCAATTTGTTCTTCTAAACGAGGCAGAGATTTCTACACAATAGAGTAGTCTTTAGCCAAAAGCCAAAAATTTGCTTTTCAATAGGATATATATGTATATGTATATATATATATATATATATATATATATGTGTGTGTGTGTGTGTGTGTATATATATATTTTTTTTTTTACCTGAATGTGATGAACCAGCTCAATTGTTAATTTCTCAGCCAACTTGGGAATAGTAGCGAAACCTTCTTCATGAAGTTTGCTGTGGGGGAAAAAATCATATGCATACTTGTAACTGGACACAACAGGCCTGATTTTCTTAAATCCCAAGTAATGGGTACAAATTTGCATGTGCAGTTCATTGGGCATAGTGCAAGTGGTTGACTAACAAGCATGCAAGTAACACACCCTGCAGCTCACGGAACAGTTTCATGTCTCTTATCATTTGAAACATTCCGCGACACATTTTAAAGCATTGGTAGTTTCAGTTTTGCTTTAAATTAATTGAATTTGTTTAGACTTTAGGTGAGACTTAATTTTCATGACGTTCTGTTTTAAATACAAGTGAATGTAAAACATTTGCTGTGTGGTGTTTTATTTACTGGTATTTTACATTATTATTAAATGTAAAAATATAACGTGACACCAGTGAAAAAATGTGAGATTTTCATTGAATGAGAACATCTTGATTGACATGCTTGCAGAATTCTGTTTTAGTTTAAGTCGCACCAAAGATATTAGACCACTGATTGAGTTAATAAAATAAATTAGCTTGAATCTTAATACGGCATTATACTCACCTGAAATGAGGATGATCTTTGAAGAAGGCTTTCTCTGTTTCTGTGGCCTCATTGAGAGTGACTTGATCTAAAATCTCTTTTTGTCCTCTGCACCTCACAATCATGTAACCTTTAGTAAGGTGAATGACCTCATTGTGCACAATGTCTACAACTGTCTCTTCGGTGCCCTTGTCCACCAGATCCGGCTTTGTTAAGATGCCTGTAGATAGAATATGATGACAATATAGTCAGAATATACATGGTAACCACCTCAATGATAATGTAAGAACAGAGCAGGCACTGGTCAGTTATGCTGCTGAATATTGATTACTGGTATTTCTTATCATTAGTTTTCATTAATTGTAGTTATCACACACTGAGTTAGTTTTACCATTCACTGAACTTTCTTATTATAACTATAATTGTTAAGGAGATGGCATACTTCACATTTCAAAATAAGGTGAATAGAATTGCATGAAATGCAATCAGTAAAGCACACCTAATGTTCTTTCGCCTTCAGTGTCCTCCTCCTGAGCCATCTTTAACGCTTCTGTGGTTGCGATGTCAACATTGCATGGCACCACGACCAGGTTAATCGTTTCTTGCTTTGTAACGAACTTCCTGATCAGTCTCTTAATCTAGAAAAAAAACATTTGTCTGGTGAACATTCCATTCCCTATGTCAAAAAACCCCAAAATGTCATAGAAAGTAAATATAAGGAGTTCACCTGATCCCCAATATTCTCCGGTTGCCCCTTGACAGCCACTCGTGCGATACCAGGGAGGTCAATGAGAGTGAGGTCAGGGACATTGGCAGAGGTGATCTGCAGACTGATGAGTTCATCACTAATACCAACACCTACTCCAGCCATCTCATCCTGAGCTGCAAGTTAGACCCAAACCTAAGTAGTGTACTATATACAATATGCATTTTTAAGCATTCTGTACCTTCACGGATCTTTTTCTCCACTTCTGCTGGATCATGAATATCTTCCTCTTTGTCCTGGTAGCTGATTCTCCCATGCCATTTGTCTACATCTTTACTTCTTATCATCTTGAGCTCAAGAGGACACCTTGTAACAATTCCTACACAAAACATGAAAGGTGGCACTTTGTAATTCACCGTGCTGTTCTTCAAAATGGCGTACAAATGTCAGTTCCCCGGGTCAGGGCCACTGCTGACCAAATAGTTGCTCTAGGCAGAATTGTATTGTTGTGGAAGTAAAAAAAACAAATAGAATTTTAATGAAATATAAAAGTACAATTTTTTTTATTTTAATTAAATTGTATTATTTATAAATTAAAACTGAAGCTCTAAAGCCATGGGATACACACAAGTATGTTTGAAAAACCTTTACAACATTTTTTGAAACTTACTGAGTGTACATTTAAATAATATATTGTCAGTTATTAAAAAAAGCACTGAGTGTATTATATGTATAAACATACTTTTAACAACAACCACAAAAAGAGCATGGCTATAATTTTATTAATTAATATATATATAGTCTATAGTCCGTCTCAGGTATTTAGAAATCACACCAAAAAATCTATATATAAAATTAAGCAATTTCACAATAAAACTATATGATTATTATTAATTAAGCAATCACTATTGCCTCATTTTTTTAGAATGCATTTTTCATAATTTTTCAGTTAGATTATTAGGTTCAAATATGTACACTTTAAGTAATAATATGTACCTTTAAGGTACCAAAATGTACCCTTGACCCCACTGACAGCTTTTGTACCTTTATTTCTGAGAGTGTATATTTATGTATTTTATATATGTATATATTTGAAGAGCTTATTTGCAAAAACAATCACTTTTTTCACTTTCAAAAATCATGTTTTTATTACATTATCATGATTTTATTGTTTTTGTGTATTTTTTACCTAGTCAAAAAACCCAGCTGCAGTTTATATATATATATATATATGTGTGTGTGTGTGTGTGTGTGTGTGTGTGTGTGTGTGTGTGTGTGTGTGTGTGTGTGTGTAACATAGGCAGTAGTATCTTTATTTCATAAAGTGTTGTCCTTACCACTACCCCTGGGTAACGCCACTCCAGACAGCGCCTCGAGAACTGAACTCTTCCCCGAGCTTTGGTCTCCAATGACGGCGATGGCAGGCAGCGCCAGGTCCTTTTCGACTCCCAGAGACCGTAGATTGTCGATGGTGTCGATGCAAGGACGGATTTTTTCCTCATATTGCTGACTGAACGTGTAACTCATCTTCTCCATCCTTAAACAACGTCGAAATGTGAAAATAACAGAGAAATCCTTCTTTCCCGAACGCGACAAAGAGTCGGACGCGGATAAGATGCTAGAGGAGTTATGCGCGTTGGGAAGTTTCATTTCCTTAATATCTCAATAGTTTCGTTTTACCCACCCGTGCATCACACGAAAACATCAATGGTTTGACTATACAGCAGTAAGCCCATCACAGATATAAAACGCATATACTCCCGAACAAAATCTTAAAAACCGCATTTAAACTCAAACAGGCTGATCAAAAGTTTAAGTCAATAGCCTTTTAAAAAATCCACTTGCTGTGGAAAAAAAGTCATTCTGAAAATATTATATTTTAATTAAATAACACATACTCCCTATGTACATGCCTTACGTTTCTCATATTATATATAACTGTGATTTTTAAAATGCTTTTTCCTGACAATTTACATCATTTACTGTGAAATCCATTTTCTCTCTGGCACATCACCAGTGTTAAACAGTAGGGGGCGTTGTACCCCACTCTATCCCTGGTTTGTATTTCTGTTTTTTTTTTTATGACAAATCTAATTAAATGAATGCAGTTAGGACATGGTATATTTCTTTAATTTACAATCACTTATGTGACTGGAAGCCCATTTTTAGGCTTTATCTTTACAGTAAGAGTAGACACTGCAATTTATACTTCTAGCATCTTCCATGTCCAGCTATTTTTAGCTGTACAAAAAAGCTTTTTTTGCTGTTTAATATTGCAAAGTGGTGCATATTACAACATTATATTAATGCATCTTAATTATGAACACACTAGCTTGTACCATTTACTGCACAGTTATTTTATTTTATTTTTTAATTGTGGCTAATGAACAAAAAAGTTTCACCCATAGGCTTGCTTCCATGTTTAAGAATGAAGTGAGTGGCTGTCATGTGTTTTTGAATGGTATATTTATTTTGATTCAGTTTGAGGTGTATAATTGAACAGTACTGCAGTTCGCTCTTTGTTTTATATATCTGGAAGGGCAGTATTTCTGGTAAATGTATTTAAAATACAAAGTACTTTCTTGTATTTAAACGCATTTAAGCTTAGGATTTTTGCCAGTCAACCTCTTTATTATGCTGATAGTTTCCTGTTTGAAAAGAATCATGGAGGATCTCGGGTTTCTTGCGGAAGTTTTCTTAAAGCCCAAATCTTTTGAAGATATTTGAGTAAAACATTCCTTTTCTTGAAAGCTACGGTTATTTAGTAGAATATAGAATTGTGAGTGTGTGTGTTTCCCTTTTTTTCTTTCATCCTGAAGTCAACACCTCACACTCCATCCGGGAATATGCATTAGTTGAATATGCACCATTAGCTGGTTTGCCAATCGCCATTAACATTCAAGAAGAAGACCCAGTGCCAGTGATCACTGTTTTATTCTGACTTACCTTTCAAGCATTGCTTGACACTGTTGGACATTTTTGTGACATTCTGACCCAATTTGAACAATTGTAACATCTTCAGATAAGGGCGATTGTTTCAGAGTCTTGCGCAAATCAACAGTTATATTAAACTTAGCATATGCCATTATTATGGAATTTTTTGAGGTGCCATTCGCTTATTATTTTTTAAAGAAAGGCCTTCTACAATGTCCTGCTCAAGACCAAAAAGTAGTACACAACATTATTGCAATTGAAAAAGTCCATTCTTATTACATAATAAGGGACTTGAGGTTAAAAAAATGTATTTCATAAATACAGTATATTATCTGAAGCTATTTACTTAAAAAAAGGGCCAGCCTATTCATAATTGCTATTTCTCAAATACAACCATAAACCAGGATGAAAGTTTACATTAAATTTCGCTGCCAATTTTGTTGCGTTGCATTAAAAAATTTGGAATCGATTAAACAAAAGTAAATTCTAAAAGGTAAGCAAGAGGTTGCGTGCCTTCATCAGACGTTTCTGGCGCCTCAGTAAGCTCTCCCGCTTTTGGCCCATGTCAAAGTCTTCTTTAAGCAGGTGGTCTATATCTTCTCTATCATGCAGTAACTGCAACATGTTCCTCTGCAGCTCCGAAGCTGCTTCCTGGAGCAGCAGATAGCGGATCACCATCGGGATCTGGTCAGCTAGACGCTTGCTTGCAATCTGGTGAGGTAGATAACACTGCGTCTCAGATATACATTTATATTTGAGTAAGCTCCGATGGATCTGAAAGCTTTAGTTAGCACACTTACCATGTAATAGGACTCAAGGTGCAACCTCATCTCACGCAAAGTGGCATCATGACCTGTGGAAATTACTATACCCACAAATTGATCTTCCTCCTCTTCCTGCTTGTCCTTTGCATGTTGCAGACTCTGGCTGTATGTGCCATCTTGACTGTAAACAATGAGCTCCATCTTGAATTGGGTTCTCAGCATAGATTCTGCTTGGGATTCTTTATCCTGCTTGATGGCTTCAATCTTAGTCTAAAAAAGTATATAAAAGATTTATTTTGTATTTTGCAGTATACAAATTTCTTAAAATTGTGTTATGCATCAATGGCAATATTAAACAGTAAGAAAGTAATCTTTTTTTTTTTCTGCAGAATTTGATAGCATTATAAGCAGTCATTTGAAAAAATGAATTTGCTCACAACCTCTAGAATATGGGTGGAAAATAATTTACAGTGCATTTTGAATGCACTGCAAAACAAGTTATGTTCATTAGCTAATATTCATTAGCTATCTTATTTAGTATCTTAATGCTCTAAATAAAGTTATGGCCATATGTTAATGTTGCATCATTATTATTATTATTATTATTACTCTGTGATAATGTAGTTCCTTTTGAAATAGTTTCTTTAATATCTGAAATATCCTCTAGAGGGGGGTGTTTATCTATAATCAGATGATCTGTGAACAGAGCATCACTGTCTGTCTGACCATTCAAGCACCAGGAGTAAGTGATCTGAGTCAAAGTTTAAAGCCATATATGCTATGTATCATGACCTAAAAAAAACTCATCCAAACGTTAAACCAATTTGTTCTGGAAAAGCTGAAACTGATTTCCTGTTCAGCTCACTCTCGGCAAACGCAAATTCTTTCATTCTAGAGGTCATCCCATCGCTTTTAGCTCTGCAAACTGGTGTGAAAGGACAGGAATTCGTCCGTCGATATATTGTGCTCTGCGTAGTTTCAAACTAAGTTTTCATAAATTGTTACAGAAATAATTGCAGCAGATGTTTGTGCTGTTTGCTTACCAAAACTGCTTAAAAGAAGTGTGTTAATTCATTTTGCGCTTTCACTTGGACCGTTTTACCTCCCAAAACCAACAAGGCACAAGTTCAAAGTCATGCAGCTCAATGCCTTTGAGAACTGTTAGTATCACCGGCTGTTTGACCAGTGTTTATTGACCAGAACACATTTTCAGAGACATTGAAAGATGTTGTAAATATTGATATAAATGAGCTTTTAGAATATTTATTCTGTGTCAGACATTTCCCATTACATGTTGAAGAAGATTTATACTGACCGTATTTGATCGTGTGACTTTTTACATTAGTTGTTTCTCAAAACACATCCGAGCCTCAGTATTAGTCCTTGCATGCTGTGCTATGATTGTATGTGTCAGGACCTTTTATTCAATGATAAAAGCAAAGTTGTTGTTTTTTTTTTAATCTATGCATTCCTTGGGATTCGAACCGTTGACCTTGGCAGGCAGCACCATTTTATACATTTCGATCTAGTGTATTCATACACTTTTGCTTTATATTTCAGTTTTTAAATCAACAAATGTTAAAAAGTACGGTGCATAAGCCCAGAATAAATATAAACTGTGTTGTGCGTTGACCTTGTTGGATGCAATTTTAGCAGCTACTTATCGTCAGTCATTCTTATTCAGTGTTTTCCAATCAGGAAACATGCTTTTTCAGAGTCAGAATGAGAGCTAATATAAACAATAATCTCTGAGTAATCCTCCAGTCCATAAATTAACATCTTGTTTACAAAACGATTCTATAATCTATAATAGCGCAATAAATGTCCATCTCCTGTTGTCTTCTCACATCAAAATCCTACAACGTATTTGTTTTTGCCTGAATCTGTGCATATTTCTCTTCTAATTCGGAGAAATAAAAAAACAGTTTGTTGGATTTGATTTGTTACAGACTTTTTTTTTTTCAGAACCCGGTATATTTTTCTTAAGTCTTAAGTGTATTGCATTGCCACACTTTTTGTGCGCAGATGTTATTTTTGACTTTGAGTAACCTACAATGTCCAGTCTATTATGACTTATGAATCTTTCCCATGCAAATGTAATGCACGCACACACACACACACACACACACACACACACACACACACACACATATCTTCCCCTCATTGAGACACGCTTCCTTCCTATTCCCAGATGCTTTTGTATGGAGAGCCACCCAGTTATTTAAAAAGTCTATTAGGCACTTGTTTAGAGAGCCTGAGATTAAAAATAACAGAAAACAGGCCTAGAGTTCAACATGCCAGCGTCGCATGTTGCATGCTGCACGTCTGGGCGCTTGCACAAAAATCGCGATGGGGAAAAAAAAAGAAATCAAGCAAAATGGCGCAAATTAAAAACTACTCGCAAAGACATTTCCAATGTCTAGTTCAAAGCTATTATCTAAAAAGGTCAAATCAACTTTGACAATGGAAAGAAGACTGGTCTAAGCATATGGCCCTCCTCAAGGGACGTTTTTATCGTCAAGCTTGTCAGGGCTTAATCAGAGCTGAATTTGACAAACACCAGGAGTGTTGTTTTTTCTTCCTTGTTTTCCTTTCTTTTACCACAACCCAAATGAAATACGCAGCGACATTATTTTTATAACCTTTGTCACCACCAACAACATATCTAAGAAATGGCATCAATTTTGTCTTTCTGTATGCTCGCAGCACGGATTCCTTTTTAAAAACAACAGGCGTTTTAATCCTGCCCGCGTATGTTTCCATTTCCGCTTTAGCTTTGTCCTGCTTGATTTTAGAGCCGACCGACCAAAGTTAATGCGCTATAATGGTAAAGCTTTCCAACGATCTATCACAAGAATAAACATCGCAACAGTTCATTGTAGCATATCGTACTTCTGTACAGTGTTGTCGCCCACCACACACTGAGTGAAGGTCCCTCGGTTGCCTGGGATCATAGATGCTGGCAGGCTGAAAATGGGAGGCATGACATAGTCCAAGAAGCATGAAACTGTCTCACCCACGCTCTCCTGCTTGATGTAGCCCACGGAGACCATGTTCTCCTTCATACCGAGACTTGTAGTACCTCTAAGCTGAAACGTCTTCTTTTTTTGTGCCTTCGTTTGGTCACTTTGTCAAAATTTCGCGAGTGAGATCACCGCTTTTAGCTTAGTGATGTGTGTGCGGCTGTGTTTTGAATGCGTTTGTTAACCACAAGCTGTTATTTCTTTTTATTAGAGCACGAAACACCTCATTCGTTGGCTTCGTTATGTACGCGCAGGACTATTTTTTTCATGATTTATGCGACGAATATGTAAAGCCATGCATTAAAAGAATTCTCTCCTGATTAATCACTGTTATACTGTCATAAGTCATTTGCAATAACAACTGCCAGTTTGCTTATGTTGCTGTCGGTGCTGTAATATAGAATGGTCTCATATTGCATGGCAAAGAACAGATGTGTTCCCCTTTGCTGAAAACGTTATACAACAACGTCTTTCAAATGATGTCTGAAAGAGTCGGTGCAAATGCTGACCGTCTTTTAAGAAATGATTTGTTGTAAACTTCCAAATCTCTCTGGAAAAATTACCTTTTTCTATTCTGTAAGCAATTCATAATGAAACTTGAGTATGGCACTTGATTATATATTTTGGACGTTAAACGTTTTTTTTTCAAATAACCGTGCGTTAACCTTAATGGAAATTGAATGCAAATATAAAATGTTTAGGGTCTATAAAGTGTATATTGCACTCTAATTAGTTGGCCTTACTTAGACAAAGCCATTCAGACCAAAAGCCTTTATAAACATACTTGCTTAAAATAAAGTTGACTTAAAGCCTTTCTTTGTAAAGCACTTCTGTAATCAAATTGACCTAATCTACTTTTCTAAGTAAAACTTTTTTTTATTATTAGATCACTAAAGTCAATAAAGTCATCCAAATAAAAAATTCAGACTCCAGTTTCAACATTCCTAAACTTAAATTCTTTGGTTCTTTAGTTATATATTCTATTACTAAAGAACTGCTTTCATTAAAGCAACTTTACATTAAGTAATATATATATATATATATATATATATATATATATATATATATATATATATATATATATATATATATATATATATATATATATATATTCTGTTTATTTGGGAAAAGTTAAAACATTATTATTATTTTATTCTTTCAGTGCAGAATGAATTAACCATGCATCTAAACATTTTTCAGCATTTCTGTGTTTTTATATATATATATATATATATATATATATATATATATAGATAGATAGATAGATATATATATATATATAGATAGATATATATATATATATATATATATATATATATATATATATATATAGATAGATAGATAGATAGATAGATAGATATAGATGTTTTTTTATTAAACACAAAAATGCTGAAAAATTTTTAGATGTATGGTTAATTCATTCTGCGCTGACAAGACCAACCAACAGAATAAAAATAATAATAATGTTTTAACTTTTTCCCAAATAAACAAAAATTGTTTTAGTTCGCTTTCAGTAAAGCAACTTTACATTAAGCAGTAAGCAATCCAAACAGTGCTCGTGGCATGCAAACCCATTAGGCTAAATAATGAAGACAAGGCTTTTCCGTATTTAATGTGTACAATGGTCTACATGTTTACACCACATTCATTTCCCCACCAAAGTTTGTAAATGGTACTAAATCATAAACGTCTGCCATGCCATGGGTATGGGTGCATATGGCAATCACCTGTTTACAGAGTGCTATTCAACCCCATTAAAGCTGTATTTTGTGCTTTTGAGACCTCTGCACAACACAATGAAGAAAAATAGCTTGTTTGCTCTCACATGAGAACCCTCCAAAGGTTTGGCAGGATGCCGGCGGTTTGATTTGTGTACCGTGTGACAGCCCACAGCTAGATTGACAAATTCCCTCTCCCCGTCCTGGCTCTGTATTAAACACAATGCATTATGAGGCAGGACTTCCCCTATTGTCTGAGCCCGGGTGTGGACTAGAGCATTCTGTCGCCACATTGTGCCTCCTTTCCTCTCCTCCCTCTCTGCCTTGAGAAGCACCAGAAAAAAAGTTCTGCTCCCTCCTTATCTTGGACAATATTAGTCGTAGAGTTAGTTAAAGAACTCAATCTGAAAAGCAGATGAAAGCAGGATGAAATCAGTGGCCGTATCAAGATATTTGCTTAGCGACAGTCTCTTCTGTGTTTGTTCTTTAACCTGTTTTAGAATCTCATTACAAATAGCTCAGTCATAATATCACTAATCCAAAGCTGCCAGGAATTTTACAGTACAGATTCAGTACTTTTTGTTTGTTTGTTTGTGAATATTTTTTGTGAATAATGATTCATTTTCTGTGTTCCTCGCGTATGGTTTCGTAAGAATTGGTCCCATGAGTAATATGGACGACTTATATATATCGCAGATTTTCCAGTCAGGCATGAGAAGTAGCACGCTTTAATGCATTAATCAACAAACAAGTTAGGAATGACACGAGGGTGAAAGCGAATTTTTATCTACAGGTATTGTGTGTAATGTTACAGAGTTTTGAGCATCATTTAATACTGTAGAAATAATAGCGTAATGTTTCTGTATAAAAAGGAAGAAATACTGTAATATGTCTTTAATTATATAATATGTAAAATAACGATCATGCTGTGAATTTGAAGATATTGATTGGAATTCACACACAAACACAATTTGACTA
Source organism: Puntigrus tetrazona (assembly GCF_018831695.1). NCBI lineage: Eukaryota > Metazoa > Chordata > Actinopteri > Cypriniformes > Cyprinidae > Puntigrus > Puntigrus tetrazona. The sequence goes on from NC_056699.1 coordinate 5,631,722, forward strand.
AAAGCAAATTTTATTTATTATATGCACACAGACACACACACACACACACAATAAAATCAGTAATACCGTGAAATATTCAAAATGTAAATTAATACTGAATTTTCAGCATCATTAATCCAGTCTTCAGCGTTTCTTATTCTAACATGCTGATTTGCTGCACAAGAAACATTTGGTAACATTTGTTTTTTTTTACGGTTACACCAATTAGTTGCTCATTAGCATGCATATTACTAGAATATTAGCCATTCATTACTACCAATTAAGCACATATTTATGTCTTATTCTACATCCCTTATCCTACCCAATACCTAAATATAACTACCTTCTGTCAAAGCTGCTTCATAATTTTGTGGTTGTCTGATAGCCCAGTCTCATGACAATGCATATAAACAGTGCACCAAATAGAAATGAAAACTCGTGGTTTTGATATATGCAAAAACGTGTTTTCACGTACGTATTATATGCATCCCACAACTCTAATCCTACCCATAGAAAAGCACATACACAAAATCAATTTTTACATATCTATATCACAAGTTTTTATTTGGCGTACTATTTATTGTCGTTACATCATACTGACGTGACAGAGAGTGCTAAAGCTGTGTTTCTGCCCCCGTATGCACTTTGCGTTTGTTGCATGTGAACGCTATTTATATACAGTCACTGCGCATCAACATTGCAATTCGTATTCAGATTTAGGGTCAAAGGGACACTCGTGCTTCGGGGCAACAGCTCTTTCAAACTGCTGAGTTATAGTCCTGCTCCATTAGCAGAATCTGGCTAATGCAGGCTTGAAATAATACAGCCAGTCTCCTCTGGGGTGAAATCATTTTTCCTGCTCCCTCTTTTGCACACACGCCTGTCAATGCCTTACAGACTTCTGCACCTTTCAGCGGGCAAAGCAGAAAAGTGCAGCACGTACTCCGTCAGACGCTGAAGCGCTCACCTGACGAAATCTACAGTATCTCCTCCACGGCTTCACAGATGTTCTGACGCAGAATCACACGCAATCCAACGGGCTAAAAAGCCGAAACGGAGAGGATCTCACAGCCACATTGTCAAATCTGTCATGAAGGAACAGGGTTGAAATAAACCATCAGGACCCGAGGCAAACACACCGCACTGTAATTTATGGCCGCTGAGGCGAATGCTGACTGCCTAGTCAAAGTATAGCGGGAAGGCAAAACACAAGCTGTGAAAAGCATTTATTAACTTTCACTCCCTAGACGCTCGGAGACTGCGCATGTGACAGTGAAATGTTTTGTTAACCCCTTTTTGCAAACGAAACAGTCTGAAACGATTTTTGTGACTTATAATTATGTATTTTTACAGATATACACCAGCCATTTTTCTCTGACATGTTGAGAATGTCCCCCATACAAAATATACATTCGGCGTGTGATTAAATTGGAACCTTCTGGGCTATGAAACGGTCCCCTCACGGCAGGCCTGGAAATCCATTCACGTGCACAGCTCGCTACGTACAATTACCACACAAGTGGAAAAAAGGTATTTAAGTGCAAGTGCAATGCGCAGAGAGACTTTGAGGGGAAGAGAGAAACGGAAAGAAAGAAAAATAAGACAAAAAACGACAAACCGAAGTCCGTCCAGAATGCTAAACTAGCTCGCTACCCGCCGGAGGTACTTTAGCCGACAGTATTTATTTTTAAAAGCCACGCGAATGTAACCTTAAAAGTTTCAAGAAGGGCTGCAGTATTGCCACGTGACCTCTTGAATTCAGTGAGCAGTCAAAAAATTACTTTGCATTTTTAATCCGGTTTAATGTAAAATCTCTGGTCTGATTAAATAATGAATGTAAGAAAAGGCTGATAGCACGTCCGGGTTTTGTTAAATTCCGTATATTTTATATTTACATTATTTGCAATTTGCTTATTTCATAGTTCAAAATGTGCTATGCTTTTTCACCTATAAAAGAAGACCTATTACTTATGAGCTAATGATGATTGGGCCTTGCAAGCAAGTTCAAACATTTCAACAAAAACAATTTAGTTTTAACAATTTAAACAAAATATTCAAATATCTATATGATTAATAAACTGTGCATTATTGTACTTGCACAAAATCAGGGATTTTGTAGGATTATAGTCAGGTGTATGATCAACCAATTACACCAAACAAGTGCTAATGATCATTAATGTCACACATAGGTCGAAACCCAGTCATGAACTGAAACAGAAACAGTTTTGTAGGAGGCTTCAAACTGGGTGAGGAACAACCAAACTCTGCTACCAAGGTGAGGGTGTGAAAAATAGTTTCAAGATTGAGCACGGCAACAAGACACAATGTAGTTATACTGCATCAACAAGGTCTCTCCCAGACAAAGATTTCAAAGCGGACTGGTGTTTCAAGATGGGCTGTTCAAGTTCTTTCGAAGAAGCACAAAGAAACAGACCACGTTGAGGATCGTAGACGCAGTGGTTGGCCAAGGAAACATAGTGCAGCAGATGAAAGGCACATCAAGCTTATTAGCCTTTGAAAACGGTAGATGTGCATCAGTGCCACTGTCTGGAGAAGTCTGTAGAAGTTGTAATGGAGTTGGAGATTTGGTCAGGATTAATGTTGTTCTCAATGCTGAGAAATACAGGCAGATACTTATCCATCATGCAGTACCATTAGGGAGGAGTATGATTGGCCCCAAATTTATTTTGCAGCAGGACAACGACCCCAAACATACAGCCAAAGTCAATGAGAACTATCTTCAGCATAAAGAAGAACAAGAACTATTTGAAGTGATGGCATGGCCCCCAAAGAGCCCTGATCTCAACATCATCGAGTTAAGAGACAGAAGGGTGTGAGAAAGCCTACATCCACAGAAGATCTGTGGTTAGTTCTCCAAGATGTTTGGAACAACCTACCAGCCGAGTTCCTTCAAAAACTGTGTGCAATTGTACCTAAAAGAATTGCTGCTGTTTTGAAGGGTGGTCACGCCAAATATTGATTTGATTTAGATTTCTCTTTTGTTCATTCACTGAATTTTGTTCATTTATGAAAATAAATGTTTAACACTTCCATTCTTTGTTTACAGCATTTTTCACACCTGCCTAAATCTTTTTCACAGTACTGTGTACAGTATATATATATATATATATATATATATATATATATATATATATATATATATATATGTGTGTGTATATATATGTAGTGCTATGTCTTATATTTGTGCTTCTATATTATAGTTATAGTAGCACTGCCGTGGCATGATGTCAGGCTTGCTACAACTGTTCTCATCCCTTCCCCCGCGCTGGAAAAGCCAGTCAGAAGAAATTATCTTTTTTTTACACAGAATATTTTCCAGGCTTTCTCTTTCTGTCTTTTTCTCTCTCTGTGTTATTTTCCCCTTTCTCCTTTTTTTCTCTCAGTTCTCTAATTTCACTCTCTCATGCATTCATTCACAAATGACTTGTCTTTTGCTGTAAATTGCATGTTTGCATTATTGCAGGGTGCATGTGTTGCACCTTATGAAGTACGGTAGGCTGATGCTCATTTAACTCACTATCTTTCTGCTGCTTGCTAGCTTGGCCATCTCTGTTGATATAAAGCCTCTCTAGTATCGGAACTGCTGCTGGGTCTTCACATATTAGCTGTGTGTTTTGCAGCCTCCAACAAACCTAACGGGATCTTGGAGCAGCAGTGGGCCCCAGAAATGCGCCCATGCAAGTCCACCGACTGCGTGGACACACCCTGCCAGAAATCGACCTTTGCCCCGCTGCCTTCTGGGTAATTCGAAGAAGACAAAAGCTATGGGAACACACACACACACACACACACAAACTGAAAAAAACCAACAATTTTGGTGATCCAGTAGAACGGAAGGCTTCGGTTTGGGGAAGCATGATCTAACAGGGATTCTTATGCACTGAAGGAATAGTCCAGCTTAATGTATGTGTGTGTGTATATATAAATATATATATATGTGTGTGTGTGTGTGTGTGTGTGTGTGTAATTTACTCACCCTGAAGTTGTTCACTGTAAAAAATGCTTTTCTCAACTAGATTTTTTTGTCTTGTTTCTTGCCAAAATATCCAAAATTTCTGTAAATCTGTACTATTTCTAGTAAAAAAATATTGTATTGTTTTCAGAAAAAAAATACTTAGAACAAGCAAAATAATTTTATTTTAAACAGAAAACTAAATTATTTTGCTTATACCGTTGGTCATTTATTTTGCTTGTCTCAAATAAAAACTCACTTAATTTTGACTTGATTTTTTTCTTGTCTCAAAATTCTAGATATTTTGGCTAGAAACCAGACCAAAACAAATCTATGCTAGAAAAGCTGGTTTTTGCAGTGTTCCACTGAGTTTCATTCTTTGCTCAGCACGAAAGAATGAAGAATTTTGAAGAATGTTGAAAACCAGACAGTTTATGGTAGCCATTGACTTTCATATTTTGAAAACTATACTGTGGAACTCAATGGCTATCATCAACTGTTCAAATATAAACATTCTTCAAAGCATCTTCCTTCGTGTTTGGTGGATGAGTGCATGATGACGGTTTAGATTTTTGGGTAAACTACCTTTAAGAAAGAATATTAAAAAAAAAATCTTAAATGGAGCATGCAACTGAGAATTGAAGACATATTCTGATTACATATTCAATTCACGGATTTGTTAACTAAAATGCAGCAGTGGTAATTAATAATTAGATACAAAACGAATCTGAATCTCAAGAAGCGAAGCAGAATGTGCATGTACGGTGGGCTATATGTGGCATGGCTGTGGTTTTCTGTGATTCATGGCTTCCATAGACACAACAGTAGTGGTCTCTTTTTCAAAACAAACACAGAAGCTGCAGAGTTTAAACAAAGTAAAGATGGTGGTTGTGGCTAAGCTGGAAAAATACTGTGGCTTTAAATGTTTTCTCAAGCTTGGCCAACAAGGTGACGGATCGAAAGTATTGACAGGGCCAATAGCAATTTTTTGCTTATTTCAAAGTGATTAAATAATGACTTTGATTAATAATGATTGTGAGAGACAAAAACTAAAACAGCTTTTAAAAAGCCCTAGCTCGGTTTGATTTACTGTCTGATGTAGGAGCCAACGTACTTGATTTACTTTTCTGCATGAAATCAAAATTGACTCTATTTACTTTTTTAGTACACATTACTGGTATTATTGTGAATGATTCATCAGCGCATGTTATTCCAAAGGAAAAAAATGTTTGTCTTTGTAATCCTTCATCCTCCAACCACCTGTCATGTGGAGTCAACTTTTTGAAATCTAATCAAATCCCTTTGGAAAAAAATCATGTTCTGCTTTTTTTTTTTTCTTGTTCAGTTTCTTAATGACATTTTATGACTAATAATTAGTTTACTGTAATGTAGCGGTTTCTGATCTGAAGTCTTATAATGTTGAAGGTATACTGGTTCAAGTAAATGTAGATAAATTAACCTAATTTAATTTAATTATTAAAGCCTCAATTAAATAATGCCTATTTATTTCTATGTTTGTTTAATTTTAGTTTATGAAAGAAATGAAAAGTAAACAAAATAATCTAAAGTGAAAAATATTGGGGGTGGGGAGTAGTTTGGTATGATATTTAATAAATAAAAAATTATTAAAACTAAAAATGTAATTAAAATTAACATTTTTATTGAGTTTTATTAAAGAAAACTATTTGTCAAGATATGTTTTTGTTACGTTTTATTGATAGATCCAGTTAAAACTTCATTTAGTGGTTCCTTGAATAAATACGTTTGAAGCCATTTGGAATATTATGGCTAAATTGTGTAGTAGTTTTTTTAATATGGTTACATCACCTGACAGTTAAAGTCATTAAATCAACATATGTTTTTAAAAAATGTGTGAAATCGAAATGAATTATCTAGACGTTTAAAATTCTTTCTTTTCATCATCTCAGACTTGTCATTGATCCATAAACAATAGAATGTCAAAAGCCGATGCCCGAGATCCTCACAGCATACAATAGAATTAGTCTTCTTTTGAATGCCAAAGCTGCTTTTATTTATTTATTTTTATCATGGCTGTAAAGCTAAATATTAAAACTGTAATCCAGACCAGCTAAATCCAAATCCGCCATATTCCGCTGAAACCTTGTAATCCCTCCGTGCGCCAAGTCAGGATGGATTTTGTCGTATGTTTAAATTATTCAGCATCTTTTCTTGCCGTGTTGAATCTCTGGAGATGGTAGGAGCTGGAATGATCGCTCTGGTGTCAAGCAAATGTGGAACGGATGCTCTGATGTTTCCTGGAAGCCGCGTGTGTGTACCGTAGCGTTAACACGCTCTCCTCTCTTCTCTAGCCCGCTTCCCAGGGTGCACACAGAGACTTCGTCAGACTGTAGCGTGTGGCAGATTGGGTGGACTAATTCAGGATTAATTGCATGCTTGTTACAACAGGGCGCCCATATGGCCTCAAGCTCACTGGAGTGGCACTTTTGTGTCAAATCGCACATTTGCTTGAGGAAAGGGAGGATGGGGAAGGTTGTTGGTGAACCGAGTTGCGTTTCCCGATTCTGTCGAATCGGCAGAAACATCCAAAATCCTGCTGGCACGTTACACGGATCTTCCTGAATTGCCAGCGGCAGTTCCGCACGACTGAAAAGGACGTGATTGAACATTATTCTCGGGCAAAGAATCGCTCACAATGGAGAGTGATAGGTTGTATTGTGTATTCAATCAGAAATCGAAGACGTTGGAGATGAGGGAATTCATGAGCATGTGAAAGGCACGGTGGAAGCCATTTAAGCCCGTTTAGAGTCAATGTCACACAGATGTTCAGGATGGGATCTGTTTCTCAGCAGTAGAAAGTTATTAGAATCAAAAGCTCCCTGAATGCTTGTTAACTCCGTAGTCATAAATCCTTGATCCGATTCAAATTTTCAGGAAGAACGCTGTCATGATCTATATTTCACTCAAGAGGCCACTTTTGTATCAAAGTGCCTCAATGATGATCGGTTTTGGCTTTTTGCAAGAGAACAACATTAGAAAATTCACCCTTATTATTGCTTCTCCGTTGCAGTTCCTCTTTCCTTTAAGCAGGTTGCATTCAACTTTTTAAAATTGCCTGCAAATTACCCGAGTTTCATTTTACTTATTCTTTTGGCAATTCTGTACTTGTATGGTGACATTTTTGGACAGTGAATATTGGATGTGACATTTAACCTTGTAGGCTAAATGCACACGCAACTTAGGTTCACCAGCAAAGCCGTCCGTTCTATCCTGTTTTAGCTGTCGCAACAAAGAAACATCAACTCCGAATGGAAACTGGTAAAATACTCACTTGGAAAAATGGTGATCATTTGCAACAGATGTTTTCATAGCGGATTCCACATGCTAGCTTTTATCATCAAGATGCATGGGACAACCTTAGCGGGCTCTCTAATTCAATTACAAAGTGGCAAACAAAAGGTTAGCAGAGTTGTATGAGCAAATGTTCAAAGGTGTCATCTTCTTTTGTGGTCCACATACTACCAATTAGAGCTGCTTCTATCTGGGTGTGAAATCTACTAGCAAGAGCGATTTACCGAGCAAGTGACAGCAGACAAACCAGTTGGCTGTGAGGGTAGAAATGAAGGTGGCAGGCGGACTGTTTGTGCTGTGCCGTAAGGCTCTCACAGCGTGTTTGGCTCTCACCTGTTTCCCTGCAAACATTTCACACTTCTCTACAAAGCTAGTCCCTCTACTGAGGTTTGATCTATGGGCTTTGTTCCTTCTGTCTTAGCTGCTTATATTAAATAAAGGTTTTTTGTCTTTTTTTTCTGAAGAGCTTAAGAAGTGCTTTCTTGTGCAAAGCCCATCTACCATGCTGTTGAAGTTGGCCTGACATCTTTCCCAGTGTTTTCTATTCTCTTGCCAAGGTGTTCTACATGGTTTCCAGAACATTCTGGTGGTTGCTATGTTGTTGCTAAGCTCTTCTGAAGACGTCTCCCAAGCTTACAGTCCAAAGTCAAAAGAGCTACTTGGACCCCTCTTTCAGTGCAATTCTAAGAGATTTTTCAACTGAGGCTCATTGGGGAAAAGGATATTACAAGCAAAATTGTACTGTGTTGTTTCCTGACCATATCACAAAACACTTTAAAAGTGAAATGTCAAGTTAATTTTATTGCATAGGTTATTGTATGTATCTCAGATATTTGAAAATGAAGTGTCTGCTGAGTGTCGTTAAAAGGTTAATGCTATATCGCACTTGAAAATAACATTCTAAGCTTGTGTATCGTAAGTTTTATTTCATAGGGCTATCTATGTGTTAACTGTAGTGCTGTATCGGGTGAGCTATTGAGAAAGTTTGTTATATCAGAAAAGCCATACATATTAAGATGGTTATGTGGCACGAACAGCAACATGTATCTTCAAAATGCATTTGTTTACACATCATGCAAGTTTTTTATAACTTAGTGTTGTGCAAGAAAACACAGTATAATAATTTACCTGGGAAAAGAATAAATGCTGTTGGTCTTCTACTTTCACTACTGTTCATTTTAGCCAAGAACTGCAGACAACTATACCCCTAGGCAGGTTTTTTGAGGTTTGTAAGTAGAGGCACATTTTTTTTCCCAGTAAGACTAGGCTGAGATTTATTTTCTCTTATTTCACTTTAACTCTCACATCCTCCAATAAGTTCTACAACTTGAGATGTTATTCATGTCTGTTGCACAAACGATATATCACAATTTACACAGCAAGTTATGTGCAGTAAATTTGGCTTTTGCAAGCCCCACTAAATGTAGAACAAAGCAATCAGATACAACTCATTTTGTTTTAATCATATGAAAGGTAGAAGACTTTCAAATCAGACAAGCCAATATTTTATTCACAATAGAACATAGAGAACACAACAAATGTTTAAACTGAGAAATATTACACTTTTATCCACGAAATGAGATCATTTTAAATTTCGATGCCTGCTACAGGGCTGAAAAAAGCTAAACATTTTTTGAAAAGATTCAATTGGGAGAACATCCAGCAACTAATTAAGTTAAGTAACATCAGGTTTATAGAATGATTAGCTGTGAAAGGGATGTCATAAAGAGGCAGAGTCTCTCAGAAGTAATATGCATAGCAAAAACATTGAGAGAAACTGGACAAAGAACTTTGTTAGATGCCTATTCTAAATGGGCCCAGGAGTACTTTCAGAAAACGCTGTCGTAAACACAATCCTCCGTTCATATCAGCGTACCCATATCAAGCAAAAATGGGACCAAACACCAAAACTACAATCTAATCCAAATACCCAGAGGTCTTCAAGCTGTTATGAACAGAAGAGGAGATGCTATACCGTGGTAAACATGCCCCCGTCCCAACTATTTTAAGACCTATAGCAGCCATGAAATTGGAAATTGTAAAATTTCTCAGTGTAAACATTTGTTGTGATCTGTGTTCTATTGTGAATAAAACATTGGCTTTTTTTATTTTATTCAAATTCGAAAATTTCCCAACATTTCCGGAATTTAGGTTGTAGATAGATAGATTGATAGATATAGAGGAACATATGTTAGATTGTTTCTTTGGCGATCTGATTAGATATTCATGCCCTCCCGCCTCTCATTCTCCATAATGATCTGTAGCAAAATGCAATCAGATGGCGTTTTAATCCTTTTTTTTGTGAAAGGCCCGCATGGGTTACGAGGTCAAGGTTCAGCTACGAGGGGTTGAACTCCACTAATTGTTTCCCTAGAATGATGTCTACATCTCTTTCAAACTGCGTTCATTGAGTCACGTTTTGAATTCAGTGCTTTGACTAACTTTACAAAGACTAAATTACAGACGCTGTGAATGAAGCGGCAGATACTTAAAATGTAAAAAAAAAAGGCCTCCAGACAGGGATGTCACATCACAGCTTTAACAGAAGGGGAACTCCACACCCTTGGGCCAAAGTCTTTCTAGAGCCAAAAAAACGACAGACAGCACATCTGGCTGTCAATGTGCGTTCCTTTCAGCTGAATGTGGGTTTGCTTTTACTGGGTGGTGGAACAAATGTAGAAGCATTCGCAATTTTAACACTGGTTGCGGTGCTGCTGTATAACCTGCATGCACAAAACTCCTTGAAGGAAGACCGATTTTTTTGACCTTGAGTCCATTGGTATGACGTGCTGGAAAGGCGGCCAGATTTAATCGAGCTTTTAACCCTGTGCCCTGTGCATTAAGTGTAGTCGAGCTGGGAATGGACGTGTTTTTTAAATGTTTTCACACCCTTTATTAAACCTTGAAGTCGCTGGATGCACCAAGCCGTGCCAGCGGTGACACTAGGCGCTAGAAAGTGAGAAATGAGATAAAGGCACAATCAAAAAGGTGACACTGGGGCTCGTGGGACTGTTAGTCATCTGCTTGGGTGAGGATGGTGGGGTGGGGGGGCCATAGACAGAGGAGGCGTTACGCCTTTTCCTTCTCCATTACTTTAATTGTTTCCAAACCATTTGGCCTTGAACGTGCGCTAGTCTATACTCAGCACACATGCTTCAACCACACTTAACATTCCTTGGTGCGCAAGCCCTTAATCTTTCCTCCACTTTCCCTGTCACTTGAATGTAAGGAGGGTGATATATGGAGTTGAGAGACACACTGAAATTTCGGGGTAACTTTGAAGGCTTCATCCGCAGGCAGTTTGTCTGCAGGTCTGAGTGATTGCGTTTTGTCTTTCGTGTCCATCATTTACTCGCAACTTATTGCTTCCAATTTAATATGGGGATATTGCATTTGGAACGGCACTTCATATATATAAAAAGTCTGGATTTGTTTCTCCAGGGAGACCAGCACAAGACGTGCAGAAAAAAGAATAGATATTGTGCCGCGAATTAAGAATTAGTTCCCACGACTTCTTGATACATGGCAATATTTTATTAATTCGTTCCCTAAATCGTGGCCACATTTGACTAATTTGTTCTGTCGTTTTTAGGTCAGCTGTGATCACTTTGTACTAATTTGTTCCATGATCCTAATGTGGCCATGATTTAGCTAAATAAAAACCAAGAATTAGTGCAACGAGGGAATGAATTTCTACAATGCGTCCACCATTTACCTAAAACAAGTACATTTGGGGAATTCATTTAAAATTTGCTGCCTCCATATTATGAATTTTCCAAATTGGCCTAGCTTGCGCACTTTGTGCACTAAATCGATATTAGTTATTGACCAATATTTTTACAAAAACTACATTTAATTGTCACCATTACCTAACATTAAAAAGTGAAAGATGGTTTAACAAAATGTATAATATACTGAACGTCCAGTTGTGGGAAAATTGTGGGAAAAAAATATTTGAAAGTGTGTATCTTCTGAACTCGTGTTTTTCCAAACCTGTATGACATTCTTCAACATTCAGTTTTAGAACTTTTTATAGATTCGCGATGTCTTCCTATAATGAAAATACTAAACAGACATGGTTTTGTAGCCCATTGTTAGGTCAGGTCTGCTAGACATCTTGTGGAGTCTAAGAGAGCGCTCCGATTTAGTCTAATACAGGTCGAGCGACCTCATGTCGTTTAAGGAATTCAAAGCTGTTTACAGTAGTGTATTCAAACAGAGCTTTTGTGACGGCTCCAAAATGATCTATGACTCTCCTTTGGAGTAAAAACATACTTGAGGCCTTTTCCTCCCTTTTCTTTTCTCACCCTGCATGACAGATGTGTCTCCCTTCCCCCTCTACCTCCCCTCCAGCACCCCCATTTTTCCTCACTGGCCCTTTATTTCATCCTACCCGCATTGGTGGGGAGGAAATGTGCCTGCCACATGATGATATCTTGATTTTTTCCCAAAAAGTTTCCCATTTCCTGTGAGTTCTGACTCACAGACGTTAACAAAAAGGCACACAATCAACCACGTTTCCAAAAGTTATTCAGCATGGCATAAAGCATTGTGGTCTCTGAGTAATTGTTCCTGATTTTTAACCAGCTGTAAATGTTTGGGGCAACCAGAAAAGGTCTTTTGTCATTTCTAGTCCAGATGTGTGCTTTCTTCCGGATATGCGAGTTCAGCTCTGCTCTCGCTGATTTAATGATGCATTGTGTGTTGCGGATGATGTATTTCACTCATTGTAAGTAGTTTTTAGGTAAAGAGTGTGGAACAAAAACTCTCAAGTTGTCCATACTTTGGCAGAGGAGCAGATGGCAGAATACTGGGGATTTTAATTTCCTCACAGGTTCTACATAATAAACTCAAGAAACGTTTCTACAAATTTGAGTTTGATTGATATGGCTTAATAAAGGCATAGTAACCCAAAAATGATCCTCAACGTTTCATCATTTATTCACCCTCATGTTGTCTTCTTCTAAACTCATATTTGAACTGTGCGCTATATATTTGCAGTGATGTTTAATAAAAGTTCTTCAGAGCCTTTTCAGAAGAATCTAATTAAACCGTATTTTCCCTTTTACAAGGTCTTTGAAGCGCCCGAGTTTTGGATAAGAGACAGAAATCTGTCAGGTTTTGTTAAAAACACCTCGAAAATAAATGTAACTCATAGGTTTTGAACAACGCAAGGGTGAGCAACCGTTAACTAAATTTTCATTTTTAAGCGAACTAACTCTTTAAACGTCAAATAAACAAATCAGAAATGGTGAATTGTATACATTTTGTTACGCAATATTTACTTATATTTAAAATCAGAAAACATCTAAATGACGCTAAGAAGAACCAAACACACAAATGTCGAATTGGACTAATATTAGCTTATTAATCAGGACATTTTGGCTGGTTGGTAAAGGAAACCAGTATCAGACAAACAAACAGAGACCTTCTGACCAACTTCCAGCTTAGGTTAGCATATTTATAATCCTCAGTGCAAAAAAACGACGTTTGCGTTTCAATAATTGAGCAGATGAGAAAAATCCATTTTGCATTCGCAAAAAACATCAGAAATGAGTACATTCCAGGATACAGGATTTTATAAAATGACAGAAGTGTTTCTTTTGGCCGAATGTGACGGGCAGCTGGCTCGACTTGTAGATTTACCACCCCATTGTTCTGTGCCTCCATAACAAAACACGCCGTTTCCTGTTCTGCTCTACCCATGCTTAGCGTTCAGGGTGGAATATTGTTTGTAACGTTAGAGGGGAGAGGAAGGGTCACAGATAATGTGTTGTGGAAGGTTAGAGGTCCTTATCTGAGTCTGTAAGAAAAAGCGCAAACGCGGTGTGAGAACATGTGTGTAGCCGGGTTTGTGTGAGACGGTTAAGTGTGTCTGAGGTCATGAGGTGTGAGTGCTTCTTTTGAAATGCATCATACTACACTCCCCACCGTGGGAGAGGGATGAGTGTCCTGTGACCCAATGCGTCATTTGGAAATGAAACCAAATGGTATGCGCTTCCTAAGTAGTCATCGGGGACATGAAGAACCTAATGAGTGGACGGTCTTGCTTTTGATTTGTTTTTGATTTTTGGTCCAAAGCTAGTTGAAAGTTGACAGGTTTGATACGTTTGAGGCTAAATCTCACCGAACGCCAGAAATCGAAACAATTACATAGCACCCAAAAAACTCAAATTTCCATAAAATGTGACTGATAATGTAATAAATAAAAACAATAAAATATATATCTGCTTCTATAAACAAACCTTGATTTTTGTGTCGACAAATTATGAAACAGACACATTATCTATCTATCTATCTATCTATCTATCTATCTATCTATCTATCTATCTATCTATCTATCTATCTATCTATCCATCCTCTGATTTTTTTTACAGTAATGTTTTCAGATATTGAGTCAGGATTTGTGATTTGACTTTTGAGGCCACTTGTTTTATTTGAACACTAGAAATCAATTTTGTCAACTTTTCATTCATTCATTCAAACAAAACTAAAAAAAACTAATTATAATAAAGAAAATTTAAGAGAGCAGCACAAGCGACTATAGTGAATCATTTCATTCAACCTTGTCAGCCATCTGGAATGGGAAATTCCCTCAGCACACCATCAGCTAAAATCAACAAACAAGTTTAACAAATGCAAGATTTTTTTCCAAAAAAGTCCACTATATCCAACAAGTCGCTTCACGTCTGCTGAAGTAAAAATCAACCCAACATTCAATGACGAAACGCAATGGATGAGCAATGTCAAGATTCACGCAAAAAGCATCATTTAAATGCCTGGCTATTGTATTTACATTACCACGTCAACAAAGGATCTTTCTGTATGTTGATCTTTAGTTTTGTTTGTTTGCTGTTTGAATAAATGTTTGAAAAGTTATAAGCAAATGGGGATAAAAGAACCACATGCGTTTCGGACCACACCGGCTTGTACGTCGACGGCATAAGGGCTACAAATGTCTGAACTGAAATGTAACATGCATCCACCAGGCCAGCTTTGGGATGCAAAGTTAATATCAGCTCAAACAGCATCGGATGGACTCGGGTACATGGGGAAGCACAGGAACAAAAGGCCTCTTCTCGTGCAGATCTGGGAGTTTAGAAACGTAAAAATAAGCAAAAAAAACAATAAATTAAAAAAGGTAATTTTGTAACAAAATCATGTTTATTCAGCATGACCTTGCAGCAAGTTCATCTGTAAGATTGTTCTAGGCTTTGAAAGCCATCCAGTTTTAAGGTATAAACAGAAGAGCAAATTTCCATGTCCACCAGCAACTAATCCAGAAATCTCAAAACCAAGTTCTCCTGAACTAGACGACACCTCAGCCCTTCTATCATCCAGCTGATAGAGCTAAACCATCTGAGAGGCATCAAAACGCTGATGTCTGTGACCGTTCGGCCTTTCCCTGTTGTCCATTCTCCGTCAAACCTTGTAGTAAATGTTTGCAGGATTTTGCGGCGGCATTTCTTGGACGATATAGACAGGGTGGCCGTAGTCGCCGCTGACCTTCTCGTAGTGCGGGCAGTACATGCTTCCTGAGGTCCTGAGCGGGAAGATGATGTCGCTCGGCTCAGAGCCGTTATTGTTGCTGCCGCCGCTGGCTGCGCTTCCGCGTTTGGGCAGCGTGTTTAAGGGCAGCTGGGCGGAGCACTGCGCAGAGTGTTTCTGGTGACGCCGGTGCAGCAGCGCTACCAGAGCGGCGACGATGATGATGATGAAGATGACGGAACCAGACGCGATGCCAGCGAACAGGGCTACTTCAGATCCAGTCGATCCTACAGACTCTCCGGTATTGTCTCTGGATTCACCGTTCTGCAGGGGGTCTAGGAACGAGAAAGAACGGGGAGTTTATGATTAGACTTAGTTTATTATTTATTGGGCTATAACACAATGATTGCAAAAGTAAAATATCCAGCTTTGTACATGCAAATCATTAAAAATATATATTTTTTTATTAATTGTGTATGTAAACCTGTGATACATTTAAAAAAAAAAAAAATTCACACACACACACGTTTGTTTGTGTGAATTGTGGGGACTTTCCATAGATTTCTATTACTTTTATACTGATATCTCCTAACATGACCCAACCCTAAACCTAGAAAACCTGTTTGCATTCATTCATTTACTATTTTTAACATTTAAACGTCAAAAAAATCCAATGTCAAAAATCTCAGGTTTTGTTATCCTTGTAGGTAGCATAAACAATTAGACACACACCTTAAATCCTTAAAAACCTGTCATCTATTCTAACACAAAAAAACACTTTTCAAGGTTTTCAAACCATATTTAAGACACATTTAACATTTAAAGTATAGATCAAAAAAAGGCCAGGAACCCATTTTGGTTTTAGGGTTTAAGAAATGTTCTAGTATATAATAAACATGCTTTGTAAAAATGAGCAAAATTTATATTTGTATATTTAATTGATTTACAGTACTTAAAATGGTACTTAATATTATAACACATTTAATTTTATATCATATTTATTTATTATTCTATTTTCTTTAGTTTTGGGGTGAACATTTATTTTTATAGTTTAATAATTTATTAATTATTGCATTTTATGGTCTAATTGCACTGTATATTATAATCTAAAATATAGTTTACTATATTAAATGTATTTTTAATCAAGTTTAATAATTATTTATCATTTCAGTGAGATTCACAATAATACTTACCAACTCTGTTGACAGCATCGTTTTCTTTGCTGAAGGTGTTTTTTTCCTTACTTTCAGGGTATTTTGGAGGATATCTAGTTGGATAGTTTTTAGCTGGGAACGAATCTGTAGGACCTAAAAAAAAACAAACAGAGAGAATTAAACATTAACAGAAAGCAACAAAAATTACTAGCGGAGCAAAGCAGTACAAAATGTTCAGCGAACTGAAAAACTGATCATAATATCGGACCACCCTTACATCTTTTTGGCTTCTAGGCATTATGCCCCAGGTTTTGAGAGAGAATTTAATGAATTGGCGTAAAGCTGCAAGTATCTCCGCACAAGCCCAAAGAAGGGACAGCTGGCATCGCCACAGGAAACAAGCTCACATGACATTTCAATTACACGCTGAGGCACACTAGCATGGACACCCACTACAAGACCACTGACGTGAAAGACTGTTATGGAAGCAGTGATCTTCATCGATTCAGGTGTGGGTATGGGGAGGTACTCACTCTGTCCAACTCGCAGGACCAGCTTCATAGATTTGGTCTTACAGACACCGCCGTCGTGGTTGTCCAAACCCTCAAAAGTGCTGTTTGATGTGGCTGAAAGAGGGAAGAAGAAATGACATGAGTTACCAAATGTACATCATTTTGTAAAAAAAAATAAATACAAATAAAAATAACGAAGCAAAAAAATTGCATTAATATAATGCGTTTAGTCATTTTTATTTTGCATCAGCATTATGCTGATTGTTATAAAATAATATGAATCAACTTTCTCTCTCTCTCTCTCTATATATATATATATATAACATTTCAGAATTTTTAAAGCAGTGTAATTCTGTAATTTTTAATTTTTTATGAGATTCATCCATCCAGCATTTGGTAGTCCACATTTCTGTTGCTGAACATTTCAAGCCCATCATCCATCTTAAAAACTTTACCATGCCACCGAATGATTCTTTCCTCTCGAGGCCCATTCCTCTTCCAGTCCTGTGTATGTATTTGGCCGTATAAGGTTTAGCAGCACTAAGTGAGCTAGTTTATGACTGGGTCAGCTTTCTGGTTGCGTCCTCACAGGTGCTTTAAAACCTTTCAAGTGTCCCTTGCGGACATTTGAGTCATGTGTTCATCAGTCACCCTGCGTTTGGACGCGGGGGCTAAAGGTTCAGCTCGCGCGCGCAAAGAAAAAAATCTCAGTTTTGCGGCGCGCCAAAGCTTCTTAAAAGCTTGTTTGTTTGCCAGTAAATCCTTACGAGGGGGGCGCGCACGCTCACGTGCACGCTAATTTAGAAACCCCTCACACTGTGCGCATTAACCGCACTGTAATCACACAGGTTCGAACTTTACAGAAACTAAGCATAATACACCAAAGCCTTTTCACGTCATTATCACAAAATATCAAGGATTTGCTTTGGCCGTCAATCCACAGCTAGTGGAGTGGCTTGGTCGAACGATTTAAATGCCATTGTGCCCGCGCACCCATGCTGTGTCCTCTGATAGCAGAGCTAAAGAATTCCATTGGGCCGTAATCTCTCTTTCAGTGCGAGGATTAAGACCAATCCCGCATGAACAAATGGACTTCCCCTTCAAACTGCTTAGGGCACAGAAAGAACCGAGTGACCAGAGAGTGAAAGGGCAAAAGAATGGGGGGTGGGCAGAGAAAGCCAACCAAAGAGCTAAGGAGAGAAAAACAGAGGGGGAGAAGAGAGCGAGAGAGAGAGAGAGAGAGAGAGAGTGCTTTTACCCAACATGTCCCAGTTCCCTACAACCGTTCCCACATTCATCTGCAGCGGCCGCTCTAGATGTGACCCGACTCTTCGCCTTGAATGAAGCCCGCTCATTTCCTAACCACAACAAGCACATTCAGCGCCTCGGGCCAGCGCAGCTCAGCCAGTCACGAAGCCAGCGACCGAGCAACAAAGTGGAGGTGGAAAACTGAAGTTGCACGCATACAATAAAGCAAGTGTATCCAAGCAGATGTTATGGTTTCTGCAGGTTATTTTTAGATTTTTGCAGACGTTAAGAGACCTAACTATCCTAGCGATCGTATTTTAACCACATAGAAACGTATCCTGTCTTTATGTCTAGAGGAAATGCTAAGTATTTGCAGTTGAGCAAGACATGATGATGCCTCGTACTGATTGCGCGGGTACTGAATGGTCGCTCATAATTGTGTCCTTTTTATTGGCTGAAACACTCAGTGTGTTTATGTGTCACACACACCCTGCTTAAAGTATAAGTGCAATTAGCCAATTTATTATATTTCCAATTTCCTCTAGTTAAATCTTTACAGTGCATGTTAGATGTTATTTTAAATATTATTACCTTTTTGTCATTAGTTTTATTAACTTATTGTGTCAAAATCAATGTTGTAAAACTTCAATGTCTCTCTATGAACTGAAAATGTAGTACTTTAAGGAGCAAAAAAATAAGAATATCTTACAGTAAAAACTACAGTAAAAATACAGTAAAAACTGTGATATTTTAAAAAATTGTTACAATTTAAAATAACCGTTTTTATTTTTAGTGTATTTCTAAATGTCATATATTCCTGTGATGCGAATCTGAATTTTTAGCATCATTATTCTAGTTGTCAGTGTCACAGAAATCATTCAATATGCTGATTTATTGCTGAAGAAACATTAATTATTATTATTATTATCAGTGTTGATAACTTGCTGCGGTTGGGTAAATTGTGATAATTTTTTATGATTCTGTAAATATAGAAGTTAGAATACAATGGAAAGTTCATAAGAATTTATTTGAAATAGAAATCTTGTGTAACATGGTAAACGTCTTCTAATCAACGTCTACTGTCTTCAATCTGTAAAACGCAGCCTTAAATAAAAAGCATTTGTAAAAAAAAAAAATCTAACTGAGCCCAAACTTTTGAACGGTATTGTACATCGAGTCTTTCTAACATGCCTAAAAAAAGATCTCTTCCTCTCGTTTTGTCAACTCTCACACACTTCACAGTTACACGCACACGTTGTGACATTTGCATGCACACAAGGAGCACACACACGCGCGCAGACACAGAGGTAAGTCTCTTTAGAATCATTTAGGTCAGATATCCATGTCCCTCGGGCTGCGGGCCAAGCTGCCCTGAAAAATCACATCAAACCGATCCGTCTCATACTGGCAAAGGATTGAGGGATTTGGAGCGTGTAAATCTTAAAATCACATAAACAGCCATTAAGGAATGTGCCAACTGAATAGGGGCTGAGATCAACACACGCTAAACTGAACGATAACCCCTTTTTCGAAGTGGTCGAATGATACTAATGACATCCGTGTAAAGGGCCATCAACAAGTCTTCCTTCCCTGAGAACACTGAACACTCGAGACGTTTCCATGCCCCGGAGGGGAATGGGACAAAAATAGGCTTGGGAAAAAAGGACATTTTTAAAAAATGAAACGCAAGCTAAACAATATCTCTAACAATGTCTATAACAAAGACATCTTGTGTGGTAAACACACTCGCTAATGGGTTTAACACATTAACTATAAACTTGATTTGTACACTATTTTTGGAGGGCTAGACTAAGTCAGTCGCCTTCCCAGACGAAAACACGGAAAAGATATCTTGGGAGACAATGCCGGAGGCTGAAATTCCCACGGGTGGGATCAGTTCTGCATTTGGCTTCTTCTACGCAGTGTTAGAGCTGCCAACGGAGGTGAAAAATGATCATGAATCAGCACCTTGAGGTAAATTCTTGAGTAAGCATGGCAATAAACTTACAGATGATGTGATAGTCCTTTCCTTTGTAGAACTCCAGGCCCCACAGGTTGGGGCT
Source organism: Puntigrus tetrazona (assembly GCF_018831695.1). NCBI lineage: Eukaryota > Metazoa > Chordata > Actinopteri > Cypriniformes > Cyprinidae > Puntigrus > Puntigrus tetrazona. The sequence goes on from NC_056699.1 coordinate 5,651,469, forward strand.
GAACTCTTGAAACTTGAAGGTGAACTTCACGTCCTGGTCCGGCTTGTCACAGTTGAGCAGTAACATGTCGCTCTTAATGACTCGGCAGGTCTCAAGTTGTTCTTTGGGAACAAGATAGACCCGGAAGTATTCAATGTTCGTCTGCTCAGTGGAGCCTGGCTTGATTCTTGGACACACAATGTCCATTTTGTCTCCGATCTGAGGGTATAGTACTACACCCCTTCCTGGGATAAACCTGTAGGGAACACGGCGATGTTAAACATCTTATAGAGTTACAGAAATGGGAGAAACACAGCATAATAATGAATCCGTTTTCTATCGTTTATTCACTAGGCATTAGAACCTTAAACGTTGATGTAAAATGCATTATGTTCGGATATCTGATCAGTTTATTCTCACAGCAAAACACAGCTCGCCGTTTGTTCTGGTAAATTAATTAATCAATTCATCACTGGCTTCATTGGGCTTTTAAGAGTCGATTTTAGATCCAAGGAAAACAAAAGATGACATTTTGAATGTTTTTTTTTTGGCCCCACTGACTTTCATTATAAAAAAAAAGAGACATTCTTTAAAATAGATTCGACCCATGGTTGCCACCCTCCATTTATTCTAAAACAAGCAACTCAACGCAATGGATTGAGACAAGCAATTTCCTTTGGATAATTTTCAGAGTTCTGTCATGAAGCAGAATGCAAATGCATCTAAAGCATTTGGGACCTTGGCTTACTTAGACATTTTTTGACTAATGTATGCAACTTTGCAGTCTTATGTTTTTCCCCATTACATACTTCTCAACTCTGTAATGCATTTGCACAATTAACAATCGCTCACTCCTGACCGCTTGCTGGCAGTCCTTTCCTGCCCTTGATGTTTATCGCGACCTCACTATATCACCTATTACAACGTTCACTTGCTGTAAAAGCGTTGCGATATTGACCTTTCAATTATTCGCCGATTCTCAGATTAGGCCGATTTCTCATTAAACGCACAAATTCCATTGCAAACAGGCCATTGTGCGCACTGGATCCGTCCTTTATTTTCTAAATCTGCCGTGACAAAGTTAGACATGGTCTTATTCTCTCACATGCTTCCCTAAACACCGTAAGGCAGAATAAAAGAGTCACTTTCTAAGGCTAGCTTCCATCCTCATAAAGTCATTAAGAGCTGGAAAGAAAGGGACCCTCGAGCTTCTGCCGGGGGTCCTAAGAAGACAGGAAGCTTTAGTGCCCCTCCTCCGCCCCCTGCAGTACCAACCTCTGTGTGGCTCAAACCGGGATGGGGGTTGAACTGTGCCTTCATCCCTGCGCACCTTTTGTCTCCAAAGCTCTGGGACAAAGATGACCCACTGAGCTACTGGAACTCATGAAAACCGATTACAACCTGCGGCAAAGCCCCACTACACCACAGCTTAGCATCTTAAAAGAATGTTATCCTGCATCTAAACAAAACAGATCTATTCGAATTCGGGTTCACCGCTGTGAAGAAACAGCCGCCAAATTGTGGAATAAAACACAAAATGGGAAATTTAAATGCATTTCGAAACTGCTTGGTAAATATTACTTACGTTCACCAAATGGCAAGACCACAGTATGGCAGGAAGAGAGTGTGCATTACTTTGACACAGCTGAGAAAACAACAGACTAGGTGTTTCGATCTCAAAAGGTAGCACTTACTCTAGTTTAGCAACTATTTGTCCCGACACAGAAAGGTGTGGTGAGGAACAGATGTATAGACCTTGGAGACACACTTCACAGTGGAAAAAAGGAGCTCAGGCAACAGATATGGCAATCAGCGAGAGGCTGTAATCCACTCTTCAATTTAACATTTCTCAGCTTATAATCAGTCCTAAATTTAGGCTGTGGCTCGGGACTCTTACACGATATTAACTATGATGTAAGGTCTCCGCAAGTTTGATTGCTCTAATTGCAGATTCATTCTGCAGCTTTTCCTCAGCAAATACCAGGGTACGTGGATTTTGCAAGACACGTCAACATCACCGTGTACTTTTTTACAAAACATTGCATTTACCTGCCGTTTTTAACAGGGCACACGCAGGGTAATCGCTTTACAAATAGTGGGAAAAGCTATGAGGTGGAAGTTCGTTTTGTAAAAGGTTTATGCAGTGGTCGCCGTTCAGCTTCATTCTGCAAATTAATGTACTTGCATCTCAATGTTGCTGCCAATAAAGCATCATTGTAACTAATACCCCGCAGTCCGGGAAGGTGGGTGGTCCTCCAACAAAGTGCCATGGATTACGAATATGTTTAGTGGGCTGTCTTGTGTTTAAATGACTATGACAGGGTAATAAAATCAATAGAAAAATCTGCTAATTAAAACTGTAAAAGTGAAATTACACATATGAATGGTTTTTGGGGCTGGACCTTCAACGTTCAAGTAGCCTATTGTTTTTGGTCCTGCTACTTTAAAAATTATAAAAATCATTGCATTATAGGGTTATTTCTACCAATCACCATAATGGTTTAATAGTCCTTGTACATATTTTTTGCCTTTGATTTCTATATTTGGATCTGTGGTTCAGATATGAACCTATGACTATGTTGTTAAGTACGATAACTTATTCCCAAATTGCATTATAGTTATAATGTGTATTCTGTACCAGTAACATTTTACTTTTACTAGTACGAATGATTATTAAAGCCATTCCAACTAGCCATTACATATGACAAGAAAAAAAAACAGCTGGAAACCAGTGGACAGACTGGAATAGAGACCAGTGTCGGGGGAAAAAAGATATTAGTAAAGTACAACTGGAACACATGCAGTTCAATGGCAACACATTTTCAGTTTGTTATCAGTTACATATCACTACAGTAAAGGCTATAAAAGTAGGCTATTGAATGAAGATTTATAGATCAGTCACTTTACGTATTCACTGTATAGAAAATAATAATAATTAAAATTAACAAGTAGTAAAGAATAAATGTTAAAGCTGCTTGCCATACAACGCTTATTCGTCAAGCTATCTTTAATTTTAAGTGTACTTACTTGGTGTTCGAAGTATTCCAATATATTGACTCTAAAACTGTTGATCGAGCCAGTTTTACTCGACAAGCAACCATGAAAAGACCTAAAATATAGCTCCACATAGTTGTATCCATCGCGATGCAAAACAGCTCACCGGTCCGAATTAGATTATAACGGCGACGGGTCCTCGGGCACTAATACGAGAACAATCCGACTCGCTATCATCTGCTGGAAAAGCGTCTGATTTCGAAACGAAAAAAAAAAACAAACAAAAAAAAAATCTATTCGCCAAGACCTCCTAAAATAACAGCTCCTTCGCAACCGGCACTCTAAGGGGCAAATTTAACAAAAAGATGTGCGATAATCCATCAGGTTCTTTAAAATGTTTTAATGCGCATCCTTTGGGAAACAGCGCCTGTGGACATTCTTACGACCGCAGAGAGACGAGTCAGACAGCGCGGAATGGCAGCATAGCTCTGAAAGTCAGATGTTGCTGGGGTCTAATCTAAAGGCGGTATCAGTGCTTCTCCTGTTCTTCGTCTTTGCATTCAACTCTGCCAGTCTTGGAGTGCCCTCAAGACGTGCTCAGAGACTTCTCAGGACAACCCAGTGTTGCCGTTAGGCCCCGCCCACATAACTCTCGATTGGATGACGCTGAATGAGTGACAGCTAGTCGAATTGAAGAAGACTAAACAGGAGTCTGGAAACGGTGCTGCTTTATTAAACAATAGGCTACCGCCGGAGTTTACCTGAGGCGAAAACGGAGTCTAAATTATTTTAATACAGTCGTTTTAACCCGGGAGGCGGTGAACCACTAGGGGGCATCAGTGAACGGTATTTAAAACAAGGTGTATTAAATTATCCTACCGTCAACAGACATGGAAAATTAATACGGTAAAAAAAAATATATATATATATATATATATATATATATATATATATATATATATATATATATATATATATATATATATATATCAGTACATACAGGCTAGATAATCTTTACGTGTGTTTGAAATCAAATGACTAATCTTTCATTTTAATCTAAAACCGCATGGAAGCATGTTATAAACGCGTTTCCCACGAGATTAATCCGCTTACTCAAGTAAAGCTCAAGAAGTATTAACAATCTGTATTAATCACACGGGCGCGGGCTATTTTTGTCGGCCGTTTAAAAAGCTTTTTCGAAATTATAGCCATTACCTCACAGGACGCACGCAGGCGAGTCCATTTGTTCGACGGCCCGGGCAACTTTTGTTTATTGTCCGTCGCGTGTTTGGACAACAACCAAAAGGAAAAACTAACAGGTAAGAGATAATTGAATGTCGATCCGTGGTGAGGTGTGATGTGTTTGCGCTTCCATCGTCTGGTCTGCCTTGAATCCTTTGTGTATTTGCGCTCTGGGCTTGTGCCAGCCTTAACAGAGGTGTCAAACAAACCATTAATTAGGCCCAGGGTTTAAAGCATTAGGCGAGGATGACATCCTGACCTCAACACTTCAACCCACTTTGAATCGTTTCTCCCACGTTTTCTAGATTCTCACAGCTGGCTTTTGCGACACACAGAGCGCGTCGGATGTGTATTATTCCCATTTGATTCCAAATACCTGTTTTCGTGCGTAGCTTCGTCCTAAAACTACACAAGTTCACACACACACACACGTGGAAGCAAAAGTCAGAAACAAGACACATTCATGGATTTATTGGAGATTCTTGACATGTTCTTGATAAGCGGGTCAAATATTCAACCACAAACACAAATTCTGGCCGATCAGCAACCTTTCACTCGATCACCTCTAAAAGCATCTCATCACTAACATATACGCAGCTCACTGACATGCAACGGCCAGGTACCCTTTATTACAGCATCACTTTACCTCTCGGATGTTCAATAATTAACGTGTAAGTAAAAATGATAAAAAGGAGGTTATTCTCGTTTTACGATGCTTCTCGTTTGGACCGGTTACCATTCAGATCATAGAGGTCTGTGCTACTTAAAACGGAGGGATGGAATTCCAGTTCGAGCAATTTCCCTGTCAATCTTTCCTTCTAATTGTTTTATACTATGAATAAACTATTAAAAAAATAAAAATAATTCAATCAAATCAGCCAGGAAAGTCTGTTGAGGCCTTGAAATTAGTGAAACCGGAAACCGTGTGGATGAAGGTCCTTTTTTTTTTTTACCCTACTCGTACAACGCATCGTTTGCAGAGATTACATGGAGGACAGGTGGAGGTTATCTATACAAGAGTCAGTAATACAAAACAGACAGGTAAAACGGGAAAACTGAAGGGTATCTGACAAATCTGATTGCTCCCGTTGTTCGGAGAATTTGAAACACACCTATGAAGAAGACCTTGCACTGCAGCACAACGTCTCACGCGGAGAGAGGCGGTCTGAAGAAAGTCTGGACAAATCCTGGCCACGTTGTTTTCATCACTCAGTGGCCTTTAAAGAGAAAGAAAGTTTGGGCCTCGACTTCCCTTTCCCCAAAATGATCTTCTGTTCTTCTTTCTGCTGTTTCTGTCGCTCTTGCTCCAACTTCATACGCTCCTCGTGTATTTTCCTCTGCTCTTCAACTATTCGTAGCTGTTCCTCTGCCTGTAGGACAGAAAAAGTGGAGTTAATTAGGAGCTGGACGTTAACATGTGAACAGAAGCATCGCTATCTTGGAACGGTTTGGAATCTTTTGGGTTATGTTACATGAATTAAATTTAACTTAAAACAAGTAATATAAAGCACAAATAATTTAAGACTTATTATTAGTATAGTGGTGTCAGTTGATTTGAGAATTGTTGTAATTACTGACATTAGCTGGTAAGTTTTACTAACTTTTGGCTGATGTTTCTGTTGACTTTTATTTTGACAGTAAGTGAGACTTTTATTGTGATAACTCTCAGAATACCAGTTCCTGAGCACACATCCCGAGTCCTCATTCTACATCCCATTCACATGCTCACAAGATCACTGTTGTTTACAGAGCTCTCTAACACCATTTTTGTTTGCTTTAAAAGGAACACTGCCATTTTTGAATATATGCTCGTTTTCCAACTCTCCTAAAGTTAAAGGGTTTTTCCGTTTTCAAATCCATTCAGCCGATCTCTGGATCTAGAAGCACTTTTAGCATAGCTTAGCATAGACCATTAAAACTGATTAGACCAGTAGCATCTCGCTCAAAAATGATCAGAGTTTCGATATTTCTCCTATTTAAAACTTTAGCTCTCCTGCACGTAGTGTACCAAAACCTGGCGGAAAAAGAAAAGTTGCGGCTTTCTAAGCTGATACGAGTAGGAACTATACTTTCATTCCTGAGTAACAATCAAGGAATCCGGTGCAATGATATTACGTACCACCTCTAAAGTTAGCGGTCCCACTGTAATTGTTCTTTTGATTTCTCCTAATGTCAGATGTTTCGTCATTTTTTTGTGATGGGCATAATGTGAATAAAGGCTTAATTAATTCAAGTTTTTTTAGACTAGAAGCACCATATGGGATTTCTTCATGAGGTCATTCCAGCAAGTAGAGCTTTAAGATGGTCTTCTACAATCTTATTTTTTTTCCCCACATTTATTAATTTTCTAATTATTATTACATGAATATGGAAAACAAACAGGCATTATGCATTTGCATAAATAGTGTGGTATTTTATGAGTAAATACATATTGGTCAGCCACTATGTATGCATTTAAGTAAAGTGCTTTTAATAGTTAGTCCCACACTTTAACTAAATCCTGTAAGCTGTCGTCCTGTGCTGATGTTTAATATCGCACAACAGTCCGTTTAATTCTGCATCCGCAACATGTAGTACAGTCTGATGTTTACAAGAACCAAATTTTTGAATCTTGACCTTTAATAGCTTGGAGTTGAGAGGATCCCTTATATAAAAGTCGTTTTGTAACCGGATTCATCAGGACCAGAACTAAACTGCGGTCTCTTTTTCTTCTAAATGCTTCTCTACCGAGAAAAGAAATATCCATAATACAAAACATGTCAAGTAGCACTTATGCAACATTAATGTTCCACATGGCCACAGACAGTGCAAGGGGACGTTCATTCTGTATGAGAAGACAGCAAGGCCATTGCTTGTTGGAAAACAAGAGCAAAACAGAAATGTTTGCCGTTAAGCATTTTCTTGGCTCCTTCACATTTCCTACTGTTCAAAAGTTTCCGTGGGAAAAATGTTTTGAATGTTTACGTATGTATGCACATATACTCACACACACACACATATATAAACATACCAGTTTAGCTTGAGCATCAGCTATCTTACGATTGTTCTCCACCAGAATCTTCTCCAGTTCTTCACGCTTTGATTTCTCCTCCTCCTGTAAAGGCAAAGCGCTTCAGTGGAACAGTAGTGACAAATGCATCATTATTCCCAAAAATAAGCGACTCAGCTTTAACAAATAACATGTATGAGTAGATAATGAAGATGCATTCAGCTCACCAGACATGGATAAACCTACAGTAAACTTGTCCTTCAAACAGTTCCTAAAGGAGTCAGGGTCAAATTGGGCATGTGTGGTGTTTCGGTTTTTTGTTTTTTGCACCGACCAGCAAGGGAGGCTCTTTCAAACCACTGACCTGTGTTCTCGGTACTCCTCTACTTACATCTCACTCTCAGAAAAAAGCCACACAGTGAAGTGCCGTCTGAGGAGCAGTCAGCTCAATTGGTGTATAGGAGGAACAGAAGCGTGAACAACTTTCATCGCTTCTAACCGTAAGCAACTCAGAGATAGTGAAGTTCAGGCGAAGCGCAAAACAAAGGCTCATGGAATTCACGGCATGAGCTGTTTTGTTAAGAAAACTGTCAAAGGTGAAATGTGAAATTTAAGGATAGCAGAACGGTAGCACTGAGTCATACACAAAAGATACTATGATTGAGTGAAGGCTACAGTTAAAATTTGGGGGGGAAAAAACTATTTCACTTTTAATTTTGAGAGAATAAAGGCTATTTAACACCACATACCACCAAGTCTTTTCACATCTGTAACTCTCCAGCAAATATGCAGCACCTCCAAACTCAGAATAATTACATTTTCTGGGTTGCTATACTGAATATTTCATTCGCTTCTATTAAACTTGGACTGTAAGATGCGTGTATGTGGTGTGAAACAGGCCCACTTCCAACAAAACTACAGGAAATCCTAAAAAAAAGATCTTTATTCCGTTTCGCTCGTTCACGTGCAAGTTACCTCCCGAGCTTTCTGAGCGGCCAGCTCCGCTTGTCTCTGTTTTTCCAGCTCCTCTAGCAACTGTTTCTCCATGATGCGTTTGGCCTCCTCCACCCGCCGCAACACTTCTCTTTCAATCTCGTCCTTTCGTTTTTCCAGTTCCTCCTCCACACGTTTGGCAACAAGTTCTTCTACGCGCCGAGCAGTCTCTTCCTCAATCAGACGCTCTTCTATCTCCTGCTGTCGACTAAGAAAAGATCAAAAAGTCAGCGGTTTCATTGAGTACGACACGTTTAAAACATACTTGATGCCAGTTATGAAATGATACGAGCGAACAACGCAGATGCTGTGTGTCTTTGGGCAAAGAAAAGGAATCGACTACAAAGCATCACCTTATCAGCAGTGCTTCACTTGTACATTCTTTTAAAAGGGATATTCACATCAATCTTGAACAGTAATGTAATTATTGGAAATAATTTTTTCCTTTTTACTTCAGGCATCATTTTTGTTTCTCTCTTTGTCACTCTAGTTAGTACTTATTGTTTTTAGGAAGGTGGTTGTTTTTAGAAATGTATTATTTGTTAATGCTTACTTCCCTAAAAGACAAAACTAAATGTAGGCATAATCTGTTTATTTGCCAAATTTAGAAAAAATTATATATATATATATATATATATATATATATATATATATATATATATATATATATATATATATATATATATATATATATATATATATACACACACACACACACACACAACACCTAACACTTTTTGTCTCAATTTAATTTCATAATGTTTATGAATAATGCAGATGGTTGGCCTAAGAACAACTAACCACAAATGAAGTGAGTTTTTTTCCTATTATCCACTTTTAACTTTAATATTTTGTATGTCCAACTTTTGCAACTTATGCAACTCAAAAATATGGTGCAAGGATAACATCATTGTTTACAATGCCATTTATATTTGTACTAAACAAAAGTGTGTGTGTATGTATATATATATATATATATATATATATATATATATATATATATATATATATATATATAGCAAAACCCTAAGCACAAAACCAGTCATATGTAACAGGTATATTTGCAGGTATAATAAAATCATTAGGATATATTTAGATATTTTGTACTTTTCCAGCCATAAACCTTACATTTACTTAGTAAATGCAAAGCATTTGATTTAGGCAACATTAAAAGGACACATACTCAATTTTTTTTTTTTTTTGGCAAACACAGATTCCAGATTTTTAAATATTTGTATGTCGGACAAATATCGTCCTATCCTAGCTTATTTATTCAGCTTTCGGATGATGCATTTCCAAACATGTACCCTTTATTCTAGCTTCGCGGCGCAGGGTCACATGTATTTATAAGCACTGCTGCAGTGAATCTCATGTGTTTGCACGGCATCTCGACAGTCCCCCGGTACTTTCTCAAGGGTCCTCGTTGTGCCTCACTTGCGCGGGCGAGGATGTTTACACCTGTGACACACGTTTGGTACTCACATTCTCCTCTGCCTTTCCATCTCGGCTTTCTTCTCTTCCTCCTCCTTCTTCTGCTTTTCATCCACGGCGCTCCTTTTACTCAACGCCCTGCCGAAAATGTCGATTCTCTCCGGCGGAGAGGCGGCTCTGTCCCGTTCCCGGCGAGACGTGGCCGTGTTAGACCTGGACCGAGAGCGAGACTCTCTCCTTCGATTCCGCTTGGACTCCCGGGACTTCGAGCGCCTCTTCCTGTCTTTGTCCCGGGACCGTGACCGAGAGCGGCTCCGCTTTTTACTGTGCTTGCTGCTTTTGGAGTGCTTGGAGCGAGAAGAGCTGCGGCTCCGCGAACGACCCATTATAAACGCCGGTAGAGTTCAGTAGCAGTAACCAGGAGACCGAACGCCTCTAAAGCATCGGACAGACGAGTGCGAGCACCTGAACGTCTTTCCAAACAAGCCCCGAAACGCACACTTAAGGAACCTGCCCAGACTGCATGACAGTAACCCTGAGATCGAAACCCTTGCTTTTAAACGAGTTCTTTAATAACAACGTGACCATTGAACTGCACGGTTCCACTTATCTTGTACGGTTAAAAAAGCAAGATGGAGGACGATGATCTCAGATCCCAGAATGCAATTTCTTATGTTTTGTCTTACGCTGTGAGGATCGTTACTTAGTTGCAGCGATTACCGCCATCGACTGGCGTGGAGCGGAAACGTTTCGGTGAATCGTTTGGACGGTTCGATCACTGAACCGATTCTTAACTCTTGGCATTTTATGATTTTTTTATGATTTTTTTTGCAATTACGTTGTTCATTGTCATTATGTTATAACAAACAAATAATTATACAAACATTAGCCTAAATGTTATCATCCACATATCTAATTATTATTATTATTATTATTATTATTATTATTAAATCATATTTATATAGTAACCTGGACATAAAGAAAACATTTAAAAATATGATCAGTAAGAACAAAAAAAAAATGCTTTTAATTGATCCTTTATGATAAAAAAGACAGTAAATGTATGTGATAACTGCTAATTAGAAGGAATGTGTCCTATATCAACACACTGCAATGATTTACGATGAATCACGTGACACTGAAGACGGTATAATGATGGTGTAACATAGCATTTTGAAATGCATTACATTAGAAAACAAATACTCGCTACTGTATTTTTCAAAAACGTTCTGTCGGCATATTTTGAATCTTCTTTTAAAATATAAACTAAACTAAACTGAAATATGCGTTGTTCTTATTAATAAGAAGCCTAGCTGATTGATGGAAGTGCATTAGAGATCTTGATGTAACCTGATGCGTGTCTTGTCTGCATTAGACATGTCCATCAATTATGAATGCTCAGTCTACTCAAGTGCCAATATAAAAAGGCTAAAGCAGCATCTTGCAGAAGAAAGGTGATATTATGGGGATATGAAAGGAGGAAGGTATAATGATATTCTTCTTTAATACAAATATATATATATATATATATATATATATATATATATATATATACACACACACACACATATATATATATATATATATATATATATATATATTGTATTCATATTATTTTAGTTTTTTTAATTAATACTAGGAAGTATTATGATCATTATTTATCATGATTATTGTTTTAGTTATATTTACTTGAGTTTTGCTTGCTTTTTTTATCACAGCTACAACTTTTTTAACAATTCGTGTAAAAACTGAAGGCTGTGACGATAATTAAATTTGACAATCAAGAAATTATGTTCCCCATTCATGAGCTAATATTAGGCTAATTTCTCACTCTTAACTAAATACATGTCAAAATGTATTTTTAAAGCTCAAATTATTATTATAAGTACCTTAACGTGTTACAAATTAAATCATTATTTCCATTCTTACACGTTTCCTTATAAATACAGGGAAATCTAAAAAAAATTAATATTGTGAAAAACTTTTACTTTTATAATAAAAATAAAATACCAGTATCTTTAATGACCATCCCTGCAACAGAAATTCATCTTGTACTACAACAGAAATGTCTCTTGATCTTTGATGCCACAATAGTGGGTATGATGGCAGAAGATAGATCATTGATAGATCAGAAGATAATCACTGACACCCTCCACAAGAAGGGCATTGCTGAAAGGACTGGCTGTACGCAGAGCGCTGTATCAAAGCATTTTTAAATGCAAAGTTTACTGGAAGGAAGATACTGAATGGGAAACAGGGATGACCACAAGCTTCAGAATACTACCAAGCAAAGTCGATTCAAACACGCCAGAAGAAGCAACGCCAGAAGCATCTCAAGTGGGCTAAGGAGAAAAATATTTGAACCGTTACTCCAAGGTCCTCTTTTCAAATAAAAGTACATTTTGCATTTCATTTGGAAATCAAGATCTTGAGTCCGGCGGAAGACTGAAGAGGCCCAGATCCCAAGCCGCTTGAAGTCCAGTCGGAGGTTTCTGAAGGTCTGGGGTGCTGTGACGTATGCTAGTGTTTGACCGTTGTGCTTCATCAAGTCGAAGCTCAATGCAGCCTTCTGTAAGGTGGTTTCGGAGCGCTTTACGCTTTATGAAGATGCTGCTCTCCTCTTCCAGCAGGACGAGGCCACTTCCAAGCGCTTTCCTGACCGTGACGTTACTTTTTCCCCTTTTGATCAGCCAGCATGCCTGAAGCTCGCGCGAAACCTATGGTATATTTTCAAGAGAAAGGTGAGAAACGGTGAATCCAACAACACAGACGAGCTGGAGCTGAAGCCTCAATGGCGCGGATCTCTTCCATGCGCCCCTCGCCGATGCTGGAGTTTGTGCTAAAGGAGCCACGACCTACGCGTTGATTGCAGAAATGAACATACTCAGAAGAACTTGAACTTTTCTGCTTTTGCGAATACGTTTTAGATTAAAACAAACGATTAAAACAAAACAGACTTTTTAAATATTTTACTTTATATGTGATGACATACGTATGAAAATTTCACTTGTTGAAATAAGTTACAAAAGGTTTGGTCCGTCGAAACCCTACAGCACTAGGCTGACACCTGCTGGTCAAACACAGCTACTGCAAGACGAGAGTCAATTCGATCAGTTCTACATCATTTTTTTTTTTAAATAAACTCCTCCCAAAAGTCAATACGTCAGCAGGGTACCCACGAGAAGCAACTGCTAATTTAATTTTCTTGAATTTTGTTGGGTTTTATCTCATCACACCGACGCCCTTTTTATGTTTGTTTGTTCTGTCAGTTTATCTGTAACTATTATTAATTAGTTTCGTACGCTCGTTTCTTCTGTTAATTAGGCCATGTTTCATTTATCCGTCGTGCATAAATGTTTTACGTATTTGCTCGCAATCCTTCGATAATGTTATTTCTGTAATAATTGTTCAAGCACAAAACGTTGCATGCCTAGGCTAACTAAGTAGGCAATAAAGAAATAAAATAAACAATTGCTCCCAGATATTCGGTGCTCGTTTAAAAGATTTAACTAGGAGAACTTTTACGTTTAAAATACGCATTCGTTAATTACACAAGCTATGGTGTTTTAAATACACGTTTGCAATGATTGAACAATTAAAGTTTAACACGCTTACTTTAGCAACGAAACAAATGTTGCGTTTGTCTGAAGTGACTTTTGCTGATTATTATGGTTGTGTTGCATCGTTGAGCAAATGCAAGTGTTTAAATGCGAGGATGCTTGTGTTATTTAACGCTTAATTAATGCAGGCTTGGTGGAAGTTACTCCCTTGACCACGAGATGGCAGCCAAGGTTCGCCAAAATGCCATTATCTTTTCGATATCGCGGATATATAAATATTTATATAATATAAAATACTTTTGTTTTTGTGTATGGCACTAGCTACATCTCAGCCCGCTAAAAAAAAAAAGAAGAAAAAGAAAAGAGAAAGTGTTTTTCTAAAGTTGTACCGTACTCAGATAAATTAGCAAACCTACCGACTTTTGCTGTTCTTTGGTAGTTGTGTTGTACTTATTTATATATGCACATATTTGCATATTTATATAAGCACATATATATCTTTACAAGACTTTAGAAACCCCTGAAACGGTCTTTTTCCCCTCAGCTCTCTCCCGTTGTGCGCAGGACGTCCATTGGGAGGCGTTCACGTAATTGCAGAAAACCTTTAGATGAAAAACACGACACCTCTTGACACGCAGCAGGCCTTCGTTCAACGGGCTTCCTCTGTTTCGCGTATTCACAGTGTGGACTGCCATGAATTCATTAGCGTGCGAAAAACATTTCAGAAACATTAAAAAAAAGTGGCAAAACGCATTTAGATACGGCTAAGGACGTCGCTTCACAAACAGCCCAACTTTATAAAGACGGCAGGTTTACGTCACTTTGCGGCAGGTCGCTTTTGATGCAAAACTTATGTTTAAAATCGGTCTAGACGTTTCAGATAAAAGGGCACGTTCACCTGTAATCACGTTTAACATTAACAAGAGACATGTTTGCCGGTGTGAGCCGAAGAATAAATGAATAAACTAAAATAATTAGGTAAATAAATTTAACGTGCTTACATTTTTTTTCGTTTTGCATCGTTACTGTGAACCACTGCAAACTTTGCCTTTTATTTTTACGCGATACCTGTATTACAAAAAAGCACGACTAAACGTAAGATCAAGCTGCGCGTGATAAGCAAATATCTAACAACGCAACCCGAGGCACCTGACAACTTTCTTCAAGGAACTCCCATATATCTCGTATGTGAAAATGATATCAAACAGAATCATTGAGAACTAATTAGGCCTAACTCTGATAAGACGACACTGGACAATTATCTGCGGCAGCCTCCAATTGGTGGACGTGATCCGAACCGCCGTAGAGCCCTGCTGTTATCCCTTAGATTTGACGACAGGTGTAAAAGTTGCTGGTTAAACCACGACAGGCAAAAAAATAAATAAATAAATAAATAAAACCGAAATCATCATCTGACTTTTATCTGTTTGAGCTACATGTCTCATTAAGTCTCCAAAACATCCACCTTGGCAGTTCCCGCGCGCGCTAATTGAAACAGTTAATGCAGTTGGCGGGATTGATTTATTTTGCACGACAAGGCGTAGTTATTCTTTTAGGCAGAGGCGGATTTTTCATACTTTGAATGAAGGCAATTGTGCTATTGGCTAATTGGCTGAAACAATTGCGAAAAGCACACCTGGGATGAAAATGCGTTAAAACTGACCGACGACTTAACGCGAACGGCTGAGCAGATTTGTATTTTTTTTTTTTTTTTTTTTGGCGCTTTCAGGTGAGTTTTGATAATCATCGGTGCCGCGCGCGCTCCCAGTTTTTATACACCGGACGTGATTGTTCGTCCACGAACATCCCATTGTGTTGTCAGGTCCTCGCCGCGAGCGCCTGCTTTGCGCGGAGTAATTAAATATCCCGCGAGCTATCGTTGCAACAGAGCTATCCGCGACCGGACGATATTTCAAGCTGTCCATAATGAAATTAAAATAGTTGCAACTTCGATTTTTACATGATTTTCGAGACATTTAGAGAAGGGCGTGTGCGTTGCATTCAATAACGCGAGGTGCGGCCCGCTGGCGCATTCATCATCCCATTACTGTACCCAATCCAGGTCCGATACGTGAAGGGTAAAATGAATTACCGACGTTAAGTCGTCAATAAAGTCATTTCAGTAAATGGTGTCTCGGATGACTCCGGCATTATTCAACGGGCTTTATCAGCACTGGGGAAATTACGTCGCCTCTACACCTCGTGTAATACGGCCCTGCTTACCTTGATAAAGCGCCCTGCCAGCGGGTAGTGACAGTGCTTTTGACCGGCTTTTATTCACTCGCTAGTGATGAACGCCAAGCTGATCAGGCGGAATGGGCGCTAATTAAAACCTATAAATTATCTTTTGCAGCCCCTCTCAAGACGTCGCATGCAGCCGAGATAAGAGCCGGAGTGCTAATTTACCGCCTGAAAAGGAGCGTGCCTCACAATGGCTACTTGGCTCAAATAGCATATTGATAGTGTCCTAATTAGAAATTTATTAAGTACCCACTCGAGCTCTTCGAATAAAGATTTCAACCCGGCCCGTTTTATATGAATAAATGCCGCGCGCAGGCTGCTAAAATTCCGCGTTTGCGCTAATTGTTATTCTGAATGTTTCGCGCCTTCTTCGTTTCTTCGGCTCGCGTTTTAAAGCCGCGCGCTTATTAACGCGTCCGCGTCGAGATGCTGTGATTTGCAGCCGCCGTTTGCCGCCACATTTTCTTGTTTTGCGCTGACGTGGTCGTCCGTGTTGTGTGGATCTGTTTTTAAGGACAAAGCTGGAAGCCGTCCGACGTTTTGTACGCTGCGAAAATGCGACCTGAACGTGATTCCCTTGCTTTTATTCAAAACAAAATATGAATGTGGCTTTAATTACGTGACCAGCAACAGTGGGTTTAATTAAGACTTGGATCAGATAGAAATAATAGCTTGCACTTAAGGTGACAATTACATACTTTTACAATTAGCCTACCACTTTTGACACACACACACATTACATATATTTTATATATATATATATATATATATATATATATATATATATATATATATATATATACACACACACACACACTGCGGTTAAAACATCTGGATTGCTGAGAATAATCAAAATGCGGTCTAGTCTGTATTTTATTGCAATTATTAGGTATATTATAGTTACACCATACATGCTATTATACAATATCCCGAGACATTTAATAATGCATGTACTAAATTAATTGAAACATAAGGCTATTATTATTATTATTATTATTACGTATCGTCTCATTGTGGTAGATTCAGTCCCTCGGCTTTAATTTCATCGTTTGCTAACCTTGTCCCCTAGAATAATAATTCAATATAGTTACGATGAAGGCTCGTCCTATAGCTCCGTCGCCTATTACCTACCTAAAGGTCTCAGAAAAAGAGCTATTGGCATTGTTATTAGTGTCTAGTTTTGGCACAAATTAAATAAATAAATAAATATAATCAGAATAATACGAGCAACCGAAATAATGAATTATCCGCCTGCGCTATCGGATCATTTTTTTCTGTCAAAAGCCAATGCTGATCCAGAAACATCCAGTCCTCATTAGACTGGATTTGACGCTCGCCAGCTTATTTGGTCTTGGAAATCCATCGGTTCTTTATTTGCATAAGATCGTAAAATTCTATTGGACATTCTCCGCTTGTGACACCAAGGATGTTGGCGCCTCATTGGTCCATTGCACGTGTGTCTCGCTCACGTGCTTCCGGTTAAGGGAAAAAAGTATGCGAGGGGCACCGTGGTTTTAGAAAGAGTTTGTTAAGCGCGAGCTGTCACACGGGGCAGCGAGTCAGGGACTGCGGAGCATCGCGCGATGCATTGTCTGACACGAATAACGGGTGCGTTTTGACACTTGAGACGCCTTGATCGCGGAAAGCGTTCCGATGCTATGACAGTCGCTTCTCTTAAGGTATTTCGTATACCTTTATTTTAACGCTAAAGACCGCGCGTCCTCGTCTGCCGTTACCCGGATACTGCTCTTTGCAACAAGTGGGGATTTTGGTGCGCAGACCGCGATCCAGCTGTCATGGAGGAGCAAAAGGATCAAAACAGCCGTGATTCGACCGAGTCCGAGAGCGTCTCGCTCTCCCCCAACATACCGTCTCCTCCGATTTTACCTCACCAGGCTGCGCAGCAAGCCCACAGAACCACGAACTTTTTCATCGACAACATCCTAAGGCCAGATTTCGGCTGCAAGAAAGACCTCGGGAGCAGGGACCGGGCGCAGACCTCGGGCAGGGAGAACGTTAACCCCATGGTGATAAGGCCGTCGCACAACAGCAGCCTCTGCCAGGATTCGAACTGCAGCAGCGACAGCACTTCTTCGTCCTCGTCTTCTTCTTCTTCCTCGCCGTCCTCGAAGCAGAGCTCCGCGAAGCTCGTCGAGGGAAACGGAACTACCGCGGCAAGGTACGGGGAGAATACGACGTCGATAATGGTGGTGAACACTAACGGGGGAACTCAGCAAGCGAAAGAATCACAGCCTTTACTATGGCCTGCGTGGGTGTACTGCACCAGGTACTCGGACAGACCTTCATCTGGTAAGGCGCTAGTTTCTTAATTGCACGGTACGCCGCGCGCGTCAAACTTTTTTTTTTGAGGACGCGTCGTTGGTTGTTTTTTTTGTTTTTGTTTGTTTGTTTGTTTTTAAACCCCGTTTACGCCGGCTTGTATTTAATCGCACTCGTTTTACGCAGCGTCTGAAGCGGTCGTTAATATCCATCGGTCCTGGGGCTGTTTTTGAGCCGCGAGCGAAAGATTGTCACTTAGGCCGCGATCCAAAGGAGACACGTATTTTGTTCTCTTAACCCGTTTCTGGAGAAAAATAGAAATGCAAAGTACGTTCATTTTGGCTTCAAAATTACATTTTTTTTTCCTCTAAACCTCTAGACTAAATAATTAATGCAGCCTGCTATAACATCAACAGAAAACTGTGCAGGCTGCGTTACAGATAATATTATATTTACATAATGGTAATGTTTAAAACGTATTGTTATTGGTGTTATTTTGAATCGTTTTATGCGTTTCATTTATAATCATAATAGTCTTTGACCATGGGTTGCATGTGTTCATCTAAAAGTATTTGCGCTCGTGATGTCAATGCAAATATCTTAATAAAGGAAAGAAAAGAAGTGCCTTAATATAATCAACCTTGTTTTGAACCATTCTTCTTTAGATTTACTATATGATCCACTGCTGCTAGCTTCAGGCTATTTGTAGTGAAATGATTTTAGGATATTCGATAGATATGTTTTGAGACAAACCAGTTAAGGGTCAGCGGAAACGGTTTATTGGATGTTATTAATCTCCTTTTAATATTTTAATCGCATCGTGGGCAGCTCCTACCTCCAGGGATTATTTCTACCTGCTCAGACCCGCAAACGCAATACAATCGTTTTGATTTCAATGATTTAAAATAATTTGCTCGTCTTAAATAAAGCTGGTTCGTTTGGATAAAGTAGCCTACGTTTTTAGTATTTTACAGTGCGTACCTCACACAAAGTCAGCTGGGCTGTTGGAAAAGATGCTTTGATTGACCTCACTGATTGACTTACTGATTGAGCTATCAGACACTGGACTTTCACGGACGGCAAGCAGAATTTCGATCATCCGAGTGCAGTTTCCTGAAGGAAACACTTAGGGTTCTGTTCAGTTGTTGGTTGGTAATGCAGAAAATAGTTTTCTTGACGTGCGTGCGACACCACACGCTTGGCGATGAGCTCGCTTTGCATAATATGCTGTTAGCAGGTCTTTTTAATTATTATTTTTTTTTGTAAATTGCACCTACTTTGCATGAATGGGTTTGCATATATGAGCTGCATTATTTACGGACATGTTAAAGGTAAATAAATAATACAGTTATTCGCAGAACAACAACAGACCGGATGTTCAAAACGAAGGCCCGCGCGTGAGATTATTAAAATCGACGTGTAAAAATGCAACAAAATAATCTGGGCTCGTTTTCAGCAAACGCACTTTTGCAGTGAACTGTTCACGTGCAGAGGTCGATACGTTGCAGAATCGTTTATGCGCTGTCTTTCAGTGATGTGACACGCCGGTTTGCATTTTTAAAACCTAAATCAAAACTATTGCATATCGCCTGCATGTTTTATAAAGCGCGAGGCCACGGAACGACGAAATCTGATTAACCCCTCGGTTTTCCTTTTTGTGTGATTTGACGATAAAGCGAACTTAAAAACTCCATATGGCATTGTTGTGGATTTTGTCTATGCTTGCGATACATGCCAACCCCCAAAAAAACTAACGCGCGGAGGCCATCGTTGCAGATAATGTCGGATTAAATGCTTCCCGCTTTCGGTGCGAAATTATTAATGGCGTTAGTGAGAACGAGCAGACTCGCGCGAAGCTTCGTTCGGCTTTCCCGCTGTTTTCGCCGGATGGCAATCGAGGACCGAGGCCTACTCCCAAGCTTGCGTTGCAGGTCTGCCTATGATTTCCTCGTGATCGCATGTCTCACGCGTTTTCAAGCTCGCAGCTATTTGCCGTTTAGGCCTAATATTTTAGCAGCATTCCGTCCCTCGGCCTCCTCGCCCGTTACGCACGCGCACGTCTGCCGAGGTCGTTCGTTTTGCACGGATCGCTGTGCATTAAACACCTACTGATTAATGCAACACGAAAGAGGCAGCGCTGTCGGGTAACGAACTGCGGTTAAAACGGCTTTCCCCGACGCGGAAGTGCCAGGTAGGCCCCCCGGTTTTTCCCGCCGCGTCGATCGCTTCGCTCACCTGCCGAGGCATTCTCCGTCGGATGCGGGTATGCGGTGCTCCTGCTGCTTTGTGATATTTATGTCTTCGTTTTATTGTTGTTTCTACACTAGGCCCAAGGACACGAAAATTGAAAAAGAAGAAAAGCGAGAAGGAAGACAAGCGACCGAGAACCGCTTTCACGGCTGAACAGCTGCAGAGACTTAAAGCCGAGTTTCAGGCGAATCGGTACATCACGGAGCAGCGGAGACAGTCGCTGGCCCAGGAACTCAACCTCAATGAGTCGCAAATAAAAATCTGGTTCCAGAATAAGAGGGCCAAAATCAAAAAGGCCTCCGGCTATAAGAACGGCCTCGCTCTTCAGCTCATGGCTCAAGGACTCTACAACCATTCCACAACAACAGTTCAAGAAGAAAAAGAAGATAGCGAATAAAAGTGGCCCGGCTTTCTCTCCTAACAACAACAAGAACAAAAAAAAAGGCCATGGACGCTGTCGCCGGCGAAAGTGATTTTTCATATTTTTTATGAATCAAAGGAAACGTCTTCGACTTCTGCGAAACGAAGATGCGATATTTAAGCAAATTTCTGTTTTATCATACAGTATATGGACATGCATCTAAATACGAACACTATGAAAATTTATATATAGCCAAAACTGTAAGATGTGTATATTTAATTCCAGGTAAGGGGACGTCTATATTGCTCCTTACTTGCTGAATATTTCTAACGTTTCTCCTCCTTTCCCGATGTGGTTGCTCTCCGTTCCAGTAGGCCTAAGTGTCAGGCTTGTTAGAGTTTTTTGTGATAGCCCTGTCTCTTAAATCCCTTATCTCCCAGTTCTTCAAATGCGTGACTGAACCAACGCTTCAAGCCAAAGATTTTAATATGTTCAGATTATGTTGTCTGAAATAAAAAAGGTAGAATGTGCCATTGTTTTTTATTTTTATTTTATTTTTTAATTTTCTTTATTTTTTTTTCTAGCCTACAAAATCTCAACAACAATCCCCCCGATCTGTGGCTATTTAAACGCTCACGATGGCCTGTCGATCTCCCAAGCCCCTGAGAGATTTTTTGTTTTAATAAATATATCCCAAAACGACGCTTTTCTACGCTACTGTAATTTTCTAACCGAAACAGTGGGGTTGTGGTACATTGTAATAATGAGATGTTATATAACGCAGTTGTTATGATGGAAGAAATTATAATATTGACAGAATTCGAGATCAGCCTGTTTTAAGGTTTAGGCCTACGTTATGTAATTTTACTATATATATATATATATATATATATAATATATATTTTTTATAAGGGCATTTTAATTTAGCTAATAATATACGGCTTGCAGTGTTGTATGAAAACGTTATTATTCCCAATAGAAAATATCGTGGATTTTTTTTCTTGCTTTTCTAATTTTATGATTGCATTGCTGATGTCAGATATTGACCTACAGTTCTTCTCTCGACAATACCAGAATAGTGCACATCAAATTAATGGTGCTCTGCAGATCCGCCAGACTTTATTAAATGTAGACGATAACTGATTAATCCTCCCTAAGCATCTACATTTTAAGACGCATTCAGGTATTTTTTTTTCCATGCAAAGCCTAACGATTCCACGCCTTAAAGTCGGCATCCGCAGGTCTCGCTGATCAACACCGGCCCCGATGCGTCGCACGTGTTTGACCACGGGTTGTTTTAACGAACTGTTTGAATGTCGTTTACCAGCCATAAAAATAGTTTTCTCGTGTTTCCGTCACACGTCTGACTCCGTGCGCAGGAAAGCTCTCGGGAGTCTGTCTGGGGATCAAAGAACAGATTCGAGAAACTTCTCCCTCCGGGGTTAAAAGGTCAAGCTAAGCAGTCAAAACAAAGCCGTGGATATTTCCAAACACGGCATTCTCTCTGAACGAAGAGAACGGCATGCGTTGCGTTCAAAGTATTAGAGGATATCTTAACTGAGAGCATTATTAGAAAACGATTGGGGTGGATGGTGACCGCAGGTTTGTTTTTACACGAAGCGATGATCCTCAAACCATAAAGCAATAGCCTATGTTTGCAATTTTATGCAACCATTTTAACCGAGGGGTTTAACCGTGCAAATAACATTTTTTGTGTGTATACAGCCAATGCATTGCGTTTAATTCATCTGTGCGTTTTTGCACAAGTCAGTCGTGACTAAAACAGTGGCGAAAAGACGGGACTGCTGTCCAGAACGTTACAAATGTAAAATGCGCGTTAAACGCCGGTGTGAGGTTTTGTTGGGTTGAGACTTCAGCAATAAGTTACGGTTAATTATCACAGTTGCTTCCGAATGCTTATGCCATGGTAAAGTAGCCTACATTACAAAGACTTAACATCATCAACAATAATAATAATAATAAAGAAAGTTCACAGGCAGGACACTGAGAGACCCGGCCTTTCTAAAATGTGATGTTTTTGATTTCGAGATGTTAATATCGGAGGTGTATCATCACTTATTGGTCAGAATCAGTAGTTTTTGGATTATCCAGTGCGGTCAGTGAAAAAGAGTAAGCTCACGTGCTGGTGAATATTTTCACGATTAGTCATCAGAGTATGTCGCAGAAGTACTGCCACAAATCTTTTCACGTTGAATCGCCGATTTCCTGCATAATATTGCTCGACAATTATTACACAACTATATGGAATGATTGCTTGGTTGTCATAAATATGCCATGCATATGTTAATATGGAAACAGCATTTTTTTTTGATCAAACATACTTTTCACCATGAATTGAGTTTTCATTCGGTGTTTCACTATTTTATGTTTTGGAGTTTTCCATATTTCTAAACTTCTAAGCAGGCTAACAATCTAATCAGGCAATATACAACGACTAACTGGAAAAACAGCCTTTTTTCACTCTAGTAATATAGAAAGGACTATAGAATAATTCCTGGCGTTCTTTAAAGTAAAGAATTCGTTAAATGAATAAATATTTTCCCGATCCCTGTGGAATGCGAGGGTTTTTCCACCGCAGGAGCTTTAGGCGGCTTTTATTTTTAATTATTCGGCTGCTAATAGAACTGCTGCGCATTATATCGAGTGGATTTAATTAACACGCATATAGCACAGAGCGCCGTTTCTAAAACACCTGTACATGAAATATTAAATGCCATAAACCAATTGACATTACTTATTTAAACAGGTTAGAACGATGGGGTTATTTCATTACAATTATTGCAGCATTCATTAGCCTTCTTGAAATTAATTTGCTTTCGTACGAGCCAATCCCTCGTGTTTTTCTGCACGTTTAATAAAGTGTTATGTGAATGGGGCTTATATAATTATGCATTTTAAATTGTACAAAAATAGAAAATAAAGCCCGTGTCTTTTTTTAACTTACAGTGCCATTGCGATCAAATGATAACGGCAGATATTCAATGTGGAAATTATTTACCGACCAACAAAAGAAAAATATATAAAAATAAAAAAATATCTATCTATCTATCTATCTATCTATCTATATATATATATATATATATATATATATATATATATATATATATATATATATAGATAGATAGATATATAGATATATACATACTGCAAGGCCCGGCTTTGAGTCTACAATATAGATTCTCCCGTTTTTACTCATGTAAGTTATTTTTATTTAACGTCC
This sequence comes from Puntigrus tetrazona, assembly GCF_018831695.1. Taxonomy (NCBI): domain Eukaryota; kingdom Metazoa; phylum Chordata; class Actinopteri; order Cypriniformes; family Cyprinidae; genus Puntigrus; species Puntigrus tetrazona. Next base: position 5,675,030 of record NC_056699.1, read on the forward strand.
TTAGCATCTGGTGTTTTTAATACATTTTATTTTATGCACAATCGTTTTCGAAAAGCTTTCATGTCATAATGCGAACAATCTAGTTTACGCATCATTCAAATATCAAAATATTATTCTGTTGTTTAGATAGATTCTATAGCCCGTAGCCTATTTAGACTATGAAAGAAAGTGCGTTCAACCTGATCTATTTTTCATTGTCAGGTCGTTTACTAACGTCCAGGGATTTTCAAGTTTTTGTGTTTATATTTTTAAAGATGCTATTTTTATTGTTCGTTTTTATTTTTTATTTTTACCCAGGCTACTATCCATATGCTGAAGTGGGCCGAATAAAAATGTTCAGTCCACGCTATATAACGAATCTACTGTGAGGACCGTAATTAGGCTGCTTAACATTACCTTGCGAAAATAATAGCAAGCGGCTCAAAACCGCCTTGCTTCTTTCAGCAGGTGCTTCGCTAAAACAAAAGGCGGCTGAGATCGGCGCGTGCTCGGTACACTCTGCCCTACAGCTACTACACAACGCGCGTTTAATATATATGCAAATTACAGCAATAAAAGACGAAACTGTGGACATTATTTAGCAGGGAAGCTGCAATACTAGAAACTTAGAACTTTAAGGTAAGAGAGCGCCAGCCAATTTCGAATGGAAATTGAAAAGGGAGAGGATGCCGCGAAATGGCAAGAGAAAGCAGGAGAAAGGGCGAAGGCCGTGGCAATGGGGTTGAGCGAAAGCTTCACAAATTTCACAGCCTCTCTTTGGTTGTCTCGGTTTGTGCCCTCGTTGACCAGAGGCGAACGTGCATCATTGATCAAAGGAGAGCGGAAGAGGCCAGTGACCCTGAATAGGACCAAAGGATGCAAATATAGGAGCTAAATGATTGGTAATCCTATTAGAACACGCCGTGGGTGGGGGGGCCCGACGGTTCAGGGGCTATTCCCGTTTCACTGCCGGCTCTCGACGCTCATCCTACAAACGGCGGTGTGCTTGTACACACACAGCTGACATGTGTTTCTGTTGTGCGCACGCGCGCACGCACACACGCACGCACGCGCACGCATCGTCGCTCAGATCACAAACCAGCACCGCTTACCTCGGATGTAATCCGCCGTGGAATTACTGAGCAGTATGTGTGGCAATCGGTTTGGTTTTCTGTAAAAGGAAAGAGGTTGCGTTGGAAAGAGGTTGCCTTTCTGCCACATACTTCTAAAATAAAGCGCTATTAGGGATTAAGCTAATTCCCACACGCTCTAGCAAACCTAAACATATATTGCACGAAAAAAAAATAAGTATCATTTATTATTATTATTATGCTGCTATTGTTATATCACACAGCTATTTCCGGTTCGGCATAAACGGTGCATAAGGTGAAACCTGTCATTTGCAGAATATGCTTACCCTTTCACATATACGTACTGTCCTTTTCTACACTGGCCCCCTCCTCTTCCTTCAAGGTCCACATCACTTCAGTTTTTGCTGTTGAAATGTGTGACAAATGTATACAGAGGCAACACTGGTGGGGCGATTCAACAAAGGACGGCATTGAATGTTAACCTCCCAATGCGCCAGTGTATAGGCATTAGGACCACTGGGAGAGCGGCCACAAATGTGGGAGCAGATAAATGAACATTACATGGTGGATACAACCAAGTACCTTCATTCCCCTCCACCCACCCCCAACCAGTCAGCTGCACGGATCCACACACAAACACACTGCTGCACCAGGATTTGCAAAAGAAGAGCATGGTGACATATGCATATATCAATTTTAAAAAAAAGTTCTGCACAGCCCTGCATGTTTCTGGCTCACTTTAAACAATAACAGAATTGTATTTAGATAGCTAAGTTATTAATGCAATTTTTGTTTCACACATAGGAGGGTGAAAGACAAAAAAATATATATTTGTAGCAAACGCATTCGCTTAGATAATCCATTAATGTAAGAATATTATATACAAGTAGGACACTATGAGAAATTATGCAATATTTGCATGCAGCTAGTTCGGCTGGATGCATGATGTTGATAAAATATCTACAGGCCTACAGTTTTCACATAGTCCAGCGGAGAAGTTCTTGTGCTCAAAACGAGAATAAGCTGGTTTTATGAGATAAGCAACATCTCAGGATTTAGGTTTTGCTTATAAACCGCTCTGGGCTTTCAGTGATCCACGACAACCTATTTAAAAAAAACCCGTCTCAAGTCATTTCCGAAAGGCCCCGCAGTGGTATGATGCAGCCAAAACACTCTTGACTAAACAAATTTGTCATTTTGATGCACCTCCATGGAATGCGGTTCGATTACAATTAAGAAAATTTCATCTTCATAAAAAAGTGAAAATCTGTTTTGTTTTGTTTTGTTTTTTAACAGAATGACCTTGACACAGTCATGGCTTCCTATATGGTTTTTAAAAAAGAATATTTCAATTAATAATGCGTTAAAGCGTTAAAAAAATATTCGCATAGTTTAAAGACCAGTGACCAAATAGGCTAATAAGCCACAGCAATTTTCATACATCGCATAGTCTATTATTCTAGATTTGCATGAGCAGTAAAGCAGATTCTTGAATTGCCTATAATTTCAAAAACCGTCCAATTTGTACAAAGTCTAAATCTCTCTTGTAGCCTACACTGCCTAACTTTAATGAACAATAACAGTAACGCATATAATGAATAATATCTAATAATATTTTACATAGGCCAGTATTTACTATCATTATAACGTAATAATTTCCTAGATATTATTTCGCGGTTTCAATTCCACGGTATTATAACCACGAAATAATAGCAAAATATTATGCCATTTCCCCACGTTATTGTAATCAGTCTACGAACAGTTAGCCTAGACGTTTCCAACACAAAAAAAAAAATCTATTACCGATATTCGTTTTAATTAGGAAATGCGTTTCATTTTTTTCCTCGTGAACTGCGTTTATTTTTAAACCTAGGCTAATAGATTCGGACAAAAATGAATGTCGCGTCACTGACCCATATATGAAAGGAAGAAGAGTTGACAAGAATTCTAATTACAAACAGAAGGGGTCCTATCGTGGGACAGCGGCGGGTGTTCACCCCGTTCACAGTGGCATCTGCTGTGCAGATTTTTCAGAGCCCATCCCTGTCAGGGCGCTTTTTTTATATATAATGAAGGTACACGCACAAAGAGAACAAAGCGCGAGACACCTGGTATCATCATATGCGATGGGTGGTCAAGAGGCTCTTCGCTCGGCGTTCCTCTCACATGTGGTATTACTTTACCGTCTCCGGCAGGCGCAGACAGGCAGACAGACAGGGCCTTCCGCGATGCGCGCTAGCATTAGCGGCTATGTTTCCACCCGTCGGCCTCGCACTTCAAAAGGCGGCTAAATCGCGAAATCTCCTTCTCGGTCTCTCATCGCCGGCTGCGCGGTCCCGAGGTGGCGAGAGGTGAACCGGAGAACAGTTCGTCATATTCAATTAGCACACGGCTGTCACGGCCGCTCTTAACGGGCCGTGATGTCATTTCCCGCGAGAGAATATGAACGATTGTCCCACCTTTGAGAGGACGTGATCTAAGAAACAAGAGCTAGCACAGAGTGTCGGCAAAAAAAGGGAATAGGAGAACCACTAGGATAGTTTTAAAGATCAACACTGAACCAGACTTATTATTTCTTCTGTTTAAAAGGTATTTAAACTGTGATACATCCACGTTTAAACACATCACATGTAATAAGATCTAATTATGGGCTTGTGGATGATTGCAATGCTCTTTTTGGATTTTTTGGACTTTTTTTTTCACGAAATGTAGAGAGAGGGTTGGGGACAAGCTTAAAATGAGGGAAAGCGAAACTTTTTCGGCACAGCCTATTACAATATAATCGGTTCACCAACATGGCTTTCGGAAATTGTAATTAAACTGCACATTTAACACTGATAGTTTTTAAAGCTGCTTCCATGAATCTCACGGATACAGCACATCTACGTTTTTAAATGAGAAAATATAATTAAGTATACATCTTTGACGGGACTTTAATTCCCATTCGGATTATGAGGTTTTATGACAACACAACAAGTGTCATCTATCCATATTCTAATGGTTTGTATCTTTAAAATGTCTTTTTGTGTTCATTACCGCACGATTGTGATAGGTCTGTTAATATATGTTGTACAGGTGTCAGCGGTGAAACATGCCTGTCAACGCATCTGCATGTGCCTGTATCATTACCCAATAAGGTCCTGTTCACGGACTACTTTAACCTCACCTAAAATCCATATGATAATCTGTTATGGCACCAGCTCGCTTCATAGCTCCGTGATTTACGGTTTTGTGTCAGCCCCGGCCCTCCCGAACAGGGAAGTTAAATGACCCGAAAATAACATTAATATGTACCAGGGCCTGATGGAGTACCCTACAGGAGGGGTGGTCTGCGGCGTCGGCTTTCACCCACAGGAATATAAACTCGAGAGTCAGTACGGGTCAAGGGGCGGCATCGACTCTACAGCTGAAGTGCAAAGCCGACAAGAGAAGTGGAAACCATCCCCAGGCCAAAGATGATTTCATTTGAAGTGACCAGAAGATTAATGTTAAATGAAATATCGGATGATAATAAAATAAGCGTTTGACAAACACGCCAGAATGCAATTTCTGTTCGTAACTGCCTTTTAGGCAATTTCACTTTATTAAGAGAGAGAGGCTTAATTTCTTGGCAAGAACATGAAAACACGTAGGCATATGATTGTTCTGAAAGAAGAGATTTCAGTATCAATTCCATTCATTTGCTCTGGAATAAGCCACGGATACGAGTAGAAGCTAACAGTTGTTTACCATCCACAGAATTAATTGAAAGAGAGAAAAATATCAAAACGCAGAAATGCAACAACTATGTTTTGCTCTCTGGTTTTTCAAGTATTTAAATTTAGTGATGTGTAATAAATATGTTATAAGTAAAGATAAAACGCTTTACAAATAGGTTGAAAACATTTATCGTGTTGCAATATATTTCAATCATCAAATAAATGCTGTTCATCAAAGAATCCTGGGGGGAAAAAAAAAAAAGTTTTCAACGTTGATTATAAGAAGTATTTTTTTCTTGAGCACAAAATCATATTAGAATGATTTCTGTGACACAGAAGACTGAATCTTCATAGAATAAGATTATTATAAATAACATAGCTTGAGTAATATTTCTCTATGCTGTTTCTACTGTATTTTTGAATAAATAAACACAGCCTTGGTTACCATAAGAGATGTTTTCTTTCAAAAAACATCTACATAAGTAGCAGTCCAACATTATTATCCACCCCATCCGTGTCCATTCCGTTTGTTCTTCTGGAGTAGCCTGGGATCTTGCTAAACGGCAAATATCGATTGAGTTATGAATTTCCAGTTACGAGCCCTTAGCCTTAACCAACACACCACACTTGACTCATTTACTCGCTCACTCACTGACTCACTCGCTCCTCCTTTCTTTCAGATGACAGAACCAGCTCAAGACACTGAGTGATTTCTGTGGCAGCCGCACAGCATTGAGCGTGAAGAAGTCCTTTTACACACAGCTTGCGAGATGTGTGGTCCGAAGGGCGCTATCCCATTCCTCTCTCTTTGTCTTGTGTGTATGTGTGTGTGTGTGTGTGTGTGTGTGTCTGGCCAGAACAGACACACACACGTACGCACATTATAGCAACAACTGTTCCATGTGAGTAAATCATTTTATGGATGTTCAGGAAGTTTGTGTTGGGATCAGGGTGGGATGGCTGGACTAGCGTAAAGACTGTAATACGCTGGAATGCATCAGGGCTTTATCAGAATTGCAGGCTGATCTGTCCCATGACAACAGGTGCCGGCGTCTGAGACACCTGTAGTCCTGATGCAAGTGGAAAAATTGTGCTTCTTTACGATTTCGCCCTTTCAAAAAAGGCCGGCGTTTAACACTTACAACCAGTTTTCGGTCATAAAGCAATCAGAATCATTAACGCTCTTGTATTGTCTTTTCCACTTTTGCGTTCGTTGATTTGTGTCAGAAGTTTGGTGACGCATTTGTGGTGAAGAAGCAAGCGAAATCTCCCGCGGCGTGTTTAAGAAGCCGAGACGACCGGTTAAAAACACGTTTCCATCGAGCAGTCGCAGATGTCTGTGGAAAAAAAAGAGATCCTGACACACACAGCTGCTGCCCAAATCTGCCTTGAATCAACGGACGAACTGTGTCACACACTTCGCACATTCCTTTCAAAGTCACTTTTATGCATGTAAACACTGTTTGATCAGAACAAAAATCCCTATTAGGTATCATTTTTGACCGAAAAAAAAAAGAAATAAACACATTTTATTTGATGTTCCACACAGCGCTGGAGGACATGAGCATGGAAATATTTGTGGAAGAGGCCCGGATGTCAGTTCCCCCTCTTGCCCTCGACAGAATGGACCTCCAAGCAGCGTGACATTGCTCCATCAATCTGTGTTTAAAGAGCAGTGTGTGTCTGCAGTGCAGCATGTTAACAGGCATCTCTCTCTCTTTCTCTTCACATTCATGTTCAGGCGCACACAAAAACCCACATATGCTTGCATGCTCATCTATTTGTGTTTCCATCAGTCTTGTTCGTGCGCGCGCACACGCATACATCCCCCTCGCTGTCTTATCTTTTACCAGAAGCCTCGTGAACACAAGAGCACTTGTCAGCCATCACTATATCAAACCAAACATTCGGCTGCTGTCACTCAAAGAGCGGTATCTATCTGTCCGTTGCAATGAGATCTACTTGTAGCTTTCACATCAGATCTCTATTCTACATCTGTTTTAAAGGTCACTGGGGTTAGGGCCATGACACAGAGAACGTTCTCTGGGATGCAACGTCAAATTTGGCCCAAATTCATACCCTGAACCCTTTCCCCCCTCTCTCTTCCTCTACTTTTACATATAAAATTAACTTAATACTCCATGTTGATGTATACTGTATGTAGGACATTTAGTAGATGATAAAAGATTAGATTGGTGTTTACTTTGAAGAAAAATATTAAGCATTTCATAAAAAAAACCCCACTATATTTCTACATTTTTCAGCACAATCTGGTTCTCAGACGTTCAGAGATGTATACTTAATTATTATAAAATACACTTGAGGACACCAATGTTAACCTAAACTTGGTGAGAATTTGAGACCAAGCTGGTTAACATTTCAAGCACAGCTTATAAAATGTACACCATTCCACCACTCCATCCAAAAGGACATTTCAAAAATGGCAATAAAGAAATTCCTGTCTAAATAAAATACTGCTCTTTTTTTCTATTTTCTATTCATTACAGAATCCAGGAATATTAAGCTGTTTTCAACATAACAATACATATTTCTTTACCACCAAATCAGCATATTGCAATGATTCATAAACGATGTAAAGGAAGTATTGATACCGAAAACAGCTATTTTTATATATGTATATATAAACTGCCTGATAAGCCCAAACACCGGTGTAGTTCACTTGCAAATACAGCTATCTTATTCTCAGAAATCATGTTTATTCTTCGTGCATTCCAATGAATCTCAATCAAACTGCAGTTGGATTATTCCACATATAAAAACAGCCAACTAACACAATGACAGCATGATAACATGATTTTAAGAAACACAGTTATCTGTTTTTGCAAATACACTCTTTATGTTTTTTAACACACACTCCTTCGTTCATAAGACCGTTCAACAGTGTATTCCCTATATTCCTCAGGCTGATCATATTAGGCTGCTCTTATTTATAAGCCCTAAATGCTTTAATGGGGTTGGCTGACCAACTGGTTTTCCATTAGTGTAAACATTAGGCAACAGGTCGATCCTCCACTCATTAGCCATTACCCTCAAGTCATTAACTCCAGCAGTCGATCACAATGGTGCAGAGTTCAAGTAAACACAGACCATCTCGTACTGAAGAATCTTAATTAGTGAACACTTACAGCACGCTAACAAGACAGTTGCAGGATCGCTGGATATTGTTTTGACTGTATATATATGCACATATACACACATATTGACAAAGTCGGCTGGTGCACACAGCATCAGATCAGAGGCAGGGAAATAATGACGAAATGCCTGTCTAGCGTATTTTTCATGTAACACTTATTTTTGTCATTTACACTAGCGTACTGTGCTAACACGCGAAATGCCTGAACGCTTCAGCACATATTACAATACAAAAAACAAACAAACGCACAAGTAAATAGATTAAACAGGATCTGCCATACTTCAGGCATCGTCCTGAGAGATGCTGGAAAGCTGCAAACCTGCTCGAGAATATTTGCAAAGGTAAACCCAGAGGAATAAGAGAGGCAACACGGGAGACGCTAGAAAAAAAGCGACGTGAAGCAAAAAACAATGTGGGGTCTGGAAACACAGATGTTCAGAGACACTTATACAGACTCGGGGGGTGTACAGAAACTCCCTGCCAGATGTGGATGCACACCACGTAATTTCACAAAAACTAACTCTACCCAGTCAACGTGAACCGACGAGTAGCCGCTCACTCGTGTGCTTCAAACTACATAATATCCCCAAACAGTGAAAACAAATTTAGGGGTAATGTCAGCACTTACGGTATTGTCAGAAGTCGATGACAGCACTGAAGAAAAACGGCATCATCAGAGAGCTCTCGTAGTTCTTGTCAAAACTGCTTTCATGCTTTCCCCATATTGTTTTGAAAACTTCCAGGAAAGATTATTGTACTTGCAAAGGGTCTTTTACAAGTGTGTAACGATATATTGCTTCAAATTCAATGCCCATCAGCCGTTAAAGAGACGGTTTACTCAAAATCTGTCAACATTAACTCAACCTCGCGTCAGTCTAAACGACTTTCTCTCATCTGTGAAACGTAAGAAGACATTTTAAGGAATTTTTTCATCCATACAAATTGCGCTATATAAAAAAAATGGTTCCTTATTGGCATCTATGGTTCTACGAAGAATATTATCCTTTTCCAAATGTCCTTTAGATATTGGCATGCTGTTCACGTTGAGAAAAACATGGTTCTTTTATAGAAATAATTCAAATCAAATGAAAACGTCTTGTTCAACAATAATTTAATTGATGGGTTGTCTTGTGGGTTATTTAGATGTTTTTATCAACTGTTTGGACATTCTGACGGCACCCATTCACCACAGAGGATCCAATGCTAAATTTCTCCAAACTCATCTACGTCTTTGGTGGTCTCAAGGAGAGTTAATTTGCATTTCGGGGTGAACTGTCCCTTTAAGAACTATTAAATAATAGCTTCTTTTGATTCTGCCGCGGGAAAAAAATCTAAACAATACTGCACAGCCTACAGGTACTTTTTTATAAAAAAAAAAAAAAAAAAAGGTCTGGAATAAGATGAGGATTGGTAAATAATAACATATGTTAATTTTTGGGTGAACTACCCCTTTAAGTTACAGACTAATTATCAATGACATATTATTAAATTGAAAAATGGCTGTTCATATAGCACTAGGTCTTCTATTGATGACAATGTAAAATAAATATTTTCTTTGATCCTGATGAGATTATTGAGCGCCCAAAAACAAAGAGCGTAATTATTTATTTGATGTGTACACACATTCATCTGATGCAAAGCAATTGAGCGCTGTTTTCACGTTTAAGCCTGACTAAGTAAATAGATCACTTGATTGGATCGCAAAGGATTTGTAAAGGACGCCAAATCAGTATTGATTTTTTTTTTCTAAAACAATCAGTGAAGTGGTTAGATGAAAAAAGTCTAATTAAAAAGTAATAAATAAAACATTTCGTCACTTCGAGAGGAAGTTTGTTGAATCTGACTGAAGTAGAACGACGGGTCTGTTTTGTGGAGCTTCACATGTGATGTCTGGGACATGTCCGAAGTCTGAGAGTGTGCGAATATCAGTTTGCCGCACAATGAGTGTGTGTCTGTGTGGCATTAAGATACATCTGCATCAGTTTAACCCATTGGGAGCGTTTCTCAGCAAGTAGCTGTGCTTTCAGCTCTGGGTCGGCACAAATCATCTGGACAGCCAGGAGCGTGAAATCTCTCCAGGCCTCTTTTCCAACACTCTCTGCCCTCTGCAGGCCTAGATAAACGGCTCTGCTTTAGTGTCTGCTGCCTGATCCGCCCAGTATCCAGTCTTAGATGGCCGCTCTTTATTGATGTTGTGATGGTGTGTCTCTTGCAAGCATCTGATCAGAAAGCTGTTCCTATCATCTGCTCTTTAAACTGCTGACTGGTACTGATATTCATTCATGCTTGAACAACATTTAGGTTTAAGTATTGAAACTCTTCAGTTCCTCCTAAATTTAAATATTGGCTCTATAACGTGCTTTAAAAATAAATCTAAATGTGTGCTAAAAAGTACGTACAATATGATGAGTTTGTCTTCAATCATATTTTAAAATCTTTCAAAATGTTTTTTTTGTGCTGCAGTCTGTTAGTTGGCTGTATTTTTTATTAGATTTTTTAACCTAACCAGAATAACCCACTGCAGTTTGACTGAGTTTGAGATGAACTGGAATGCACAGTGAAAAAACATGATATTTGCAATAACAATTTTCAAATAATAAAACATACAATTTGAATGAATAAATTAATGAATACATAAAAAGATAAACCACTAACCTAGAAGATAATAAATACATTTAATTTAATTAATTTGTATAAAATGTATTTAAATATGATGATTTATGATATGATTTAAATAAACTACCAAAACATCAAAGATAAACATATGATTTATGTTTTTTTTTTTAATGAATGAATGAATAAATAAATATAATAATGATAAGTAATATATATATATATATATATATATATATATATATATATATATATATATATATATATATATATATATATATATAAAATCCTCTAGAGATATTTTATTCTATTCTAATATTTTATTAATAAATATTTTATTTTGTTTAATGATTTAAACAAACAATAAACAATAAATAATATACACTAGTACTCTAGAATAATAAATACATAATATAATAATAAAGAATAATTATCTAGATAATAAATGTATTATTTCATTAAATATTTATAAAATATTTTCATGACAGAAAAGAAAGAATTAACACTTTTAAATAAAAAATGCATTATATTCTAAAATTTTCAAATAAACATTTTTCATGACTTAAACCAAAAGAAAATACATATTTAATAAATGAAGAAAGAAGGAAAGAAAGAAAGAAAAAAAAAGGAATGATCCAGATGATAATCTACACTTGTGCCCTACTCCTAAAAGACAGGATTCCATAGTCCTATCATAGTCTGACACCTTGAGTTACAACGTGCAGTGAGCAAAAGCAATCAATTACATCCAAGCATTTAATCCTCTCATAATCCATGGTGTTAGTGTGGTATTAGTTCCCACAGGGGTGACTAGACATCCCTGCTCCCCAGAGTCCCTTTCCATTGACAGCATCTACTTCAACTTCCCTGAAAACCTCACTGGAGACCAATGTGAGACCCGTTTTTGGGTCAGTGGGTCAGAGGTTAAGCAGGAGGACATACGATGACAAACTGAATTTGACAGACAGTGTTTAAAAAAAAACACATTGTCTCCGTACTGTGAAAGCACTGAAGAGGGCTCTTATAGGAATAGTTCACCAAAACAAAAAATTAAATGCGCTAAACATTTACCCACTCTCAGGCCATTCAGGATATAGAGGAGTTTCTTCGCTGGAAAAGATTCGGAGAAATGTAGCATTACATCGCCAATGGTTTCTCTGTAGTGAATGGGTGCCGTCAGAATGAGAGTCCAAACGGTCGATAAAAACATTGCAATGATACACAAGTAATCTCCAGTCCATCAAATAACCTCATGTGAATTAAAAAGCTGTGTGTTTGTAAGAAATAACTCCATCATTTAGACATTTGGGCATTTTCTGGCCAATTATGAAAAATGTTGTCCTCACACATCAAATTCCACTGACATATTAGGTTAGAATTTTTACTTGTAAACAGTGCTTATATCTGTGCATATTTCTCTCCTGATTCTGATATATTACATTTTCATTGGAGAAAGCAATTTTACAGATGGACAACTCATGTTATATTTTTGAGCCCAAAGCAATGGTTTGAAGTTAAAAATGCCTTTAAAGATTAAATTTCATGGACTGTCATGTTGTAGATTATTTTAATCGTTTTATCAGACATTAGGGCTCTCATTCTGACGGCACCCATTCACTGCAAAGGATTCATTGGCGAGCAAGAGAAACTTTATCCAAATCTGTTCTGATGAGAAAAGCACCTTGATGGGCTTTGAGAGTGAGTAACATTTTCAGTGGTTTTTTTTTTTTACATTTTGGGTTAACTATTCTTTTAATGATTTTCATTAGACCCAAATGTTATTCCTAAATACAGACTATGTACTATATTAGTACAGACTACGCACCAAACTAAAGCCTCTGAGAAGAATCAGATCACTTCAGCTGTGAGTCAGGAGGCTGAAGGCTAAAATATGGTGACAATATGGTGCTGCTCCTGAAAGGAAGAAGTACGCCTTATGGTATTTTTCTTCATGAATTGTCTGCAACATGACTCCCCCCTACAACCAGAGCTTCGTATGTTTACTCACAGGGAAGCTCTGCAGCTACCAGTGTTCCCACTGATTGAGATAGTGCTATCTTTGGCTATTGGGATGGATGGCTTGATGTCCTAATAGAACGCAGGTGTGTGTTTGTGTTAGCTTTCGGGCCCCACTGAGAAGAGAAGGGTGAAAAGTTGAACCACATGGACCGAGCTGATAATGAGGAGACTGTATGAGTTTGGCTCTCAGATGAACAGAAACGTACAATCTACAACTACTTTGTCATTTTGTCATTATAATTTGTGTAGAGACAGTAAAAAAAGAAGAGCATGCCATTTTTGTGTCATTTTAAATTTGTAATGAGCTCAGGAACAGTGATGAGCGTGCATGCTAAACCGATGTCACATATACTCATTATCATTCAACAGTTAGCACATAAAATCAGCTCGGCCTACGGGGTATATCATCTATTCCTTGTTTTGCTATTTTCCAGATTACATGCACAACGTTAGACAATTATGCTTAAAAATCTGATGAAATGTAAGGTCGTGAAAACACTATAAACAGTGTTCCTTTGTGAAGGAAAGGTCATACGGTTTAAACAAATCGTATAAAAGTTTTTTTGTTGCTGTTGTTTTCTTGTCTTACACATGTCGCGCATGTAAGCACGCTAGCGGTTTAAAAAGTGAATTCACTTTAAATTTAAAGGAACAGTGTGATTTAAAGAAAGGACAAATTAATACATGCATGTCAAAGTCTTGGGTTTGATTCCTAGGGAAAGTATGAACTGATAAAATGCATGTCTTGCAGGTAAAAAAACAAACAAAAAAACACAAAACAAACAAACAAATATATTTATGTTTCTGTAGAAATGCCAGTGTAATGCAGGGAATGCACAAACTAATAAAACGTGTGCCTTGAAAGCCTACATGTAAATAGCTCAGTAAACAAGCTAGCAAATAAATAAATACACTGAAATATGAAAATATTAACTACAGTAACAATGTGCCACACATATCCGCGACAAAAGTTTTGAATTAAGTTTTGGATCTGGGATCTTGGTTAACGTTTTAGCGCTATTTCACATTTGTCAGTACATAATCTGTTAACAGGCCCGAGCATCTCTTGATGTGGAACGAAGCTCCCGGCCAAATTCAAAATCAACCCAGTGACATTCCTGGCTTGTTAACCAATCTGTCTCAAATCGGTTAAAATAGCAGAACAGTCATGACCATTTTACAGAGGCTTTTAAAAATCAAATCTGGACAGGATGATGATGCTGATGTCATAACCAGTTGCAAATACAATTGCACATGCCTAAATAAACGTCTCGTACAATAAATGCACATTTCTACCAGTGATCAATGATCGGAAAAATCAGTAATAGCAGTTGGCTGATCCGTTTGCGGTCACCGAAAATTCGTCTGCTGTGCTTTTCGTACAGTGATTTTCTTTCACTATTTTTAAACACAAATTTTATCAGATAAATTAATAAATGTATTCTCCAGGATTGGAAAGAGAGCCCATTGTTTGTTGTTCTCTCAGCTGTTTGTCTCTCTAAGCATCTTTCCCAGGCAGGAAGCCCTAAGACTGGGACTGAAGGGCATTACCACACTGCATTCATCAGGCCAACTTACCAGTCCGCACACACACACTGCTAATGAACTGGTGAGCGATGTTTATGAGGAATCACTTACCAGCCAGGCAGATCACTAACAGATGCCTGCTGGCATACGAGCAAGTGGTGGAGCCACACTGGCCACTGCTCCGATTCCAGCATAAGACTGGAACGTCAAAGCGCTCCGTGATCTCTTAGCCAGACTGTCCACCTCTCTGTGCCACACCTTATAAAATGTATCTTAAAGGGATAGTTCAGGTAAGATAAACACTTCTGAAAGCTGGTTCACTTTTTTGATTGCCAAACTAAACTGTAACTGTAACGTTTATTTACTTTATGTTAGTTTAAATAAAAGTTGATCTCACATGGTTTTAGATTTACTGAGGGGAAAAAAAATACACATGCATACATGTCAAAAAATTATTTAACCACAAAAACAATAAGTGTGTTACTGCTTTAAATTGTTTCATTGATTTAAATTGATTGCAGTTTTGTTTTTGCTTTCATTTTCCCTGATTTAATAAATTTACAGGTATATTTAAGACAAAAATGAATTCATGAAACATTAAAAGATGAATTACTTTCACACTATTAAGTTAAATTAGTCACTATCATAAGTCATTTTTTTTAATGATTAAAACACAGTACAATTTTACATGCTTAGAAATTTTAATATGTCAAATGTAACATTATTTCAACCAGACTTTATTCTCCAAAAACATATCTGAAACCTTTAAAGTAGAGACTTTACTTAAATTAAATAGGCTTTATATGGACATAAAATCACTTTTGTGAATTTCTTTTGATGCAAACATTCTTTTGATGCATCTTTGACCCACAGACATACATACACTATTCATTTTTATTTTTTTTTGTTTTACAGAGAAAAATTGGGGGAAATTCTAATCGATTGGCTTAGCCAATGGAAGCCGCTGAAAGTGTTCTAGAAACCTGTTTGCAGGCACTGATCATTTTTGAAGTTTTGTTGAGTGATGCAGAAATTGCATACACCCCTTTCAATGAAGAAAATACTGTTGACAAGACGGACCAAAAATGTTTTAGGCTATTGCTTTAAAGTCAGGGATCCGTATAGAAATGTAATGATCATGTTTGTTTGCATGTGGCCTCCTTATGCCTTTGTTTATAGTAACTTCAGGGATCGAAGATGAGCATGAAAGGAAATTATGATGAGCTCAATACTCCAAATGTCGGAATCTGCTTTAAATTAGACTGGGAGCAATATCAGTCCATGCTGCTTCTCCCTGCGCTGGGTTCACGACTTCCTTCCAAAACACGGCCAAGTGAGGAGAAGAGAGCGGGCAGAAATCATTAAAGTTCTCTTTTGACGTATGGGACATGGCAGTTATGCTAATTCACAGTCTTTTGGCAGCCTCTTTTGCCTCTCTGTCCTCTTTGAGGAATGTTTGGTTAAGGGATGGATGGAAGTCTAATGGGTGTTTGAGGGACAAATGAAGTTTGGATATTGGGTTAAATGGAAGTTGTTTGTGTTTGACTGCGTTAGTGGCATTTGGGGTTTGACTTTTGGACAGTACGCTACTGCTAGCGCAGTGAGAAAAGCCCTGCTTTCGGCAGCCTTCGGTGTCACATGGCTACCCGATCTCATAAATGTGCATATAAATAGTATGCCAAATAAAAAAAGAAAACTTGTGGTATTAATACACGTAAAAACGGTGAACAGAAGTACATATTTTTATGACACCACGTTGGTATCATATGTATGTCATAACTGTATTATATGCACGCCAAACATGTGCATGTCAAACACATCAAGTTTCCTTTTTTTTTTCTTTTTTTTGATGTGTGCATTTTCATGAGACCAGGCTGCCCTTGATCCTTCAAAATTCATATTTCTTATTAATATTAATGCTGGAAAAAGTTGTGCTGATACTTTTTTTTGTAATCATACTTCCATAAACAGAAAGTTCAAAAGAATGGAGCGTTGATTGGAAATTTAATATGTTTTATAATATCTTAAATGTCTTTATTGTCATTTTTGATCAATATAATGCATCTTTGTGGAATAAGAGTATAAATAATTATTATTTTACTGCCTCCATCCTTTGAACGATAGTGTACAGTAAATTTAAAGTTGAAGGTAATGTAATGAAAGATGCTCAAACCAATAGTCAATGATTTAAAATCACCAGAGAATCACAATGCTTATGCTTTTTGCCAAAGTTCTATGACTTTTTTCTGCATGTAATCAAGAGTAAATTATCACAAAAAATGCACATATCACTTTTACAGAGGTCTCCAAATTATTAGTTGCATTGACAGATGCTTCACCCTTTAAAAATGTATGTAGCCTCATTAAAAAAAGCCAGGGTGCATCTTTGCAGCACATGCAGAAAACATGTGAATAGACTGGTTCAGATCACTGTCTTATCCTAATTCATTTGTCAGAACTCATCTGATGTAAATATTGTTATTGTACCACTCCATCCCATCTGTCTGTCTCTAGTTTACTCGTTCTCAATTTCTACATCCCATATTCATATACTATCCACATGCCCTATATTTAAGATTGGCAGACTCAATTGCATGCACATGCTTAAGAGTCAACTTTGCTTAATTTGAGGACTCCTGAGTGTCAAGCCTTGCTATAGGATCATGATCCCAAATCAGACTTAGTAAATGTCTTCATTCTATTTCCCCAAGACAAACAAATTGTCTATGTGAAAACCAAAAAGCACTTCACAGGCACATCTGCTTATAGAGAGCCACTCGTTTCTGTAGTGCAACTTTTACCAAAAAAAAAGGCATAAGAGAATAATAAGTGTGGTGGAATTTGTGTCAGGCCGGCTCAGGAAAATAAGATATCATGTCTTTCTGTCAGCCTTATGTCAGCCCCGCAGATTCAAACCCAAATGCCTCATCTCCATGCAACCTCCTAAAGCAGTCTGCCAGAGTCAGGGGTTCAGCCAAAGTTCACATGTCTACAACCACTAAACAGCTCTCGCTTTCTCACTTTCCTTCCATCCATCCATCCATCTATCTATCTATCTATCTATCTATCTATCTATCTATCTATCTATCTATCTATCTATCTATCTATCTATCTATCTATCTATCTATCTATTTCATCCATCTGTTCATCATCCATATATCTGACTGTCTATCCTACTGCATATTCTCCTATCTATCTATCTATCTATCTATCTATCTATCTATCTATCTATCTATCTATCTATCTATCTATCTATCTATCTATCTATTCATTTATCCTTTCATCCATCCATCTGTGTAGAATTTAAGAACTGGATTGACTGAATTGAAATTCTAAGTAAATACAACAGCCACAAAACAGATTAATCTGTCCAACGCAATCTCTGTGATAAAATATAAATAAACGCATGTTTAAAAGGGATAACCAATGCCTAATTTACTGCACAAATAGTTTGAACATAAATGTGTTACAGAAGTATATGTACACATCCATCCTATAATGACAAAAATCCCAGTGTGTCGAATCAGGCTGTTCTAAGATCTCTGTCAGATTGATGAAGTTCTCTACTGATTGATTCCCACCTGATTGACAAGACCGTCTTACCTTAGACCCGCCCTGAGTGAGCTGTCATCAGTCTGTGTTTGTGTTGACTCCGGTGCATAATGAACAGTCGTCATTTATTCCTGACATCTGAGCCACTGTAGACGCAGAGGATTAACGCCATTTCATTCTGAAGGGAAAGTGCTGATCCCCGTATCTGCCTATATGTGTCTATATTCACACAAATCATTCATGATCCAGCTTCATCTGAAAAAGTTAGTATAATGTTTTTTTTTAATTTTTGCAAATTGCCTTTCCTAATAATGTGCTAGTTAGCCAAGTTTTGCAGCTGGAGTGGAGAACAGCTTGAGTGAAAAAACAAAGCTCATTTTGACAAGGTAAAGGATGTGTTTGAATGTGTTTGAGTAAACACAATACACACAAACACACCATGTGCATTACTTGCATATACACCTAAAAAAAATGCATACTTCAAACCCAGTAAACTGTGCCTGGGGTTAGCATTTTCATTTAAATCGAAAACACAAAGAGCTGAATCATCTTAAAATAAATAGGAGAGTAAAAAGTATGGGATCCCTGAAGCTTTGACCAAACTCTTTACTATAGTAGCAGGAAGGGTCTGCTCATATAGTGAGGTTTCGGTACGATTCGGTACGAGTGCCCATCTCAAGTCATTGTTTTACTACACAAACCCACTACTGAGAAAGCTGCATGTCTGGATTTCTGTTGCCCAATCTCTGGAACATGCTTTCAATTTTCTCACATCAAATACGTCATTAAAAGTGACATATCAATGTCCATATTGATACTATTAAAGGGCAAAGACAAGAGTGACTGTAATATATGCTGAGGTCCGTCTAAGGATAGATTGGGTCGCTTTCTCCTCTCTGCTATACATTACCAAGATAGATACGCTATGTTCGATGTCAGATCAAATAGACCATGGTAATACCTTACAACGCAGTATCCCAACATCTGCACAGTTGCATAAGCAGAAATGTTTGTTCAAAGCTAGTTTGTTCAAAGTTGAAGCTGAATTCCACAGCAGAGCTGGTTTTTATAGAAAGCTTGTTCATTTGTTTCAGGGCAAGTGGCAGTGTGTATTTTAGGGGTTAAAACAGTCAAATACAATCAAAGTGACTTCCTGTCATTCAATTCATATGCATTCTGACTGTGCAGAGTTATGAAACATGGGGGATTTAAGGGCATTTTTGGTCACACTTTAATTTAGGGACCAGTTTTGACTGTTAACTAACTATTAACTAAGAAGCAGTGCTTTAGCTAAGTTAGTTAGCTTTTAGTACTCAGTAAGGTAATTTTTAAACTGTATGAGATCATCCAAACAAAAAAAAAATGCAACCAATTTTCCACAACCTAGTATTTAATCAAATTGTGATTGTGTTGGACTGACTGTATAGTTATGGCTTCAAGTATGTTAAAGAAAAGAATAATAAATAAATATTTTACCTCTATTTTATACTTTACTAGTTTTATTTTAATAAATAAAGCAACACATAGACACATACATACATACATACATACATAAATAATGGAAAGTCCCATTCATCATGTCGTCTTGAATATTTTCCGTAGCTCAAAAGCATTGTACACGCCAAGGTCATGGGTTCAATTCCCACAGACAGCAAGAACTGATAAGATTAAAATTGTATACCTTGAAAGCAATGGTAGTCGCTTTTCATAAAAGCGGCTGCCAAATCCAAAAAATAAAAAAAAATGCATGCATGAAGGTTTTTCCCCATATGTCCCTCTTGTATTTTTATCTGTCTGCGTGGCTTTGTTTTCTTAAGGACTGCAAGTCAGGAAAAAGAAGTATATTCTTTCAATCCCAAAGCTTATATCTTCTGACTCATGCAGCACAATGAGGAAGATCTGGCTTCTATAAAGACATTGTATAAGATTACGGCTAAATCAGTCTTGAGGCTTTTCCTGGGAAAAACTTATGAAGTCCTAAAACTCTCTCAGTTATGAGTGGGCACAGCAGGTTCGGGGGCAGAGCAACACAGAGTGAAACATAATACAAGTATCAACCATGCTCCAAATAATAATGTACTGTCAGCAAAGAATGATAACATGATAACTCAAGGAGGCTTCACTATAGCTTCCTGAGGAGCATGACCCGAGTGTTGCCTAGAAATCATTCGGACAAATATGCAAGACTTTAATTCGTCAGCTGCACGTCATTTAATAGGGAAAAAATGAAACTTTGGGTACACTGTTACACATCTGGTTTAGAATCCGTCAGACTCTGCCGTACGGAGCATTCTTTTGTATTACACGGAAGATGGAAAGAATTATTGAACGTTTCATGTAATGAAGAACTTTGCTGCCACTGTTGGTTTAAGTGAAATCAATTTTGCAGCTAGTGGGGTTCCAATTGGATGTAAGTTCTATCAATCACACGCTGCCACCAGATTTTCATTAAATCGAGTTTCACAACAAAGAACTGGTGCGAATTCGGCGCATGAACTTAAATGAAGGAGGTGCATATATTTAGTCTAGCACTCGAGGCCTTTCAAAACCGGGATCAAAAGCCAGACAAAGGAGCCAAAATCAACAATTAAGAATCTTCTTGATCAATATGTCATATCTGTTTATCGAGTTTAGGAGTCAGCCTTGGGTCAAAACGAATCTGGCACGGCTCTGAACGTGGAGATTTGCTGGACGGCCGTTGAAAGGATCGCGGGTGGCCTGCGAGCAATATGTGGCCGTCTTCTGAAGTGTGGAAAGTTGTGGACGAAAAGATACATAAGCAATCGCTGCTCCCATGATGTGTTTGGCTTGAAAAGTATTCCCTGGATTGAGCAGACCAATTGACCAGTAGCAGTGTTTTCTCTTTGGTTTGACTTCCCTAAACCTGTTCAAGTGCGCCAGCTGTTGTTTTACAATAATGAGCAATTCAGTAAATGCAATGAATGCTACGGCTGCGTCCTTCTTGTTTCCCCTTTTTCTTCTTCTAAATACTGTTCTGAAATTGATTTGGTGCAGTTGCGACAACAATTAGTTTTTACTCTATTAACTTATTTAAAAAAATAAAAAAAATACAGAAAAGAATAAATAATAAAGAAAATAAAATGTCTGTTTTTATAGCACTAACTAAATAAAAAACGGCTGAACAAACAAACAAGTAAACAGATTAATATAAATAAAAAAATGTCATGGCTGAATAAACAAACAAATGTTAATAGACACAAAAAATACAAAACAAAAATGTTATAGCAGAACAAATATTTGTTATGTCTGCCTGGACAAAACAAACTAAATCTAACTAATTAAATAAGGAGGAAGTAAAAAACACATTGATGTGACATATAGCAACAACAAAAATGTTATGACTTAACAAACAAACAATATATAAAGAAACTAAATATTTGAAAAGTAGTCATTTTCAACAATTTTTCTTACTGATTGTTTATTTTTAGGAAAATTCTTAGTGCTTTAAATTCTTTGCAATTTAATAGAAACCTTCGGTTCAACAAAAATAGTGTGAATGTGTTGTTTCTCTTATGCCATAAACAATACGAGTGTCCTGACTACGGTAATGTAAAATTTGAACACTATGCTTTTGAGGCCTGAAAAGCACTGGTATGTCCTTCAGGAAATGCAAATCTAGATACGCATTCCTCATTGCTTCGTCTTCACAGACGAGACTGCAGCAACCGTGAGATGTACAGATCATATAGAGGCTCTTCTCCGAAGCCATAAGTCAAAGTGATCTCAGTGCGGAGGCAAGCGAGGCTTAGTTTTACCTGCTCCCAGAGACGTTCATTAGACGTGGACGTGGGGGTTCCCTCTGCTTTGAGTGTCATTAATCAAAGCTCCCACAGACACACTGGAGATCCGATCCTCACTGTGGACACTGTGCTACAGCTGGGAATAATCATCTTCCTGGATCCTGGATCCTTTTTAGCTATCGCACGGACGTAGAGTACCGCGATTCTGAGAGATTGGGCGACACTAGATATCTTCTCTCTTCCTTGCGCAAAAAGAGGGCTGCGTTTAGATTTACGCTGTCTGTCTGTAGAGGTGTCCTCAGAGTGTGATGATGATTTATATATTACATTTATATATTAAAGCATTTGGAGCCTTAAACTACACTTAAAAGTGTATCAGTGTTATTGATTTGAACATGATCGGGGTTATGGTCAGAGTTCGAAATGACTACGAACTGAGATAAAATAAATAAATATTTGTAATTACAATTTTAAAAAAATAATTAACAATTAAAAGGAATAAAAACACTTTTTTACTAGGAAAAATGTCAATCAATCAAAGAAACAAATAACTAAATATTTGGAATTGAAATTCAAGTGCACATATTTAACCAAACGATTGAACGAATGAATGAAATGCAGAAGAACTGATTAACAGACAAATTTTGCTCTCACAAAGTCCTTGCTTTCAGCTTCATTGTGTGTATCTTCTGTCTTTGTTGTGCATTTCAGCAGAGCTGGCAAAAGTACACACATCCTTCGCCTGAGTAAAAATGCTCCGGTGAAAGTAGAAGTACCGACTAAACTTTTTTTTGCACAAGTTAAAGTAAAGAAGCATGGGCTCTGACATGTACTTAAGTGAATCCTTTACTTAGACCTGTTTAGTACTGGTAGCTGGACTGACACAATAATGCAAAAAAAAAAACTAACTAATTTAATATTTTGTTAGTTAATGATTGTATATGACTGACATAAATAAATAATAATAATGAAAGAAACTGCATCTTCACTTCCATTTACCCTTTCAGTCTCTTCACTTTCCATTATATCTCTCAACTTTTGTGTTTTTCAGTAATTTTTTTTCCCATCAGCCATCTACTGTCCATCTTGCTGCAAAACAACCATCCTTGAATTGCGTTTGCAATAAAACAACTTTATTTTAGTTCAATCTGAATGATCACATTATGACCACGTGTTGTTGTTTTATCCTATAATGATTTACATACCACAGATTTAATAAAACTATTCTTTGTACGTTTACAGTAGATAGTATTTAGAGTGGTGATAGTCATTTAATTAAGTTTACGGTAGACTGTAAATAAACAGTAAGTAAAGTACAGACACCAGAAAAATCTATGTAAGTACAGTAACAAAGTATTTGTACTTTCTTCCCAGCTCTGCGTGTCAAATATTTCCCAATCAGCACCAGCAAATCAGTCACATCTTGCTGGGAAAAAAAATGAAGCCTATGCGCCTCTTTCACGTCTACCACATTTTCTGTTTCGGTTTAGCAACATTGTTTTAGAGCGTGTGAGAACGGCTTTGGTTCAGGCACCTCAGTGTTGAGCCGGAGAACTGTTTTGGAGTACGCTCGGTATCCCTGTCCCCTGAGTCGAAAGGTTTTCCAGGCTCTAGGAGTCATAAGGAGTTTACTTTCACATCTGCAAAACTTAAAGGCCGAGCGGCTGGCCAAAAATAAAGTTATGGAGCTGGGCCCCCAGCGTTTAAGAGAATCAGCTGCAACACAAATGTGAGACTTCTCTTTCTTGGTGCAGTGAAAAATTTACATATTCATTATTTTGATTGCCACTGCACTGAAATTGCGCTTTGCTTATTAAAATAAGCGTTCGTATGTCAGCAATGTTGGCATATGTCAAGTGGCTCGTTCTTTATGTAACGTGAATGTGCTACACAGAACAAAGCCTAAAAAAGCCAAAAGACCTAATGATTTTCACATGAGTGCTAGCCTTGGCTCACCCTGTTGCCTTCATAATGTTAATTTTGTTACAAAAAGAAATATAAAATTACTCCTACTTCATTTTTTGCATTCATTCATTATGCGATCCGTATTCAGGGTCCGGTGACAGTAAAGGTCATCTGTAATTCAAACTGTTATGGATATGTTTAGTGTAAAATTATGTAGAGCGTTTCATTTTTTTGTTTTGTTTGTATGTTAACATCAGATGTCATCATATACGGTGAAAGATATCTGCACGGACAGAACCCACAGGAACAGACAGAAATGATCAAATAAAATAAAATATACTATTTAATGATAATGTCGCAATGTTAATTAAATATAATTGCATAAAAGTGAGTCTGTAAAAACATTATTTCCAATTAATCCAATTAATTAAAAATAAAAAACACTGATCAAATAATACGAAGAAATGAATTCAAATTATTACGAAGGATCATGTGACACCAAAGACTGGAATAATGTTGCTGAACATTCAGCTTTAAATAAATAAATGTGAAATATGGAAATATGCAATGTGACGAAAGACTTATTTGTGTGCATTATTAAATAGGCTATTTGTTAATTTAATATTAATTACTAGCTACAAGTCTTTATGCTGGTTTAACTGTGGGTCTTTTAACTTGGAAATCATGATAAGGCATGCTTCATATTTAAAAATTTGATAACAGATGGACGAACGGATGCATAAATCGCTCTCGTGTTGGTGTGATTCCATACATGTTCTCATCCTCCACCGAGGGAGGAATAATCCTTTACCGCTCTCATTTCAGGATCCTTGCAACCTTTGCATAAAGTCAATAATAAAATATAATGTAATTATGCTATTGTAATGCTCCTCCTGTCTCTCTCCTGCACATCGCACCCCACCTCTCTATTTGAATAATGAATTATACTCACATTAAAGTGGCAGGTCTGTGCTGTGGAAAAGTAAAAAGCTATTATCCAGTTGTCAGCTCTTCCCTGTACGACTCAGGAGAGATGAGGGAACACTGCTGACACAACACAACACACACACACACACACACAGCAGGATACATAAAGTGGCCTATGCAAGTGTGAGTTTTATGCAGAATGGAATTAACTTTATGCAATGCTAATGTGTGTAATTAAGGATTTTGCTTTTATATAGATACTATAAGCCACAGCATTTAAGATTTAAAGGATAAATGGAGGTTTATCCGTCTAAAGAATGTTTATTATTATTATTAATTTGTATTTATTGGTGTGTTTGATGTTTATTGTACATATATGTGTTAATGTTAATAAGATATATATTTAAAATATATATATTTAAATTATATGTTTTTTTAATTGATCAAGTGTTACAAAAAGTTACAAAATTCCAAATAAAATGCTGTCTGATTGCATTAGTATTCCAAAATTTATCACTAAAATCTACATTGTCAAGTAGCTCAATTTTAATATTGACAATAATAAGAAATTAAGCAGCAAATCAGCATATTATAATGATTTCTGAAGGATCATGTGACACTGAAGACTGGAACATTCAGTCACAGGAATACATTTCATTTTAAAGTTGTTTTCAAACTTTCTTTCAAAACCATTAAACAAGCATAAATAACTAATAAATACTCAATCCCACCCCAAACCTTTGAGTGATATGTATGTCAGAATTTGCATGACGTGTGACAGCATGATTATTATCAGACATTGATTATTGCTCCATGATGCATTTTGTATGTTTCATCTAGAAGCCCTCTAACTGCGTATTACAATGAAAATCATTGCTTGTAAAAAGAGAAAGCAATTCTTTCAATAGGTCCACATAGTATATCATCAACAATGTCTTTAAATAGGAGAAAGAAACATCTCTGACACTGACACTTTCTGTTTGAGAACTCCATTAGGACTCCTGCGCTATTAAAGCCCAGCCTCTGAGCAATAATATTTTCTTCTGGATTGCTGGTAATGCTAGTAAAGTTTATTCTAAGACTGCAGACAGCAACATAATCTGCCTGCGTGTTTATTAGTGATGTAAAACATCTCAGATTGTGTTTGACTCTATCTAGCTATCAACAGGATGCAATAACTCCATGTTTGGATGTTATCCAAGCATGTTATGTCAAGTTAGAACCACAAAACATTGATCCGTTTCAAATAACATCTTCCATTCTTCATGATTAACAAACAGCCAAACAGTGGGGGAACATCACATGTATAGATTGGTACAATCAATATGACACTGGAAATCTGCTAGAAGATATTTTATCTTAAAAAAAAAACAACAAAAAGGAATTCAAAGGTAAATTAGTTTCCAGCGGTAGCGTGAATGTACTTCCAATGAAATATCGTAGCATTGTGTACTTTAGAGACACGTGCCTTCAAAAAGATGTCAAAAGGTCAGTGTCCTCTCAGAAATGCAGTCTGTTTGGCAATATGTTCAAAAACATGCTGAAAATCTGTTTCCTCCTGAGTATTGCTCACTCTTGGAGATATCCTGGCGCGAGGCCAGTGTTCTGCTTAGCATTCTACTCTGCTGGTGGGTGGAAAATCGTCCCAATCTGCTTGTCCCCTCTGTTACCAATACAACAGATCAATAACTTCTCTTCAGTGACAGCGTGCAGGCTGTGCATTGGGTGGGGGGGTTTGCGGTAATCTCTGCTGGTAACTAAAGCAAAAACAGTGCGCCACAGGAAGATGTATAGTTTTGAAAAGCATTCCCTATAGCTATAATGCAATTCAAATGTTTTGTTCTGACAGAAGTTACCATTTAGTGCTGTTTGCTTGGGCATGTATCAACATTGTACAGTGGCCCAGTAGTGCACAACACAACACAACACAACACAACACAACACAACACAACACAACACAACACAATCTCTCCAGTCTAAACACAAACAACAAAATTAGCACAAGACAATGGAAACAAGTTTAGAAACACAATTAGAGCAACACAACACAAAAAAAGCCACAACACAACAAAATTAGTTCTGTGTTGTACAATACTGGACCGCTGTACTATTGCACATTGCTACTACTCTTCGTACTTGAGGATAAGAACGTCTGGTGCATAATGCTGCAACCACATAACACCACCCTAGCAACTGCCAGAACACCAAAATAACCACCTAGCAGAATGTAACAACCCCAAAACACATTTGTAACTACTTAGAACATTGTAGCAAGTACACAACTCCCATGTAACCACATAGAAGACTGTAGAAACCACAAAACAACACCTTAGCAACTGCCAAAACACCATAGCAACCAACTATAATAGTGTTGCAAACATAAAACACATTTGTAACCACTATAGAACATTGTAGCAAGTACACAACTGCCTTGTAAGCACATATATGACTGTAGAAACCAAAAACTGCCAGAACACCCTGTCAACACACTAGCAACCAACTAGAACCCTGTAGCAACCATATAACTACCATGGCAACTGTAAGAACACCATAGCAACCACCTAGGACAATGTAGCAAACATGTAATATGTTTCCCAATCACAAAAAAGACTTCAACCACATAACTTTATACCAATCACCAGAAAACCCTAGCAATGTCCTGATGAACATCTGTAACACCCTAGCAACCCCTTAACACCACCCTAGCAACCACCTAGAACACTGTAGCAAAAACCTAACAACTCTTGCAACCACATAGAAGACTGTAGCAACTGCATAATGCCACCCCAGCAACCACCAGAACACCCTAGCAACACCATAGCAACCACCTAGAACAATTAGCAATGCGAAGGTCATGTGTTCGTTTCCGAGAGGAGAGAATGCATGAAGTGATAAAATGTATACTCTGCTTTGAATGCATTCATGCATTGCAGGGATAAAAGCTTCCACTAAATGCTTAAATGCGCAGGCAAACAGCTCTCTCATTTTCTTTCTAGAGTGAGAAGTTTCTCATTTTTATGCTAATTTCTCCCTGACTTCTGTAAATTTGAACGAACAAATAATGCATAGAATTGACTAAGTAACTCAAGGTCTACAACTTACTACACAGCAGCCTACCGCAATCTATGAAATAGCTAGACACAGCCTGCAAAATATGGCTTGATAATAAGGAGCCTCTTTCCAGCGAATAAAAGACCTAAACAAAAACGTGCCTCATTACAATACACTGCAAAGCTGGCACTCCACACAATCCAATTACAACATGCAAATGATGCTGGACTGTTTGAAAGGGGCCGCAGATAGGCCTACCTTTATCGTAAGACACACACACACAAACTGCCTCTCGGAATAACACACACACACACATTCTCCTTCACAGTCTCTCTCAGTTTTTTCTCCACACACACTCATACGCTCTCCCCACCGCCGTTATTGACACACTCCCATGGCCTAGGTTGTGTTAGCCAGGTGGTGAGAACAGGTGTTGAGTGAGTGTTGCCATTTGAACGCCACTGCGCACTTGGCTCGCCACCAGTCAGCTGGAATGGTAAAGCTGTTCTTCCCGTGTTCACATCTCTCCGCCTTATTGGCTGATTACGAGGGAGAACGTTTGGCTCCGTGTTTGTGTCATCTGCAACAGCGACTCCTCCTCAACCTCCCATGCGATACTTTTGTTTCGTTTAAGGGTTCGCTTCTCTGCCATGCATGGTGAGGCAAGCTACTGACACGGGATAGCAGACCACTTATGCTTTAGTGATGCTGCAATGAATGGTAATTTATACAAACAACGGCGGATCCAAGGAGAAGACGGAGTATAAACAAAGTAGGTGACAGAAGAGGAAAATGACTTCTAAATGAGGAAGAATGAGAATTTATAAGCTAGAGAGAGAGAAATGGGGGAAGTTAGCAACATATGGGAGAGAAAAATGTTATGAATAAAAATGGTTTCGCTTGCTTTTTGTGCATTATTTTTTCTTTTATTTCAGACAGCTCAGCCAACCACGTCGTGCTATTTTTCATTTCGCCAAACAATGTGAGAAATAAATTTGAATTACAGGAAAGATAAAACCAGCATTTTTGCATCTTTTTCATCTATTTGTTGAGGTACATCTCTAAAAAAGCAAAACCGTGTCTAAACATTTATATATATAGCATTTTCATAATACAAGCACAAAATGCTATTACTTAATGCTTTTGAGGATACTAATACATTTTTGAGTCTTAAGAGATGAATGAATATTGTAATGAATGCATCATTTTAAGGGGAAAATATATAATTTTGGTGACCTCTGGGTAATAAATGATTTGGATAAGTACGGATCTCCTTCATCTTTATATCTTTTTTTTTTTTTTTTTAGATCTACGCACCTTATATTTTTGGCCTACTGAACTTTTGTTGAAGGGAAAAAATATAGTATTTCTTCTGTGCATTGCATCCCATTTGGGAACTGATTTTTGGGAACTTTGGGAAGTCAAAACAATTTAATGTTTCTGATTGTATTCCTCAAATACAACTAGTGCTTTTAAATCTTTTAATGTTATCTCACATAGGCTTTTAACATCCCAAAATCTAATTCAATTCCACCCTAATTCCACCCTAACCTGGATTTAAAAGGAATAAGCTCCATTGACTATTTGAAATGACCCATTCATGTTTTACTGATGCCAGTGTGAACGACACAAAAAGGAAATCAAATTTGACTGACAGCTCCTTCCTCGCATTGAATAGTGTTCAGCTATATTATCCAGTTAGATTCCCCCAGTGCCCCACCCCCTACATTATCATGGGCTGTCCCGTCTTTATCTGCATATTCCTTCCCATCTATGCAAATGGATCCTCTCATTCGCTTAATAGGGGTATTAATCTGATATCAGCCTCTTAAATACTGCGCAAACGGGGTATGGCTGAGATGAATGAGTGTAAGGCAAGTACACCACGCCATCAGCATATAAATGTCACGGAGGCCTTGGATGATTTAGTGTTTTTTATTTGGCCAATTATTTAGCTACTTTATTTATTACCTTTCGTGGTTATAATGCTATCTAGACAATTTATTTTTTAGGTATTAGATTTATTTAGATTATGAAATGTCATCATGCATGCTTATTGATTATCCCCAAAATAGAGTGTGTGGGAACAAGCTTAAATTTCTTAAAAAGCGTAATGGCAGCCGTGCTCACATATTTTCCTCAAATGTCCAAAAATCTTTCACTATCTGCCAAATCATTCCCACTGCTAATGTCCACAAGCTCATCTGGAGTTTAATTGAAATACATGAGGGGACGAGTGGACACATTCAAAGCAACTGGGGCCAGTGACACTAGATGAATTGGCAAAATGGCATTTGATTAATACGATACTTGACCCCCAGTAATTATGTCCTTTACAATAGACTGGTGACACCTATTAACCACAGTAATCACTTTTGCTGGTGCGGTGTGTCGGAGGAGCTCGACATATGGCCACCTTATTGAAATAGATGCTCCGAATGGAAGAGAAGGGAGGCAAGGGTCCTCACATTAATGTCTCCTCATTCATGCAGTCCCAAAGGAGAAATATCTGACAATATGTACAATTATTTAGCCTTCTGTGAGCTTCATGGGAAACTGGAGAGCTTTTTTTCCGCTGCATACTATTTGTAGTGCTGATGACATTCCCTTTGCACCGATTTTAAAAGACAGGAAATGACATCGCTAACCTTGGGACTCACTTAAAAGGATTTAGCGTCTTTGAGACTGTGAGGCAAAAAGTTGAGGGATAGTTTGAGGACAAGAAAAATGGAACAAACAACAAACCATAGCCGAAACATCTTTGCTTGGAATGTTAAGACAGTGTTGAATTTTAATCATCCATAGTTTGATGTTTTATTAACTCAGTATGGTCTGGATTTATTTGGCATGGCTTTACAAATGCGTTCGAATCCATCTCTCTTGCACACTCTTTATATTTGAGATTGTGAGAGAGAGGACAAAGGTTCTTAGCGTCTATGGTTCCAAGAAGAACCATTAACGTCCATGGAAGCAAAAGATTCTTTGTAGTGGCAAAAGATCTTTAAAATGATTCAGAGCTGGATTGCTGCAGAGAAAAAAAAGCCTTTTGAAACCTTTATTTTAAAGAGTACACTGCGTAATATTGCACAATGCCATACCATTCCAGTGACAGTTTTTGTACCTCTGTTCTGAAAGCGTGTAATATCCCAAATAAAGTCAGCAAGTCCCGTCCATACCTGCTGAATCCTTCAGCACCCAAGTTCAACTCCAGGTGTCCGTTCGGTCCTGCCGCACACTTTGAGAGACTTGGGAGTGGCCGTCATGGCCAATCTCTGGTCATTCATTTGCAGGTAATGATTTTGGAACAGGGCTGCTAATAGGGCATTATGGGAGTCCCTGGTTCCCCTGACAGCTGATTAATGTCCACTGTGATGACATCAGCTCTGAGAGAAACTAGATAAAAGAACAGTTGTATTGGACCGAGCAGGATGATGAACGAGCGACCATGCTAGCGACTCATCTCATTACGAACTACAGACTGCTGGCCATTTAGCTAATGTAGCGAGTCATTGTGTGCCCAGGGACCCCGGGCCGCAGGTTTGGAAATTAATGACACGGCAAACGTGCGATATGGAGTTTGACCCTGCATAATACGCAAGCATATAGGATTAACCTTGCCTTGTCAGACGCCACTATTGTTATCCCGAATGCGGCGGCAGAGTACACAAGCAGGGAAAAGAGATATTTATACCAATACCTATACCTGGATTTAAGATTCATTTCATGGGTCGCGGCTAAGCTGCAGGGAAGGATTAAACAGATAGTCTTTTCTTTGAGAGGTAGTGAAAATAAACCTCTCATTGAATAGGGGAGAAAGCATAGTGAAAGACATCAGGCGGCGTAGACTCTTTATTTTCACCTTATAGAGCTTGCAAAAGCTAATCTGAAAGCACATAGACATTTGATGAGGAAAAAATTGGTCAGCATTATTAGTAATATGGAATGAGACAAACATATGAAAAAATGTGTATACATATATTTGTATAGTTAGTGGAAATATATCCACAATAAATGGCAATCTGTACTTTTTAGCTTTTATAATATGTTTTATGCCAGTTTTAACCATGTTGAATTATAAGCTGTTTTTTTTCTTGACATTTGGTGGATTTTCCTCATTTACAGTAATGAAGGTGCATTCAAATTTAGACAGCCTGATATGTTGTGGAATGTGTACCAAATTACTGTTGTGATTATGATGTCCATGGGTTAGTTGGATCAAATAAATTCATGGTTAAAGGCAGCTGCATAACATAGCAATAACAAGTACCCTCTAAGGGCATTTATATTTATATATTATATTTATATTCATTTGGCAGATGCTTTTGTCTAAAGAAAATAGTTTGCTGTTTTACCTGGTTTTATAGTAAAATTTAAAGGGATTAAAATCACATGACTTTAATGCAAATTAAATCATTTTATATATATATATATATATATATATATATATATATATATATATATATATATATATATATATATATATTAATATTTATTCCAAGCAAATAATGATTCTCAAGTTTTTAAACTAGTTTTGAAGTTTATTAAACTCGCAATGGCAAGGTCACTGGCTCAAATCCCAGAGATTACGATCTTATCTACCCAATGAATAAATGTAATTAAGAGAAATCTACCACAGATGCGAATCTAATTTCAGTTTATTAACGTGGGTGAAGTCTGTCGATGTGCTTTAAATGAACTTCAAAATCTTTTACATTTACCATATACATGAGTCTGACCTTTTAGTGATAACTAAGCCAGCTTAATACCGACATCCTCTGGAATATGACCCATCGCTCTTATTAGCCTTTAAGACTTCCTCTCCTTTCACCTTCAATCAGGGATAAGCTGAACTCTTGCTGTCAAGACTAGTGGGCTAATGAGCTTATCAATCAAAGAATAAATTAAGACTGCTAACTATTTTAGCAGGATCAGACATTGTCAGTTTAGGTTTTGACCATAATTTAATTGTCTAACATTTAGGACAAAGCGTAGAAGGAATTGGGACGTTAAAGGTATAGTTAAAATAAATATTGTGTCATTATACTCTTACGTTGCTACAAACCTGCATCTTTCTTCTGTCAAACACAAAAGAGGACATTGTGGAAAAAAGTCTCAATGTTTTTATGGAAAGTCAATTGGCTTGAATGTCAGGTTTGGAATGACATAAGGGAAGTAAATGACTTGTAGCGCATCATTTCAGTTCCAATAGCATGTCCAATCTAAACTGACACTGGTTTTCCATTGGTCAGCTGAACAAATCATCCCGCCCCAAACTGATGCTATTGGTTAAGCTTATGTTACAGACGCACAAACTAACAAATGACTTATTTATAGTTATCTCTGCATTTTGAGTTGTAATATCACCTTTATGGGTATGACTCGTCAAAACAGTCCCTCGGACATATCATTCCCAATCATTAGCATTGCCAATCCCGTTTCTCCTGTAAAGTACCAATAACTGCCTATACGGTCTGTCTAGAATGACACGATCAGTAAGTTAGCATTTCACAGTGAGCGGGGGCTATGTATTTAGTCACCGGTCACTCTTAATGGCTTCAAACCATGCAGAAAATTATTCACTGACCCTTCACACACCTCTGCGTCGGGAGCAGCTGTAAAACAACCCAGCCTTTGTCAAGGATTATAACGGGCGGAAATCTGGCCTTATTATTAAAAAGCCTGGCGATTTTCGACCCCCCCTTTTCTTTCTTTTCAGCCATCCAATATTCATTAAAGTGGGATTTCGGCACATTAGCAAAGGAGGAGAAAGTAGCCCCTGGAGACTGTGTTTGCGTTTTCAGCTCTGGCCCTGTAATTCTGTCAGACACTCCTGTGAAGAGGAGGAAAGGGGAGGGAGGGAGTGGCTCCACTTAACCGGGATTTATTACCTCGACCAGCTGCCCTCCTCTCTCTCTCTCTGTAAAAGGTAATTGCATCCAGTTGTAACAAGCTAATTGATTGCTAATTAGATAAATCAGCACTCCAAGAGCTGTCAAGTACTGACGGATGGTAACAGAAGTCATGTGCCCTGGTGTAATGGCGGAAGGGTGGGAGGACTGTTGTCGCCCAACAGAAAGAGAGCAGCGCTACCAAAGGTCGAGGGGGAGCGGACGATACCGGCAACATGGGCAGATGAGCGCGAACGGCAGAAAAAGAGGGGGTCTTGAGCGTAGTGACAATGCAAATCAAAAAAGGCAGAGTAAACATGATTGATTCAGGCGGAGGCTGTCGGAGAGGGGGAAATTGGATTCAATGGACAGCTGGATGTCTGCAGCGACTCCCTGGCCACCAGGCAGCACCCGGCACTTTCTCATGCTAATGCATCCCGGGCTAGTGTAGCGCTGAATGGATGATACCAGCCCAAACAGGAACTGAGACCAGGGGGGTTTGCTTGGGTTGAGAGGGTAAGAATGAATGAAGGGGGAAGGGCAGCACTAAATAGGGACTATTGCTCTGTACGATGTCTCAAGTATGTGCGTATCATATATTCATAAACACACAAATTTCAATACAGGAAAATCAGCCCGTTCCAAAGATTCCAATCAAGAAGTACTAGCTATACAGGCATTCTGAAAAACACAAACAATATTAATAATAGCGTTAAAAAGACACAAATGAGACATAATATTAATTAATTAGTTTATACATTTTTGTAGCCTAAAAGGATGGAATTGTTAAGTTTTTAAAATGTTTTTCAAAAACAGTCCAAGATAAAAAAAAGTAAAAAAAAAATGTAGTAAAAATGTATTACTATATTTTTTATGATTTGGAAGAACAGGTTTGCTGCTTAATAATTTTTTTTTTTAAGAAAGCTGTGATACACTAAACAAGAAAAAAAGGAAATCATATTTTATGACCATATCATATGTCCCCTATTTTAAGACGATTGAACATTCTGTGCATCATGATTTCCCAAAAAAAAAAAAATTGGGGATTGTAAAGGATATCGCTTGATCATCTAATTAGCATATTAAAGTGATTTCTGAAGGATCATGTGACAAAGACGACTGGAGTAATAATGCTGAAAATTCAAATTCCAGTAGTTGAATTAGATATGCAAATACTGTTAACCGATTAAATAATATTACATTAGAAAAAAGAAACCTGAAGCCTATTTTGTGCTTCCCTTTGGGGTGTAAGTGGACATGTATGTAAACATATTGAGAACAGTGTTGTTAATGTACACCTGCTGATTCATCTTACAATTGTTGTGTCTGCACAACTGTTGTTTTGAAGAAAAGAAAGGGCTGTTTGAACAGTATTATGTAAACATGCTCCTCGGACCATCCAATAAGACTCAGGCCACACCTTTGTTTCAGTTTAATCTTTCTGATTATGCAGACATCACTTAGACGTTGCCATGGACACAGAACATGGTTGGCAAGCAAGGCCGAGCAGTCTCTGTCTGGTTAAAAGCAGCACATGGAACGATGCCAAACTAACACCATCACCTCATCAAATTTGCTTTCTTGACTGTATTTTGGATTTTCCGAAATGTATATTTCCAAAATGGAAACAGCAAACGATCAATTCGAGAGCAGTTCCAGAATAAATTATTAATTTGCATTTAATTTGCCTGCCTAATTATGGCTTAGACTCGAACTAATACTCAATTTGAATATTGCATCGGCTTCAAGTGAAACGCTTAGTATTAACACACACACACACACACACACAAATACACAGATCAGGTTACCACAACGAGGCGTTGGCCCCTGAAATGGGGGCTTGAGGATGTGATCCCTACAAGTCCCCCCACTCTCAACACACACACACACACACACACACCCTTTTCACCAGCTGACCCATGAGGGACATACAGGCCTATTGAGTTCCAGCTTTGCTGGCATGCGACATGCCCATTCTCTGCATGCTGCAGTAGCACAGTGGGTGGCATATCCCGGCACAGTTGCTGCACGATTTACAGCCGAGCGGGTCGGGGGTTTGATAGAATGAACCAGTTAGTATGCGCCTAAAAAAAGGCTGATCCTCTTCAGTAGACACAGATCTATCATAGATATGTGTTAGCACAGTTTTCCAGAAACACCTGAATTAATAAGGTTTTATTTCTCCTCAAAAATAATTTTAATATAATTACAATGTATAAACTTGCCAAGATTACATTTGCAGTAATGTGAAAAAGTTGCAATTTAAAATAACGTGTTTTCTTTTTAATATCTTTTTAATATAATATTTTAACATTGAAAATTAAAGTAATTTATTACTAGGTCATTTGACTGTGGAGCTATTGCAAGTATACCTTAGGTACACTTCAAATATCTTGCATTTAAAGACCAATATTCAAGGCATTATAAACACATTTAGGCTTAATATTAGGATATATGCATTGTGAATAGATAGTACTACAAATAAAGGGTAATTATTTTTACATCAGTAAGTCTCCAGCTTAATAATATAAGATTATATAATTATCAGTGTTGAAAACAATTGGTCTTTCCTTAATATTTTTGTGGAAACCATGGTAAATGTTTTCAAGATTCTTAGAAAGAATAGTATTTAATTTAGAATTTAAGAAGTTATCTTTACTGCCACTTTTGATCAATTAAATGCACCTTTGCTCGGGGAAAAAAATTATATATATTCTTACTGATTTAAAACTTAAAAATGGTAGCATAGATAGTTTTCTAAATAACCATGGACGTAATTTTAAAAGTCCGCCCATGGTGTCAAGAGAGAAGCCTTATGCATCATAATCTGGTCTCCTGTCAGAGATGCGTTGATAAGAATGTGAGACAATGCTCTGAGAAGTCATCTATGCTGTTTATCCAGACACAATGAGATCCGCAAGACCTGCATATGATGAAAGGTGGAGCCACTGTGTAAATCCAGGCTTATTCACAGCTAGACCTTCATGACTGGGCATGTGTGAGTGTGTGTGTGTGAGTGAGTGAGTGGGAGAGAGAGAGAGAGAATTAGAGAGTGTGTACAGTCATCTGTACGTTTATGATATGTTGAATGTGTGTGTGCTTCCTGAGCATGCCTTCCCCATGTTTCTTAGTGAGCTATCTATCCACTTGTGCATTTTGAAGATCCATCATAGCACAATGTGTTAAAGATTTAAAGCAAAAGATTTAGCCTGGTTTTGCAATGATATTTATACTTACAGTACAACATTTTGCAATGCATATGGGAGTGTAAACAAATAGTATACATATTAGCACAAATATTAGCACACAAAACTACACACAAATTGAAAAATTGATGGCCAATTTCAAGTCTAACAAAAGGATGTAAAAATACGGACCAATTTCCATACTGATGTTTGACAGATGAAATGCTTCCAATGTGATATATCCCAATTGTTCAAGCTTGTACTATTCAGATTAATGTTTGAATCTTTGTATTGCTAAAAATATGTGTTATAATTAATTGTATTTCTAAAAACGCTTCTTGCCTTAGATGCTTTGGATAAAAATATGTGTTTTATATGTAAAACAAAGTGTGTTTTAGCTGTTTTTTGGTGTGTTGTGTTTTATGGTCAAAGGAACGGTCTATGGATAACATCATGGCTGAAAATTATCGTTTCTTTTTGTTTACTGTGTAGTTTTGACTTTATACTATTTCATATTTAACATTTTGAAATGACTATATATATATATGAAATATAATAAATCATAAGAAAATGCTATATTCAGTATTTTTACTTTGTTTAATTGTACATGTCATTTTGTTACTTGTCAATATCTTTGCAATTATTTGTTAAATGTAAAACTTTATTTTAGGGTCTCTTAACTAACTTCTTATCAGCATCTTATATCATATTACTAGAATATTAGATATATTAGTAGTAATTAGGCACATGTTAATGCCTTATTCTACACAAGCTTACTCAACCTCCCTAATCTTACCCAATACCTAAATTTAACAACTACCTTTTTTTAATTGTATGCAGTGAACTTAAGTGTACTTAAGTAATAATTAGTTTAGGGATGAGTTATTTATTATTTTAATGTAATACGGGAATATTAGCAATGAGTTTAAAACAGAGTTACAATGCAATCCAGTAGTGTCTTGAGCTCAAAGCTAGAAAGCTCTGCCTTTTTAAGGGGGTAGAAGGTTTCCAGCTCCTCATTGGAGATCACTTTCACACCTCACCCTTTCATTTGTTTTGCAAAAAAAAAAAAAAAAAACTTTTGGGGTGGAACATCGCTGTCTAGACGGGCGACATAAAAGAAGCAGCAACTGTTCATGCGTGTCTCTTCCTCACCATTGTCCCTCATCCCCTCCGCTCTCCTCCATCTCTTTTGCCCACTGTCTGCGCAGTATTGTTGAAAGACAATGCGCTGTCACTACCGCTTCCTAAACTTGTTGGGATCTTGCTCTTCACTGCGACGTGATCAGCAGGATGGCGGTGGCTACAGAGCGCCGGTGCCAATCAGATAAAGTTCAAACTCATAGAGAGTTGAGATTCATGTCTATCTGGCTTGTGTCCATGCAGAGGATCAGAAACTGTGATGGATGCTGGTTTCTGTTGCGGGAAGTCGATGCTTATGGCTCTTGCACTGATGTTTGAATTTTATGAGGAAAGAATAAAAAGTAAGTAATCCAAAGGCTGTAATGATTCATCACCTCAATAAGTAAACAATTTACTCTTTAAAAAAAAAAAAAAAAAAAAAAGGTTCTTTATTGTTATTTATGGTTCCATGAAGAACCAATGGAAGATTTGTATTACACAAAAGGTTCTTTGTAGTGGAAAAAGATTTTTGGGATTTTTAAAGTGCTCCTTGCATCAACAAAAATGTTTTAACAACATGTTTGTTCTTTTTGGAACCATAAATGGTTCTTCCATGGCATTAATGTAAAAATGTTCTTGTGGAACCTTTATTTTTTAGAGCGTACCATCAGGAAATTGTTTGTTGTTCACCTGATTATTCTGGAAAAGTCAATATCTATTTAATCATATTGTATATTACTTTCAAAACATATATTACGGTCAGTGCTAAATTTTGTTTTATGGTTTGAAAAAATCTTTGCACAACAATAATATTATTTAGAATAATGATGTGTAATTTTAACAAGATATTAACCATTATAAAAAACTAGTGCTTTTCCAGTCTAAGATGTTCTTTAAAGTATTTTTTTAATTACTTTAAATGTTCGGTTATATTTTGATGGTCCCTCTAACACATTCTGTTGACTAAGTTAAGTTGCACCTACGTATCTAATAACTCTCATTAGAGTGTTAGTAAAGTATTAGTAGACTGGTGGGGTTAGTGTTAGAATAAGTTGACATGTTCTCGCAAAGTTACTTCTAGTCAGTAAATTGTTGAGAGACCGTCACTATAAAGATATTAATCAGAGAGTCTGAGAATTAGCTGACATGTAGGTTAATTATTGTCAACAGACTATTCAAAAGGGACAATCAAAATAAATTATCAAATATTCCACATACGTTAAGTGTCAATTATTTAACAGTAAAATTTAAAAAGTGACAAGCTTACAAATAATTTTTTTTCTTGAGATTTTTAATTCTTTAAAGGATAATGTTTATCTATTTATCAATCATCTATCAAGATAGATAGATAGATAGATAGATTTCACAAATGCTGTTTTCATCAAAATTTGTACATTCACTAATACAGTATAAAACTGAAAACACTGTGAACAGACCAAAGCATCATGCTCATCATAGAAAAACAAACAGCTACTCATTTTACTGTACACTCTCAGAAATAAAGGTACAAAAACTATCACTGAGGTGGTACCTTTTCAAAAAGTACGCTTTTGTACCTATTAATTCAAATATGTACACTTTCAATACGAATATGTACTTTTAAGATACCAAAATAGACCTTTTAGGTGCAAACATGTCCCTTCTGAAAAGGTACTGCCCCAGTGACAACTTTTGTGCCTTTATTTCTGAGAGTGTATGGTCAAAAATGGCAGAATGACTCGTATAATAGCAAACTAGATTATGTCAATAAACATCTGTTTTAGAGGATTAATCTCTTCACCACTGCTTGGCATATAGTGCGGGACATTTATTTTTATCTTTCATGCCCTCAGCAGCTGCACAAACTACTCGTTGTAGTTTTTAACCCATACTATATGCATATGACTGCCACATTGTTTTTTTTTTATAGAATGGCTCATATAAGAATACTAGGTATGTCAATAAAAGTCTGTTTTACTGTATTAATCTGTTCACCTCATATTAGCATACAGTGCCGGACATTTATTTATTATTATTTTTTTTTTTCTCTCATTCGTTCTTTTATGCCTTCAGCAGCCCCTCTGAGGTCTCCGTGGACCAAATCATTTGATCTGAGGCTTTGGCTTCAAATAATTTGGAGTGAATGGAAGGGCCTTTTCCCTTTCACTGCCACTTATCACCAGTCTAATGACTACATCTCTTCTGCATGCTGCAGCGCGACTTACCCGGGTAATTTATTCTGGGTCGCCTAAAGCCTTCATCACAATGAGGCGCCTCACAAAACAAACGCAGACAAAGCCAATGTTAATTTTCTTATTATCAGCCCCTTAATTATTTGTTGTGTGTGATAAGTGCTTTCAGCGCATGTGATATCAGCAATAACCTTCTGGCTGCGGCGTCAAGGGGCCTTGTTGAGTTTTCCCCTCGTCGCATTCTCCTCCATTATTAAGACAATGAGGAGTGAACACAAATACCCTTCATTGCGCTGCCTTCTTCTCGAAACAGAGGAATAAATATTATAGATTAATTAATCCGTGCTGATTATAATTTAATTATGTTGCCTCCAGAGGCCAAAGCACGCTTTCTCCCTTCAAATTTGTTATGTGCCAGGCTGAACATTTATAAGAGCGCGCTCACTCACGGGCACTTGGGACATTTGTTTATGAGAGCATTTCGGTTGCATAAATTTATTCTGTGGATGTATTACAAGCTTTGCGTTTGTCGCCTGCAGTCACAGTCCACAGTTCAGACTGACGTATAAAATTAGTGAGTGTCTGATCAATTTGGGAACATTTCCAATTAGCTCCAGGGTCTTAATTTCCTTAGATCACGTTTATGAAGAGAAACGTTACAGCGCTTGGAGTTATTATTGCTATTAAACATCCCTCTTTAGAAGACTTGATTCTAATTGGTTGTTTGTGAAATTTCACATATTTTTGTGAAAATTATCTTTTATCTCATTATCTCTCGTATCAGTCACTGGTTTGACTTGTGCATTTGTATTGTACTGACTCAGCACCACTACATTAATAATCCCCAATAATGAATATATATATATATATATATATATATATATATATATATATATATATATATATATATATATATATATATATATATAACAACAATTATAGTTTACTTTATGCCAGCATACCATTAAAAAGTTTTCTAAAATACAATTAAAATTTTTAATAAATAAGCTGCATTTGTTTGATCCAAAACACAATAAAAATTGGTAATATTGCGAAATAGTACAATTTAAAATAACTTTCAAATTTAAAATTCAATCTATTCCTGTGATGAAGCAGCTGAATTTTCAGTGTCATTACTGAAGCTTGATACTACAGAAATAATTTAATCTGATGAATTGCTGATCAAGAAACATTTACTATTATCATTATTGAAAACAGGTGTGCTGCTTAATATATTAGTATAACATTTGTGAATATAAAGATCAAAAGAACAGTATTTATTTTAAATACATTTAGGTAACTCTTTGTTTTGGTCTCTTAACTTGTTGCTCATTAGCATGCACATTACTTAAATATTAGCCATTTATTAGTACTAATTAAACTCATATTAATGCATTATTCCACATGACCTACATCCATAATCCTACCAAATACCTAAACTTAACAACTACCTTACTAACTATTAATATGCAGCAAAAAGCTATTATTAATAGTGAATTAGTGTTCCTTATTCTAAAGTATTACCAAATCTTTTGTTTGAATTAGACATGTCTTTACTGTCACTTTCGATCAGTTTAATGCATCCCTTTTAAATAAAAGCATTTATTTCTTAAATTATTATTCAAGTAAAAAAAATAACAAGTTCATGTTCTGTCTACACGAATAACTGTCACGAAAAGCCACTTTAAAACAACAAGCCTATTCCGAAACGCATCTCCGCCGACTGCTAGCTTGTTGACCTTTGCGTAAAGCTTGACTAATTGCGCAACCTGCCGGTGTTTACTGATCTCTGGAATGAACAGACCTACACCTGTAAATACGAAGGAGCAGGTGCCAGGAAAGTGCATGCAAATAACTGCATCTTCAAGACCCTCTATTTTTGCAAGTGAGAGTGTGTGTGTGTGTGTGTGTGTGTGTGTGTATGTGTGTCTAATTTAAGCCAGCTCTCAGCTGCCCATCTGCTGGTGTCCACTGGTGTGGGCCTGCTTCAGAAGCTAAACACACATTCCTCCCGTGGCCTTGTGCTAGACTTGTAACTCTACCCTCTGGTACAGGTGCAGCGTGCAAGGTGTCCGTCTCTCTCCCTCTCCTCCATACATCATCATCACCGGCCCAGCATTCCACGGATTCCTCCTGCCCTCCGCGTGCTGGACTATAGCTGGTGTGTGTCCACTGGCTGGGGCTAAAGGTCTGATTGCTTTTCCTACCTCCCACATGCTGAACAGGTGCCTCTTCCCTTGGGACTGTTAAAACTCCCACTGTGAGAGCTTGAGTCATGCGCTGGCCAGTGAACTTTGACCTTGTGTGGCACCTGCCCAGACTGTGCTGGAAAACAGTGGACAATCTTCCTGCGTCATCGCAGATGAGGTTTTTCTCTTTCTTTCTTTTTATTCGTCTAGATTAAGGGATATGGGGTAAGCTGAGGTGATATGGTTTTTTTTAATGGCTAACAATGATACAGAAAAACAAGAGAAGAATCTCTCATCAAATCTTAATTCTTTTTAAAATTTCATAAACATTTTTATTATAATTAATAATAATAATAATAATAATAATAAGCCATTAAAACACCCATATCGGCTCAACTTAACCCATATCCCTTAAACTGATGAATAAAATCAGTGAAAACTCTTTTCAAATCTCATAATAACATTTTTTATTATCATTATTATTAATAATAAGCCATTAATACGTCCATATTGGCTCAACAATCCCTCATATCACTTAAATTAATGAATAAAATCAGTGAAAACTCTTCTCTTCTCATAATAACACTTAATAATAATAATAATAATAATTTCTTTTACTTGTTTAATTTGAATCATTTGAATTATTTTACATATAAGGACACACACACACATACATAAATGGAAGCAACTGTAAAGTCCACAAATTCTTAACATTTATTTTATAGAATATTTCCTTAATCATTACAAAATATTTGAACACTGAATAAGCATTATCAATAAACAAATCAATAAAGAAAATGGCACATTTTCTGATTGATGCTAAAAATCTCTTAAACCACTAAACGAAGGGTTGAATATAGGTCACAGTGTTATTGAGTTCTCTATTCATTTTGTTGCATATTCGCAAACTTCGCAAAGTTTCAGTATTGGGTGAAAATTGAAATTGACTCAGTTTGATTTATGTTTTAATATTCAGACCAAGCACATAGTTTGCCCCGAAGTTAAACGCCAGATTGCAAATTCCAAAAAAAAAAAAAAAAAAAAAGCTGCATTTATGAGAATTGTTGTATACCTCCTGCTTGAATTTACGATTTAATGCTTTTCATTTTATCTACATTTGCCAAATTCTAAAACAGCTTAATCGAATATGTCATTCGTAAGTATTCCATGCAAACGGCAAAGATAAAATGCCACAAATTATGACAATGG
The DNA here is from genome assembly GCF_018831695.1 of Puntigrus tetrazona. Taxonomy (NCBI): domain Eukaryota; kingdom Metazoa; phylum Chordata; class Actinopteri; order Cypriniformes; family Cyprinidae; genus Puntigrus; species Puntigrus tetrazona. The sequence continues at coordinate 5,718,071 of NC_056699.1, forward strand.
CTTCCATCGGATTGTAAGATCACAGACTTGGCCTCACCTCAGATGAACTGTAGTTGATTTAGACATGATTATAAAAGTGGAGTTGAGTTACAGTGTGCTCTTTTCATTCTGTTTGTCTGGAGATCCTCCAGTAGTGCCCTCTTATGATGTTTAAATTTGCTGGCAAATGCGTCTGTTTCGAGTTGAAAGAAAACCAAACCATTACCACATGCAAAGACTGCGGAGGATAAAACGAACACACGATCCCAAAGCAGCGATGCTGTGTGTTTATTTTCAGCGCAGCCACTGTTTTTTTACAATTACAACTAAGAAAAAGGTACAACGAGAAGAATTAAACGGGCACTCGGCCTCCCGATGTGTCAATGAGAGGAACCTATCGCATGTGGCAATATCGGGGCGGGAACGTCCGTGAAAACCACAAAAACGAAGAGATAAATAAAGCATGGCCGTGACTTGCCTCTCAGCTGGAGCTCGACTGCTCGGATCGTGAAAGAATGTGGAAGTCCACATCTCTCAGCCACCACAATTGGCACTTCTGTCACTTCTGTGGTTTTGCCTCACCCTCTCTCTCCTCGTTTGAGGCGACGATGATGCGAGGTGGAATGCTGGTGTGAGGACAGCACTTCAACGACGTGCAAACAACTTGGGACTGGTGTCTGAGACAGACAGACAGAGACAGGGAAGTCACACCAGAGATGAGAAATATGTATCGCTGGGGTTACGCGTTGGGTGACATGTTCGATTGTTTTAAACCTCTCTGGTCTGATCAGATACAGTAAGCGCAACTGTAAAACGGTATTAGATGTTTCAATCGAGTGGAAGCTTTACATGTAAAAATATCGAAAAATTTCAGGGAAAAAATAAATAAATAAAATACTTATGTATCATTTCATTTGGGAACAATGATGCTGAACTTTCACAGCTCACAACTGTTTTATTATACTCATATATCATGAATCATAAATTTGTGCAATATCTACAGCCTGGCAATACACCAGTAGTTATTTTTGCTGCAAAACCCAAAACACTTATATTTCAGAGTAAAGTTGGCATTCGTAGGCTAATGTTCAGTTTAGGGTTGGTTTTTCAGTGTTTACAGACTCCAATGTTCAGGAACAATACAGTTAAAATAGTAATATAGTGAAATATTATTGCAGTTTTAAGTAAGTGTTTGCATTTTGCTGACTGCTGAAAATTAAGCTTTTCAATTTTATTTCAGCAGTCACTATAGTTAGTGTCACAAGAAATCAATCTAATATGCTAATTTGCTGCTTTTTAAAAATTTTATTATTAACAATGTTAAAAACAGTTGTGCTACTTCATATTGTTTTGTGTAAATCATGCATTTATTTACTTATTGATAAATTTAATGTGTTCTTGCTGAATAAATGTAAAATTTCCTGAATAAATGAATGTCTAAATAAAAATGGAAAAAAAAGAACAAGCAAACAAGCAAATCTGCTGCTATTTTAAGGAGAAGCAAATATTTAAAATGAATTTGAATTTCCTTTGCATGACACACTAACAAGAATGTATTCTATCAAGAACCGTAATGTGACTATGTTTTATTTTCTGCGATTTCCTCTTTTAATCAGATCAGCAGTAAGTCATGGAGACTCAAATGGCAGTGTTTCCTGAGAATGGGCCAAAATCAAAATTGCCAGAGCTGTTCTTATTGATAGAAGGATTAAAAATCATTAGCTTCAAAAAACGGCCAGAAATATGCACGATATGAGCAGACTGAATATGATTGACATGAGTTTGATTTGGTCAGCTGTAGGGAAAATACATAATGAAGCCAAAAACCGCAGAAGTGTCACTGATATAAAATTCTCCTCGGATGAGTGAAACACTCGGCCTATTTTAACACATTATCCCAGACAGGCTAATAACAGCTCTCTTTTTTCATTTCCACAGCTTCTACAAATAAAACCCAGATTTATCATGCATCTAAATTAGCACAAATGAGTATGCATTCACGTCAAATCATGGTTAATTGTGTTTCGTTTCTTTCTGGAAAGTGTCATCAAGGTCATGTGCATTATAGTAAGCAGCTATATATTTAACCCATAGACACGGTGCATTGAACCCTTTGGTTTGTCATGTCCGAACACCCAAGAGAGCCCAAAGAATTAATGAATGGTATGAGGACATGCTACTCTGGGCTCGGCTGCCCTAAACCACAGCTACATGTCCCCCCAGACATGTCATTGTAAAATGTGATGTGCAGTTAACAGTGTCACCCAGTAAAATCTGAAATAGACTACGACAGAGTGCTACATGTCTCGGTCTCTTCACTGGAATGGGAAAGTCAAAGCGTGTATCACGCTATCGACAAACTAAACATAATTTACTATTGTGGAGGAATCGGTGCTAGTTGCAATACATTTTACTCAATAGTGGCTACGTCTAAGGGAAGATTTATTTTTGAGTTAAGTTGCGCTACGCTCAATGCGAACCTGATAATACCACATGAAGAATCAAAGCTTATCACAAGTAGCTTTCCACAAGTAGAATATATAGAAGGTGCACAGGGTCATTCGTGCAAACACAAAACGCCATGCAACAAACATTCATTAAACAACAGAAGACGTAACATAAATGCGCATTTAACTGTTAACAAAAACACGTTTATTGAAGCAAAATACTTTCAAATGTGACGTATCACACTGGGGGATTTTGAGAATATCAGTTTACAGTTTTTGACCGTAAATAATACACCGTTTTGTTCTATTTGCTTCAAAACCTGTACAATTAACAACATTTTACTGTAAATTACATTAAATGTCTGATTAGATGTTTTACATTTTCTCGCTGTATATGGTACGGGAACATATTATTAACCTATTAACAGTTTCTCCTGTAGCATTTTTGCAAGTTTTTACAATTAAAATTACACATTTTTTATATTGTGTTTTTTTATAGTTATACATATTTTTGATGCAGAAATATACATAAAATAAAATTGTTTTTAAAATAAAAGGCTTCAGTATAGAGACCAGTTCTCAATATTAACTAGTTGCTTATTATTATCATGATTAACATTATTATTAACATATCTGCGTGACCATATTTTACCCAATAAGTTATATTTAACCAATAAGTTATTAACAATTAGTAAGGTAGTTGTTAACTTATTATTAAGCAGGAAATAAGGAGTTTGAGGCAAGCAAGAATCGGACCTTAAATTAAAGTGTGACCAATTTCAATTTAAAACGCCATTTAGATATGTTTATAAATATGGATGTCATCATACAAAGTCATTGCAAAATAAATGTAGCTGAACGTTTGGCTGAAAATCTTGACAACCCAATTAGCTGTGGTCTGAACCCAAATGATTGTACCAATCGTCACTTCGATAACCAAAAGATCTTCTATTTGTCCCAAACACACAATAAATCCAGCACCAAACATCTGTACTGTGGATGATCTGGCACCATTCATACAAAAGCAGTTTTTAGTCTTTGTCCATAACAAATCCTCGCTCCTAGATTGCCAAATAGGACAGTGCTAGTCTCAAACAGTCAGACATTTGACTTGCGGCTTGAAGTCTGGTACACATTACAGCTTATTCTGGCCAAGAGCTTTCTGCTTACAAAGGAAGAGAGAGTCTGACCGGTATGTAAAACGACCAACCACAATATATAATATGTTTTATACTATTTATACTATTTATCAACAATAATAGACCAACATCCAATAATACTGACTGTAGGCCTACCTTAAAGTTGCAGTCACTAAATATTGCCTCTTTGTCGCCATCTCTGTTTGACAAGCAGAAAACACTTTCTGGATAAAAAACTGCCATAAAAAAATTGTAATGTAATTATTTCAGCTGTGGAGAGAAAATTCTCCACCTACAGGTTTTATGTTTATGTTTACAAACATGAAGTAACGATGAGGCAGCATTCTTGAATTTCCCTTGACTTTCTATTATTATAAGATAACCTTTGTGAATCTGGTTAATGTAATGCAATAGTTTTCAACACTGGCTGGTTATGTACTAGCTCAGATATTAATTTTGGGTCATTCTTAACCAGAAAGTAACTATAACGAAACAACTTTTAACCTCTAGCAACTCTAAATAGGTAAATGTTAATGTAATTATGTGAAAAAGAAAAAAGTTATTTCTCTAAAAATGATAAAAAATAAAAATGAAAGGTTTAGAACATTAGCATTCCCCTCATGTCGTTCTAAAGCCGTAAGACCTTCGGTCATATTCGGAACACAAATTAAGATATTTTTGATATCTTATCGTCGATATCGTTATCTGACCCTACATAGACAACCACACAACCGAAATGATCCAGGTCCAGTAACACAGTAAACCGTCCATGTGACATCAGTGGCTCAACTTTACTTTTGCAACTTTTTCTCCTCTTCTACTTCTACTCTTTAGAGAGTATCACAACCAAACGCATTTTCTGCCAAATGTAAAAATGTACGCAGATTGTGTTTACGAATAAACAATGCTGATTAAGGTAAATGATCTCAAAGATGGATGTGACTTGGGGAAGAAGAATGGTTGATTATATAATTATTGTTTTCTTTGCTCAAAAGAAAGTATTCTCGAAGCGTCTCCAAACTGTAGTTGAGCCACACAGGTTGTTTTACAAATGTATTTACTACGTTTCTGGACCTGGATCATTTGAGTTGTGTTGCTTTCTATGGAGGGTCAGATAGCTCTCAGCTTTCATCAATAATATCTTAATTTGAGTCCAGTAGATTAACGAAAGTCTCACGGGTTTCCAACAACGTGATAGAATTTTCATTTGTTAATTATTATTATTATTTTCTGGGCTTGTCATGTGACCATTAACAACATCAGACAACTGTAAGTATGCAAATGTGCTGTTAAATTATTACCTTAAAATCTCAAGTACTACTAAATATTTCGGTAGTATATAAATCGCTACTCTAGAGGGTCAGGTACACAGTGTATAAAGCGCAAGTACACAGTGTAGTACACGACTTGCAGCACAGCTGAAGTCAGTCCTGACCCAGTCATGTCTTTCAGCAGATCATTACACGAGTGTTTCTCCAGTCTGCCTCCATAATTAAGTGAATCATCCATTGGCTCTGCAGTCCTGGAGAGCCTCCCCGGACTGCAGTTAATTCTAGAGGAGAGAAAAAAAAAAAGAGTGGCGTATAAAATGAGGTTTGCCCTCGACGTGCCAGTGATGAGGTGTTGGTCTGACAGGTGTGTCGTGTTCAGGACAAAGTTTTGCCATTGCACTCACTTTGCTCAGCCCACATAGTAAACACACTCATTAGCCAACGGGCCGTCCCGTGAGAGATAGCATGTTTGACATTATTAATTGGCTTTTCTGTAGAAGGAGTCAAGCAGATGAAAAGGTTTATCATGCTGAAATAATTAATTTTTGCCCCAGAATTTGCTGACAGTTCACTTATTCTGAACGAGAGAAAGAGAGTGAATGGAGAGAGAGAGGGAGAGAGCGAGAGAGAGTCTCTCTCGATTATTTTAGGCTTCATTTTTCCCCCGTTCTCTTTCAATCCATCCTGTTTCTGCTCTTCTTATTTCTTCTCGGATGGGAGGAGACGTATTAGCCTGCAAAGATTTGAATTTGTAACAGAAAAATAATTAAATGAAATGTAATTAACTCTAACCTGTATAAAGGAAGGGGTTCGTTTTATCTCTCTCCTTTTCAGAGGGCAAAGATTAGCCACATGTTTTGAGACCGCTGTTGCATACAATTAATTTACAATTAATTCAAATTAAAGTGGAAATTATGTACTACGATAATGGCAAAATCATGACATAATACCTTTAATCTCCTCAGCTATCTTTGCCCTCCACGGCCTCATAATTACTTTAATTAACGTCATAGAATATTATACATAATGAAGCGCACCTGAACTCTGCCAATGTCAATATCTGACCCGATGAAAGAAGATTCAGCACAATACTCTTATTAAATACTGGATGTTTAATATGTCCTGCGTCCACTTCAGCTTCAGCATTAGACTTCCAAATTAGAGCCTTTTTATGGACAAGTTTTTGCACTTTACAGTTTGCTACTTTTCCACCAAAGATGTTTGGCAAAAAGGACAAACAGAAAAACTCCTCAGTCAAGCCCCTATCTCAGTGAGATCACATTTTCTCCATTGTATTGAACTGATTAGATATGAAATGATTTACTGGTATTGCAACTGATTTAGTGGTATTACACTATATATATATATATATATATATATATATATATATATATATATATATATATATATATATATATATATATATTACTACAACTTCTAAATTAAATCTAAGCAGACATTATTATATATCATACCTGGGGATGGATGGTTGGAGGATGGATGGATTATTTATTATATATATTATATTAAGTTATTATATTTCCACATTTCTAACATTGTAAATAAATAAATATATACATGAATAAATGTGTATAATAATAATAATAATAATAATAATAATAATAATTAAATTTAAACCCAAGATATAATTTTTGCCATATGCTTCTCTAACCTAATTAAAACCCATCTGGCAGACATTATTATAGGTATTTCACCTGGGGATGGATAGAGAGATTAATAAAGTTCTTACTTTTTCACATTTCTAAATAAATAAAATGTCTACTACAACAACAACAACAATAATAATAATAATAATAATAATAATAATAATAATAATAATGATAATAATAATAAATATCTAAGATACCATATGATTCTCTATCTTAATTAAAACCCACCTGGCAAATTAAAAATAAAATAAAATAAAATGCATATGATAAATATTTTATTTAATTTTTTCCCCACATTCCACACATTGTTTGTAGATAGATAGATAGATAGATAGATAGATAGATAGATAGATAGATAGATAGATAGATAGATAGACAGACATAGACAAGGACTGTTAGTATTGCATATACTAAATTCTCATACAATATTTTATTATAGAAAAAGTCAGGAAGTTTCAACTTGGTTTTCACCCATAATAAAGAGCCATGAGGTCTCTCTGATCCCAAACAGAACATGCTGCTCCAGAGAAACCCTTATTCTAACACACTTTCACGACTGAGAAGTAAGATCAAATACAGTAAAAGAGCACTTGCTAGTGGCTTATGTGTGCACAACAACATGTGAGCTAGTGAACAGAATAAGCAGAATAAGTACCCACGGTACTTTCGACATTCCCCGCTGCTGGCTTACTCTCGCTGTGCATTTAACCTGTCTTTTTCTCCCTGCATAAACCTTCATATACGCCACTGACTCATTAGCTCGGCAGCTGCATTGAATCTGGTAAGGCGAAGACAGGATTTTCTGCCCTTCAAGTAGCACGTCGACCAAGTTAATGTAAACATGTCATTAATACACCAGCGATATGATTGCGAATCACAAGCATGCTGAAAGGAAGCGAGCGCTAAGTGAATTACAGCAATGCAAACATTAATTAGACGATACGATACAAAACACATCTTTTTGGGACAACAGCAGTTCGAAGTGCATTAGCCGACTGTATGCATAACATACATGACTACAGATGGAAACATCACAGTAATATGACACTATGGCACATGATTGAGCAGAAAGCACGCTGAAGGACAGCATGTGTAGAAAGTGTAGATAAATGCGGTGAGGTCTACCGCCAGTACGCATTAATCCATTAGGAGTCAGTCTGTAGAGTATGTGCCCCATTGTGCCCTACTGCTGCTTGGCCAATCTGTCTGGCCTTTGCGCTGGGTTTTCAGGTCGTAACCCGCCATGGCGCCGGCTTTATTAGGTCACGGCGTGGCACCAGCCTGGCATCGGCCGCACACGCAGGGTTGTCCTGGCAACCATCTGCCCTTTGTCACCGCAGCACCCGCTGGGCATGCCTTGACACGCCAACCCTCCCGAACTGACAAGGTGACAAATATTCAGACTCAGCGAGGACAGAGATCTGGGCATGCCGATGAGAAGAACGGATTATTAATCTTCTCTGTTTTTGTTTCGGATTGTGTGCCTTGTCTCTGCCGTCTCATTACGAAAATGTTTTCTTTTGACTTCGTATTAACTGTAGTCGATGTTGTACTGTTCACAATGACTGAATTCCAACACTGCTTTGGTGGTGCATTACAAGAAAATCAACTTTCGTATTTAAAGTCATGCTTAAAGTCATAAAAATAAATGCAAAAAACAGTAAAAAATAAAAAATAAAAACTAATACTGTAAAATATTTCTACTTTATTTTTTATTATTATTAAATGTATTACTGCAAAGCTGAATTTTCAGAATCCATTACCCAGCATTCAAAATATTTTTTAAGAAAAATGTGAATTATTTATTTATTTTTAAAAGTTCAAAAGAACAGCATTTATTTGAAAAATATATATATTTTTTAATAATGCATTAATAATGCATTCAATTAATCAGTGTACAATGCTACATATTTTGCTGACATGAATCTCTATTAATGTTTTGTATCCAAGTAGTTTGCTAACATAACAGCTTCCTATTTAAATTAATTTTCCAACTTTCAGTCTTCAAAGTATTTTTGTAGAAACCGTGGTATTGTTATTTACTGAGTCATACTGACTTGCTTAAAACAACATTAAAAAATAAATTATAATAAAAAAAGTAAATTACACCGTTGTTTGGATGCCAGACATAAAAAAATTATATGTAATAAAATACACCACTTGTTGACAGCTGATAAGATTGATTTAGTATTATTTAACAACCATGGAAACAATTAATGTAGCACCCTCAGAAAAATCATAAACATAAACATTGAGCAAGAAAGTGTTCAGAATCCAATACAACACACATGCAAAAAATGCCTCTGTTTAACTAACAACATGTCAAAGAGCAAATACACTTCCTGACATTCTGGGAAAGTGTCCACTTATCCGGGCAGTTATCCGGCCATCAAGGTCATCCGACTAAATGATGAGAAACTATAAAATGACGACCACTTCAACTAGATTCAGCTTGAATAGCTCAGATGTTTGTGGTTCAATGTTTGTAAAAAGACTTTGTTCTTTAAGTAAGCTTTATAATCAAAGAACAAATCAAATAAATATGATTTTGTCAAACCGATATATATATATATATATATATATATATATATATATATATATATATATATATATATATAATAATGTGTGTACTGTGCAAATTTGTTATGTATATATACATGCATGTATATGTTTATGAAAAATGTGTTGCATTTATATATTTTATATATTTATATCATTTACATTAATATAAATATACACTTAAATGTGTATTATACTAAATATTTCTTAAACATATGCTGTATGTATGCGTGTTTATATATAAAAATATAAATATAAATAATATATAAAATATATATATATACTTATATATTTTTTTATTGTTGTTGTTGAAAACACAAAGTCATACTGAGCCGAAACTGCATTCAATTAAAAAAATAAGTGTTGATACTTAAGCATAGTAAATGGTTTTCTCTTCTCGCGCTTGTGTATATTTGAAAAACACTCGTTTGAGATACCATTTAAGATATATTTAGCCTACCAAATATGCTAATTTAGCTGATCCCAGAGCTCAAACTCCCAGATACGGGCATGATTTGAGGAATATAATCCACTAGCACGAGTTGATCTCCGAACTGCACACAACACTTGACTTATCATCTCACTTAAAAGCAAAACCCAAATCCTAGTTGTCATGACACTGCTTTCTGGACTCAGAGAACGACAGATTGGAAACCTCTATCGTTCCCTCATCCGTCTATCACTCTCTCATGCCTCCTCTATCATTTCCTCATCTCTCTCTCGCTTTCCCTGGCTAGCGGTGACAGCTTGAAAGGTGTAGACGATCAGAGCATTGGCAGTTCGCTTCCCCACGCTTTGGCACAATGAAACATTACTCTCAGATACATCTTCCGTGTTCAACGCTCGGTCCCAGGGCAGCCTTATCGGCTCCGTCCAGAAAACCTCGAGTCAAGCCATGTTATGTTGAGCGACTTCATGTCCAATGTCTTTTTTAAAATTCAAAGACTCCTTTTGTCTAGCGCCTTACTCCGGCCTTTACTACGGACGCCTACATGCAACAAAACGTAATGGCGTGAATACAACCTCGCCTTTTGCTCTGCGACCCCGATGGGGCAAAATTAAAACATTACCATATCAATATATGACATTTCAATACCAATACGGTTCGGAACGAATAAGGGTTATAATAACTGAAAGGCCCCGCAACTGTTTTTAAACTCAATAAATCCTACTGCATGTGATGATGTGATGCGTTTTACCCGATCAATCACTCGCTCACGCAGACAGCTGTGGTATTTAGTCACTCTTTCTTAGTTCTTAAGACATGAAGACGTCAACTCGAGGAATTTTCAATACTTCATTATCGATTAAGAAAAGAGAGCGATCTCGGCTTATGGAAAATGCATCTACAGAAACGCATTTACTGGAGACCGGGGCTAGTTGTCACACAAGTTATTTCTCAGCAAATGTTGGTTTTCTTTAATGTTTGTTTTGGGTTTTTGATATACCCTAAAGCTGTTATAAATAGGGATAATTTCATGCTCAAATTAACACCGAATTATATAATTAAGGTCCAACTCGTAAGCTCGTAACTTCATCTTTTGCGCTTTTTTTTTTACTTGTTCGTACATTTCACAATTTGTTGCTGTATGAACGACTCTGTGCTTCGTTTTTGTTTTGCTGCTTGCTATCATGCCATTTAAATGGCATATCCCTACTGCGAACCGACCCCACGCTGCGCGGGGCATGTTGTCACGAAAGGTCAACATGTGTAATGAACTATCTTTTCTCCTGTGTGAAAAATGTGCAAAACATTTAACCAGAGGCTTTTTTTTTTTTTCTAGCCTAGACTTTAAGGTTTGCGCGTAGAAATTGATTTTCAGAAATAAAGTAAAAAGCGTGACAGCTAATCCCAGTCTCCTCATAATACATTTTCCTCATTGGATTTTCATAAGCGTGCAAGTTAACGCACAATAACACAGAAAGCTTAAAAATCACCCCGCAGGTCCACTCACACACAACCCAGGTGCTGTAAACGTGAAAGTACACAAATACCGGCTCAGAATTACAGGCTGAAAAAAATAACTGTATGAACTGAACCGCTCTTTTGCTTTGTGATCTCATCGTAACGTCTAGAACATAATATTATATAAGCCGACTTAGCTCTTTAATACCGCTATGGAAAAAACACTTACAGAGGGACAGATTTTGAAGCCAGGTCGAATTGAAAAGATGCAAGAAGGGGGTTAAAAAATAGAAAAGGGAAAAAAAAAAAAAAAAAGAGCAGTCGGCCACAGGAAGAAATTCATTTCCTGTGGAATACGCTGCAAAGAGTATCAGTACGAAAAACCTGGCAAGCCGATAAGAAAGATTCCCTCGTTACATTGATAACCATTTGTTCATTTCCTGACAACAACAAAAAAAATTATAAATCTCTGAAAATGAAACGGGGGGCAGTTTTTTCCGCTTCTTTTCTTCCTTCCCTCCTTCACACTGGGTTCATTCCATCCGCAATATGGCAGAGGAATGATAATCGGAGCATCAGTTATCGCTGGGGTATTTGTTCCTTGTGGGAAGAGGCGCGGTGACAGAAGGGGGAGCACGGTTTGACTCCCTCACTTTTGTGTCAGGGCCCTGCACTCTGGACAAGGGTGGATTTGCATTTTAATGGATGCAATTTATAGAGTTCGCCGTCGCATTCGGCACAGCACAAGTGGCATCATTAAGTTAGCTAAGCCGGATTACTCCTGATAGGGGGGGTCAGATAACAGCAGCGGCGAGCCAGCTCCGAGAGAGAGGAGTCGTGTACGAGACGCCAGCAAGTGTGTGTTTGTGTGTGAGAGAGAGAGAGAGAGAGAGAGAGAGACGAAAGCCTTATTAGACACATCAAAATATCATTAGAGTGAATCAGGCTGATTCCTTAACTGAAGATTAGGGGAGGCCGGGGCATGTTGTCACACTTTCAACTTCAAGTGAATATTTCTCAGGGTGTCTGTATTAAATTTTCATATTGAAAAAAATGCTGAACATTTCCAATGCTGCCTAGGAAAAGAGGATCCCACGAGGACCTTTTGTGACAGCACGCCTCAGTAGCCGGTCATCTGATAAAAAAATGAGTAATAGAAAAAGTAACAATATTAAATGATTGTTTTCGGAGGAAATAAATAAATAACAGATCAAAATTACGGCCTGAAATCATTCGTGACAACTTGTTACAGTTAAAAGCTTAATGCATATTTTTAAATTATTTCATATTTATATAAAAGTACAGAATAATAAAATATATCAATTTGAAATGGCTACATTAAGTATTATATTAATATATAAATGAAAACATTTAAAACGCACAACAACATGCTCTAATAAAAATGCCATCATATACTCCACTCTTTTTGCAATTGTGTTTAAAATTGTGAAAATATAAAATAGGATTTTTTTGCTTGCCAGATACTTGAAAAAAATGATTAACTCGATGTTTGAAACCTACATTCAAAACCACTACTAATAAAAACGCATTAGTATAAATGGCACTCGTGTATATATATATATATATATATATATATATATATATATATATATATATATATATAACGTTTGTGACAACTAACCCCCGATCTCTCTCGTTTTTTTCTCTTCAGGATTATATACGTATTACGTCCACATGCTGATTATCTTTTCTCATGTACTGTTGGAGCATAAAGTGTTTGCAAGTCTTGCAAAGAGAAAAGAGAGAGGTTAACAGAGGAGACAGCTGCCTGGTCTTGAATTTACCACTGCATTGTGGGTAAAGAGGTGCAGCCTGTCAGTCGAAGAGCAACGGACTGTGGAGGACACACCTCAACGGCCGCGTAAATAAGAGATTATGCATCGGGCAATAAAACTGCAAAGTGCATCGGGTTCTGTTTGTGCGCCTGTGTTTGTGTGCCAGGCTGAGTGTGTGTATATATGTGTATTTGTGCAACTGTGCGTGTACGGTATTATTAGAAATGCAATATTCATGGCTGAGTTTGCACTTTCACAGAACATCCTCATAATAGTTCGGGATGCGACTACGAAACGGCACGTGAGAATTTCGGATGCCTTATTAAATGACTCTTTTTTTTTTTTTTTGTTAGTAGCGAGGCGTAGTCAGACCTACAACCTACAACCAACAAAACGCGCTAATTATTAAATAAATATATATAATAATATTCAGGAAGTTGCTTTGCAAACATCCGACCAGAGGTTCAGTGCATTCAGATACACTTGTGCAATACGAAATAATTTCAGTAACGTGCGGCACTGGAACAATACCTAATTTCAGAGAGCGCAGGCGATGGTTGAAAAAAAGTAAAGCAGCCTCAATTACTAAAAAGTTAATGCACAAAACAAAGAGATTAAAATCAATAATGTTTTTCAATATCCAACTAACCTTGTACCTGGACATAATAAATCGGAGTGCGCATTTAACCCTATATTTAAGCATATTAAAACCCTTCCCCGTTATGCTGATATGCGGGCCGGACCCTGACTTTCACCTAATTGTGTAAGCCATTTTCTGTTAGACTGCACAAATCCATTATATCTGTGACTTTCGCTGCAATAATGTGATTGAATTAATGCACCAAAACAGATTCTGCGGCCTGCAGAGAGAGACAATGACTGATGCCCTTATTGCGAGCGCACTATACCTCTCTTCCCCGTTATCAATACTATTAGCGCTGGTGTTAATAAGGGTGAAGTATTAAAAGCCCTTGTGTGTGTCAGTCAGTGAGGAGATGTGGAGAGGGCCTCATAGCCGCCGATAAACCCTGACACCTCACAGCAGGGTTAAAGCCACAGACAAAGCACGTACAGAGAGACAGGCCAGAGGAGGCCCTTATCTGTGTGTTAGAAGGGCCCACATGCCCTCTGCTTACAAACCGAGGGTTGCATTATTTGTCCGTTTTACATGATTTTTGAACTGGCCATATTTGCAGTTTAAAGCTGCTTGGTCCGGACATCAGATATTATAAACAAACTGCACAATTAAACACAACTAAACGGGCCGTCCACCATTATTCCTGCTTTTAAAATCCAAATTAGAATTGAAGGTGATATGCTTTTCGATTAAGCTTCATATGGTGGTCAACTGAATCGAACTGAGGCTTTAAATAAACTATGTTCAGATGCAAAAAAAATTGAAATTGGAAAAAAGTTAAACAAATTAAGAGTTTATTTGCAAAAACGTAAGTCATATTTGTATTATTATTATTATTGTTAGCATGCTTTTATTGTGTTAGTTAGCTGTATTTTCAGTTATTTCTTTCCTAATTAAAATAACTTGTTTGAAAATTTTTAAAAATTGCTTTAAAACAGCTCTAGAAATATGTCATTTCTATACGCAAAAATGATATGTACACACACACACACACACATATATATATTATACAAAACAAAAAAAATCTGCAGTATAATAATAACATGACTACTGCTTTATTACTGTATTCTGCTTTCCATAAACAGAGAAGAGTTGCTTGTCTTGGAAACTCTTTTTCCTCTACTACCAGCCAATTTCTATTTAGTCAGCAGACTTACTTTAAGTCATTTTTATTCGCAAGATATGTTTTGCCTGTCGCAGAGGCAAGGGAATTCATTTACAATTGTACTGAATGAATACCAAACAACATGGTTATTCTAATAGCCAATACTGACTAATAACATTTGTCATTATGCCTATATGAATATTTAATGAAATTAATATATCTGTGACAGCATATTTCATTTTGCCTATATTACAAATGTGTAAACACACTGACTGCTGCTGCTGAATGCGTGTGTGTGTGTGTGTGTGTGTGATATACCCACCCCTCTCACAGGACCCTTATCTCCAGGCTAGTGATCACAGAGTTTATCTTTTTAATTATGTGGCAGGTCTCTTCTAAAGACAGACGGGATGTGTGTGTGTGTGTATGTGTGTGTGCGCTTGTGCGCGTTTCCGTTCTCAGCAGCAGCGTCCCGGTCGCTTCTCATTCAACATCAAAATCAGCCTATTCCCTTTGCACCCCCTTCACCTTTCTATCAGGACCTCAGCGTTAGGGGATTCCAGGGTCCCTGTTCGGTCTGCACTGAGAGACAGAAAAGCAGATAAGATTCCTTCCCTTTTTTTTTTTCCCTCCTCCGTCAAGCAGGGTTTACATAATTATTCTCTTTATAAAATGCTGAATTCGCCCAAAGACATAACAATTCGCATTATGTGTGTAACGTCAAAATCTCCTTTAAATGTTGTATAAACGTATAAATGATTATTTTTTAAATTACTATTTTATTGGCCGATTATTCATTCGATTGACAAAAAGTGAAAAAGGCATTTTTAAAATTTTTTACATCAGATATAAATAATAATAAAAATATTAAGCAGAAAAAAAGAAGAACCATTATTAATAATTGAGCACCAATAACAATTTCTTATAAATGAGCAAATTAGATTATTAAAATTCTGAAGGATCATGTGAAACTGAAGACTGTTGCTGAAAATTTATCTTTGCGTCATAAGAATAAATTACATTTTTTAAGTATATTAATATAGAAAACATCTTGAAATTGTAATGACTTTTCACAATTTTACTGTATTTATCAAATAAATGCAGCCTCTGCATAAGAGACCTTCCTTTGAAGAAAAAAAAAAGCAATTATTACAAATGTTTTAACGGTAGTGTATAAAAAAAACAATAAACAATTGACTAATTTTAAATTGCAATACATATCTGACTCCTTAGCTGTTAAAATTGTATTTTCTGAATTACTTTGAGGAAACGGCACGAGTGTGTATCAGTGTGTAACGCAGGACCGTTTGCTGCAAGAAGCTATAAGGAGCATTATTATCAATCATCCTGATATAATACGTCAAGACTACCTTTAAAATCTTAGCTGTTCGAGGAGGGGTGCTCAGCCGTGGTTTCTGCCCTGACATCCGCTCAATATATTGTCTAAGGTCAGCCTGTACATACTGCATCGTGGAATGCTAAGACTGTGGATTTCCAAGCCTCTCTCGATTTAGCATTCGGCCTGGAGTTTTAACCTCTTCTCTAAGAGTAATGTCAGTTGTGTGCTACACTTAAGTACTCAGACACATGGTACCTCTGTAATCTCCAACATCTTTCACAAATACAGAGGATGCGTGCACATGTCAAGACAGGCATTACTACACAAATATAGAGAGAGATATGTTAGCCTGGTTATAAATGTACTTGTTTGCCACATGGCCAAAATGTGTCAGTCTTACAATATTTATATTTATCTACATTCCTTCTACTTCGTAATTCCCCATTATAAAGAGATAATAATAATAATAAGAAGAAGAAGAAGAAGAAGAATTACAAGCAATATATAAATAAATGCCAGCTCGTTATTTTATTTTCAATACATAAAGTATTTATATTTTGTGTCATAAAAAGTAAATCAATATATTATTAATAATAATTAGTATTATTAATATATTGATGATTTAGCATGATATTTATTGAATTTAATTTACTTAAATTAAGTTTTAAAGAAATCAATCATATTAAAATCATATTTCATAGATATTTTTTTAATTGAAGAACCGCTCTTGTTAATTAATTGATAATGAACTTAAAACAATTTACTCCCAGCTTATGCTAATGTTATTAATATTTGTCTGTTAACTATATATTAGTGGTGATTAATTACGATTAATCACATCCAAAATAAAAGTTTGTTTACATAATGTGTACACTGTGTAATTATATATATATATATATATATATATATATATATATATATATATATATATATATATATATATATATATATATATATACATATACATATATATACACAAACACATGCATGAATATGTTTAAGAAAAATATGTTATACAATATAAATACAATATAAACAAAAATACACACACATATTATGTAAACAAAACCTTTTTTGAATGAGATTAATCATGTGTGTGAATTTAAGTCAAAACGGTTCAAATATAATATAAAATATAAAAGTTTAACAGTGTCCTTTAAGGTTCAGAAAACATGTGCAATGTGTAAACCATAAACCGAACAAAGCTGCAAAATCACCAAGACTTGACACGTGACCTCATATTAAATAAAATACACGTGCAAAAATTCATACATTTAAACTTAAACGAACAATTCAACGTATGCAAAAGTACCATTTCGACAACTGCGTCTAATAAGCAGGAGCGGCTCATCTGAATAAATCCTTTTTGCGGCCTCTCTAGGAGCTGTCAGCTGACCTTGTGTTGCAGGTTAAGGGTTAAACGGCTGTAAATGGTGACGACTAAAGCTGTAGGCGGCGGCTCACGGGAGATAACCTTCTCGCGATGCCTCCTACCCTCGTATTAACCCTAACATGAGGAGCGCCACCCACCCACATCACACGAAAGCAGCCCCGCCGTTTTAATAAAAATCAAGCTTCCTGCAAACAGAGAGTCGGTCCACAAATCTAAAATCTGTTTAAAACATGCAATCAAATTGACGTCGGAACCATAATCGTTACTGTAAGATAATTCATTCAGTCAACATCTGACAAATTAATGCAACCAAACTCTCATTTTCTGATCTTAATGTGTTATTCCACGTGCATTACGAAACAATTACAAAACAAAACAATACTATAGCATTCATGGAACTCTTCTTTATAGAGTTGAAATATTCTTTAGATTTTTTAAAATGTTCTTCATACCGAAAGTGCTTATTTTAAGGCATCACTTCGAACCCCCCCTTTTTTAGTATATATACAATAAAATTTTTTTAAGAGAGTTTAGTCAATATACTTATATGTCGTTTTTTTTCACTTCGAGCACAAAGTATAAGCATCTTAAAGCTCCAGCATCAGTCATTTAGATACATTATAATCCACTCATTAATATATTCCCTCACCCACAGTCCACTGTGAATACAATCTTTTTTCCTAATCATTAAGGACGTAACCACATATTCATGATCGGGGGGACTAAACATAATAATTTAAGAACCAACGACTGAAAAACATATCATCCAACAGCTCATCTAAATACTCAGGGGTGAACGTCTTCGGTGGTTATGGACCCTGGACCCTTATTGCATATTGCCCCTAGTGTTCAAGATCTTAATGGCCATAGGGATGGGGGAAAAAAAAAAAAACACTGTGTTTGCGAGAATAATTCTGTAAAAATACAGCAGGGTAGTAATAATAATAATCATCGTCATCATCATAAACATCATCTTAAATCTGTTTTGAACCTTTAACATACTGACGAACGCTATAACAAGACTGCAGGTGAAGAGAAAACTACATGAAGGACAAAAGTACATTTTCCAAATACTTAGTCATATACAAAAATGACGAAACATTACGGTAACACACATTATTAAAATAAAGACTTCATTTTAACGCCATTAGATGTAACATACAATGTTACAATGTGCATTACTGATAACAAAAACTGTTAAGAAACTATTATTAAAATGAGAAACCATCAAATATAATGCGTCACAAGGAATTCTGGGAATTATGGGCATTTTACTGTTTTCCATGCAAATTATATGATGACTTAAAACATTACACGTTTAAGACTATCTTACTGTTAAATGATATGAAATGATATGAATGATATGATATGAAAAGGGCTAAATCGATCAGTTTTATATAGTAAAAAAGTTTTCAATTAAAATGAAATTTAAACTAATTTTTAGTGTAAAAACTTGCCTTCAACGTAAAGCTAGAGGATTACAATAATCAGCGTCTAAACTTACAAAGCAACGACTTTTTCTCCCGAGACGTTATGATATATTCTTTTTTCCTGGCACGTCCACGTTTTCATATTCAGTGTAAATCTGGGCACCCAACTCTAGTGGTGCTGAAGAGGATGAATTTCTGCAGCGGAGTGGAAATAATCACAGTGTCACTTCTGAAGTCTAATTTCCATGACAAAACTGAAAATTAAAGCCGAGGTAGAAACGCTGCGGTGCACATTACAGAAATAAAGATAAAAGTTTAAAAAGCAAGAGCATAAAGCGATTGAAGTCGTAGCGCTCGGACGCAACCACTGGCGTAATTATTATAATTATCTAAACAATGAAAATAAATATAGACCACGTCTGGACGGCTGTTATATTTCTGGATAATAACACTTACGGTAATACTTCTGAAAGTGAACTGTACCAAAAGGTTACATTTGGCCCACGGTGTGAAGACTTTAATGATCGTTGAGGAGGTCTGGTGCTGGAGTGGTTCACATTATCCATCCAGAACCTGGGTTTTTGATCTAACTCCCTCACTAGACCTCCATGACTGCATCATCATAGAGGTTATATGGATGTCAACACTGCAAATCATGCTGTAATGACTATCCCACATGCTTCGCTTGCACTAAACGCTGAATCCATCCATTGTCTTTTAACTGTCCGTTTCCATCTCCCTAACCCCATTAGGATGGATGCGGTCCACATATGATAGAGTTTGGTCACAGCTGTCCTGCTCTGCAATAGTAACCAAAAATATACAACAAAATACATGGAATCCCACCATGAGTGTGGAGAAAAGATTAGG
This sequence comes from Puntigrus tetrazona, assembly GCF_018831695.1. Lineage (NCBI taxonomy): Eukaryota > Metazoa > Chordata > Actinopteri > Cypriniformes > Cyprinidae > Puntigrus > Puntigrus tetrazona. The sequence continues at coordinate 5,737,612 of NC_056699.1, forward strand.
GGATTTTCTGAAAATAAAATATGATATTTGTCCACGAGCGCAATCTTGACAGCAGGCCCTAAATAATCGCACGTCTAAGCAAATAATCATAAAATATATTTTTTGACGCGGAAGTATAACAAGGGCTTTGCAAAGAGCGCTAGTTTTATTCGAAATGTTTTGAAGGTAATGTAGGAAAGACACTTTGTGCATTATTATTATTTTTAAATACATTTTAGAATAAATTATATTTTAAAATGCATATATATATATATATATATATATATATATATATATTTTTTTTTTTTTTTTTTTTTTGTTAAATGCTTCATATATTGAAATCCGAATATATTTGAGCCGAATATTTTTTTTAAATTATATTTTTGCATAGTATATATATGCAGCATCTGTTTGTGTGATATCCCAGTGATTCTGAAGGTGTTCTGTGGGCCTGTTTGTGGTGCATTCTGAAGGCTGTGGGCCTCCCGGTGCACCCATGCTACAGTGATCAGCTTTCTCAAGTGTGACTGCAAGCATTGTTCTGCCAAACAAAGTCCTCACATTGATGTGTAGAACCCGCTTAGCAGACAGAACTTTTTAACTTTATGCTATTAAGCTGCAAAACACAGATATCAAGATTTACGTTAAGTAACACGCATAAGAGCAATTTACTTTGGAATCTAAAGCTATATGACGAAAAAGAAGCATTAAGTAAGAAATTTATATGTGTTCAGTATAGGCAGAGTTATGATCTGTATCTTTATTTTAAAATAGCATTTCGTGCATTCTGTTTAATGACTAATTCAGCTTCCACTTCATGATGCATGATCACTAGATGCATTGTAATACGTAATGAGATTGCCAAAGAACTGGAGCTGAAAACCTCTGTTGGGGGAGATCCTAACATGACTCTTGTATTGTTCTGCAAGACAACATGACTCATGATCAAATCGTTGACTGACAGGTCCATGGCATTAGGAAGATCCACAATGGAAACAGGACACCAATAGGAAGTCCTTCTTTCCTCAGTTACCAACACCGCTTGTTAATTATTCTTTTTATTTGCCAAACGGTGGTTTCGTTTTACAGAAGATTTATTTCTAACGTGCCCAACAGTTTAGCTGGCGTAACAACAGCCTACAGAAAAGCAGTTATTGTGATCACGTTTATCATCGTTAAACGCCAATGATTATTACAGCTATAGACGTTTTTAGCAAATGGAAATTTAGGTAGAAATATTGGAATGGAAATATAGGTCACGGAGAAGCATAAACGGCCTGTGATATAAACAGGTTAACTTGAAAGGGAGGGGGGAAACTATGTCTTAGACATGGCAAGCAAACACTCACCGCTCACGAAACAATGACACCGTGCCGTTAGAAATAAAACGAAACGCAGAAACTCCGAATAGGGTCAAGCGCAAGTGAAAATGCAGCAAGGACGTGTAGGATTCGCTGAAGAGGGCGGTGTCTGAGGCAAGACCACACAAAATAACTCTTCTGTTGATCAGCCTCTCTGAAATATAATTAGACCTTAACGTGACCGAGATGGTGTAAACAGAGGTTTGTTAAAAACCGATCTGACATCTTAAAAATAGCCTTTCGCTGACAAATAATTCAATTTCAGACGTCAGTCTTTCTTTAAAATAAATACAGAAAATTCGGACACTTGCATGTTTATTACATTTTATTATACACGGAACTATGAAATATTTATTTTTAATTAATATATATATATATATATATATATATATATATATATATATATATATATATATATATATAAAGAGCATTGACTGCGAAACAATAATTTGTCACTTTTGAAGAGATAGAAACAGGACACAGATAATTACAACAATACTTTTTTAGATAGTATGGCAACATACAAACAATACATAATTCAATAAATACCACTTTTAAATCAACACCCATATCGCCTAATAAGGTGAAGCATGGGCTTCATTTATACTCAGTCACTTCAGCGCATTTTAAACTGATTTGAACTTGGAGCGTTTCGCTAATAAAACTGTATTTAAAATCTACGCTAGGTTATAATTTTGTTTTTATCTGTCCGCCGTGGTGTTATAAATGCAATAGGCATTGGCATTATGCTTATAATTCGCCGTTTATTAACGACAGCGAATTTTCATGTCATTTGCCTATTTATTTTATTTGTTAGCGTTGATTCGTTTAAACCCGCGTTTCACAAAGAGCCTGTATTATGCGTCAATAAAAGACGGACTGCATAAAACCCCATTTAAAAGCCCGAAGCGATTTAAGTAAAACGCATACGTTATTTCTCGCATGCACACGGTGTGTATGGCTGTGTGATTGCCTGCTCAATACCGAACGATATCCGTGTCGCCTTAGTCCTCTTGAAGCTCTACGGGTGAATCTTCACGAGTGCGAAAAAAAAAAGGCTACGGTGTTTTGCACGGCTTTCCGTAAATAAGTGACTTTGCGCCACCTCCCGGGGATTTAGAGAAAATTCGGAGAGAAGCTAAATCCCTTGGTCTGAATCAGGTAGAATTAATTTAGAACCCGCGCCTGCCCCAGAAAGCATTGCTTTCTTAATAAAATAAATAAATCAATTAGATTCTTCATGCATTCTTTGGGTTCCTCGGGTTTCTACAGTGGCGTAAAACTTTGGAGAACAAAACGGCGCCTCTCAAATATCGTTTGTGAAGGTAAAATAATTGAAATACAGTTTAACTAAATTTTGAAGAACTCAAAACATTCAAACCGTTATAAAAGTTGATCTAAATTACCCGTAAAAGGTTTCTTAATTGTCATTTCATTTCCTGACGCCCTTGGAGCGCCACGGCACGTTCCTGGCCGATATAATACGCACGTCCAACATACAAGAAGTAATCCCACAGGCTACAGTTTGGTGTAAAAATAGTGTTTTTTTAAAGGAAACAATAATAAACGTCATGTCGCACTATACCAAGAAGGCCCTTTCTCTTGCTGACCTGACCCCATCACACCTCAAGGATAAAGCGCGTAATTAGCGCGCTTTGACGGCGCGGGCTTGCAAACGCGGCATGTTCATTAGCACGCCACTACTGCAGCCACTACGCATTTATCTCTTCGAGTAGGTCTTTCTCACCTCGTAGGCTCGTCGTGTACGTTTAGGACGAGAGCTGGAGGGGCCACAGACGATACCAGTTACCTTGACACCCTAATAGACCGCCTTTCGTCGATCGAGCAAACCAGTGGAGCAAAAATCATTAGGTAAGCAACATAATCACAATCAGATCTCCCGCTTCCATCTGTGTACCTTTGCCCTCTCTCAAGGATAGCCTATGTTTTTTACGCAGCACTTTTGAGCTTCTGCCTCACTCTTCTCGGGATCTTGTCACTTTCCTCCTCGTATATTACATCCTCCAGTTAAAAGAGATGCTGACTTCACCGCTGTTTAATCTGCGCGAGGTAAATGACCTCTCGGATGAGCTCGGGTCGCTATCTGCGGCTATAGAAGTATGTTATCACCGTTATTAGAGCACGTTAAACAGTGGCTGAGAGTGTAGAGACACCGGGCGAAATTGGAAGCTTATTGTGATTGATGGGTTCCTATTAGGCGCTCGCTGTTATCGCGGCGGATGGAGGGGAACGGGGCACTGAGTTGTAACACAACAGATTACCTGAGCCTGTAGTCTCCCGAAGGATGTTTAAATAAAACATAGTCGCTCCTTTTCTCTCTCCCTTTTCTCCCCACACCTTCATTTTCACTCTCGGGCCACTCCACCTACCCAACGTCATGTGCAATTTGCCCGAGCCTCTCCACTCAATAAACTGACATGGCGCTCATATTTCCTTTTATTTCCCCGACGATAAAAGGAGTGCCGCGCGAGACTAGCACGGCCAGGGAATCGTATTTTGGTCCGCGCGTTTCCACAGACCCCTTTTCTTCCCTTTCTTTCCTTTTTTGGCGCACTGTGCCAACATGATTGATTGTGACTCGCAAACCGGGTGTCCGGCTCTGCCCAACAAATGACTTTGGCCCCTACCAGTAGACCTTGACCAGACAGAAATCAATATTTCACCATTAAAATCTATCAAAGAAGAGTTAAGGCTGCAGCTGTCCAAGGCGCCCTTTTGAACATTAAATCCGACACTTGTAGTACACGGGTAATCAATATATAGTGGTTCACAGATCATTTGTGGTCACCTTTTTGGTCGTGATGGATACTTGGAGGAGTCGTGATTCATTTTGTCACCCCATTAAAGCGAACTGTGTCAAGTCGTTCCTTCATTTCATCTGGAAGAGATTCCTATTCCTCAAAGTATGAGGGAAAGTGTATTGGGGGGAGGAGGGAGCAAGGGCTGAGGGTTTTGTGAGGGGGGGGTTTGTGCTAGTAAATGAAGAGCACCGGCCTCCAGGTTCCCATTTCAATGAGAATCTATAGAGATTTTGTGTCCGGTGGAGTGTGAAAATCCCTTTGAGATAGAACAAACATTCTTGAAGACCAAGCCACACGGCAGATACATACAGAATAGATGTCGGTAACATTTGCCAGCCATTGCAGATTAAGGCTAAACTGGTCAAATATAGTATTTCGGATGTAACCGCTATAACTGGATGCAATCAGGAGGGCCGTGTGCATTTATACGTACCTTAGCCAATTTACAAGACACGTCAGTTATAAATATGTTTATTGGTTATTGCTTTTTGTGTGCAGCTCGATCCTCTGAAAGCGAATATTTATATCAAACTCACGAGCAGCTTGCATTGTACGATTGCTCGAGACTGCTGCTCTAAAACGCATTCCAGTGGCTGAAGCCATCGTCCCAGTTTTCTCAACCCATATGCTGTCGTATACCTGCTGCGGTGAAGATTATTAGTTACAAGCAACTGTCATTAAAAATGGATTTATTCACCCTCTGCAGGGAGCAGTTCTGCCCTCCTGATCACAAGAGTGTGCCCTATCAGTATGGTGGGCTTTCTCACAGCAAACCACCATACACTTAGTAAATACAAATGTCAAGATTTAGGTTGCATTTGCATCATTTATACCCACCCAACTTACAGTGGGTCTACTGCCTTTTCTAGATGCATATTTATTCTAATTGTAAACATTAAATTGTCTTAAAAGGACATATAGCGGCATAATTGTTACTTTCGGTAAATATTGCTTATGGCTGGAATTATTATTACATTTTTTTGGTCAACATAAACTGTTTAATTTAAAAAGTTACATCTCATGTGACAACTTGCCCCAACCTAAGGTGGGTGGGGAAATCTCTGAACAAGGTTTAACTTTCCAGTTAAAACATCCTATCTATCAGTGTATCCAATCTGCCCTACAATGAAAAAAATTGATATAGAATATTTTTTTTTTGTCTAAAGTAAATTTGTATATTTGTTTTGTATACACACACACACACACACATACATTATATATATATATATATATATATATATATATATATATATATATATATATATATGTGTATATATATATATATATATATATATATATATATATATATATATACACACAAATATGCACATTTAATTTCCTTACAAACACATATCCGAACTAATAAAAATCCAGCAATACAGTATTTGTATGACCACTTTCAGCTGCCTGAAATAAATGAATTCATGCTACAAGACACTACGGTTCAAAACGATTGTTGTGAGATTCATTGCTGCCAAGATAAGGAGATCTTGAAGAGACAGTGAATATTTAGGCAGGAAGAGGCAATACGGAGATGGTACTCCTGTCACTAGAAGAGGAGGAGGAGAAGAAGAGGCTGAAACGATAAGTGATTACGGTCAGACGCTCCATTCATCATCTGCTGCTGTGTGCAGTTTCCAGGGTCTTCACTGTTATCAGCACTATATAGACCGAATGTCAGTGCCCCTGAATAAATCTCCCTCTCAGCATCTACCTCAGACTGATCCACCATTATAAGACCTTGGTCCTGCTTGATCACCACATCAACCTCTCTTACGAGCCGCTGTATGGAAACTAAACTTAACCTCACCTTAACGCACATATAAATAACAAATAACAACTATATGCAGAAACAGTCCATATTTCCACTAATTTAGTGGAAACTGAATGTCGATAATGGACCGATGCAGTCTGAGTGTTGATGAAACACATTTTAGGCGATTTCAAGATTACCGGGTTCGCTGTCTGGGGCCCAGTGGATAAACTAATGAGCTAATGTCGACTATGTCCTGGCTTTGTCGTTCCTCGCAGCGCTTTCTGCTCATTTTACATGATGGACGATACAGTTCGCGAGCCCATACATTGCTATAAAGCAGCTTAGTGCCCTGTCACTCTGTATCAGCAGCAGTGTGATGATAGAGGTGGTATCATGATGTATTTCTTAACCTCGCAAATTGCTTCAGAAAAAAAAACATCACAACCACAGTAAGAAAAACGTGCACCGATGTGACTGATATTAATATATCAGGGTTAATGGGTAAACACAATGGAGAAAAGATTGACTATGTGGGCCACATTATCCACCAGAAAGTGCGGTTTAAATCGTTTAGGGAACACAATATCCATATAAATGTCAGAGTAAGAACCGTGGTTCAACAAATATGTTTGAAAGTCTTCATGTTGACAATGTATCCTATTCTGGCAGCGTAGACGCCATATTTAATCTATCAAGAATAAAAACGAGGCAGACGTGCAGTTCGTTCAATACGCCGAGCCGTGATTTTCACAACGCGTTTTCCAGCGTGCCACCAGATTCTTTTAATACAAAAATATGCGTTTTCAATTTCCCTGAATGTCAGCTGAATGACAGACACCCTGCGCTGAAGTATCGAGCGGGCTTTTCCCCTCACCGCCTCGCTTTCATTTGCGAACAATTAAATATGGCGTCTAGCCTAAATAAGGTCCATAATAAGGATTTCGTATTGCAGCTGTTTGAAAGCTCGGGTATTTTAGTAACTGCAGATTCAGGATAGGGTTCTGCTTGCCTGCGCATCCACTATCTGTTAATTGAGGCGAGGGAGAGAGCAGTTACTAGACCTGTCAGTGTTAATCAAGCCTCATCTCTTAACACAAGCCACGCTTTGCAACGAGCCGAAGATTAATATTCCGACCGAAACAGATGATAAATCATTTGTACATAATTAGCGCTAGGCAAGGTTATAGCTGACACGAATTTTTATCTTAATTACGGGGGAAATTTGTTCCATTAATTTAATTTGTCCCGCACGGACGCGCCCGCGCCTAACAAAGTTAATCTTACACCTGTCAGTGCGCTGCTGAGGTAAGGCCGTGTCTCCAAAGCTAGCGAGCTAACTCGCCGTCTACTGCATCCTAAACAGCATTCTTACCAACGCAGACCTTCGCGAGCGTCGAGAGCTAATGCTTCTTCGAATCTTTGACTCTTTGAAAGTCGACTCTTTTCAGTGAATCGGGTGAACCGGTTCGCAAACCGGTCTGAATCCTTTTTTAGGCTAATTTAACCAAAATCCGACTTGTAAAAAGCGGTTAATGGAGGGAAATGATTGGCTATCGATAGCATTCGAAAGGCTAGGATACCTAACAATTTAAAATGATTTATTTGTAGGCTATGTTTTGTTTTTAACAACGGAAAATAACAAAACAGGCTATATCAAAAGGTTTTAAAGCGAATATATATGTAAACTGACTTGTAGCCTGTTATTCAGTGTAGCCTAAACGCAATCCTTTTTGGATAAATTACTTGTTTTTAATCATGACTGGAACACGTAAAATTACAATAAAGATGTGTTATTTCATTAAATAGCCCAATTATCACCATTTTAAAAGCCATCTACAGGGCTGTCCGAACTCTGTCCATGCCTAGCAAGGCCTTGATTAGCTGCTTGGGGTCGTTTGATTTGGGTTGGAGCTAAACTCTGCAGGACACCGGCCCTACAGGACCGAGTCTGGACAGCCCCGACTGAGATCATTTCAGCATGGCATGTCAAATATAAAGCCATGTCAAAGATGTCACGTGGTGACTTATTTACAGAATGACGTAAAACAATATTTGACTCACCTCTTTGAACAGTCTCGAACTGGTTCTTTGAAATGAACGGTTTAAAAGAATCGATTGGCGGAAATGAGTTGTTGTCCGTGACTACCCGCAGAGCGTCAAATAGAGTTTGTGGGTTGTCAGCATAGATCTATCGGTCAAGATTTTCCAACTAACTCGTTGAAAACCAACGCATCGACATTCCTTCACACCATATCTGCCAGGATGGGCTTTAGGTTAGTGTTTTCTGTGCATGGTCTGTCACAACGTGGCGTTCAGTTGCACCCGCTTACAGTAAGCGTTCCCACATTTCTTCTGATATTCCTAAACTTCAGAGGATCCAGTAATTTCCCCATTCGGACCAAAGCAGGCTTACGCCTGAATTCAAGAATTCACCTCGATGGAAGTTTTCGGTTACTGTCGATCGAAGCTTAAGTAAAACGTGAATAAATAAATACGTTCAAGCGTCTGCTAATATGGTTTGATGTCTCAACCAAAAACAAACGATGCATTAATAACTAGACGTTTAAACAGCCTAAATCGCCTCAGGTGAAAAAGCGAGTAGGCCTACCTCTAAAAGCTCATCAGTGTCGATCAAACTGTGGGACAATACTGCTCTCTGCTGGACTTCACATTTGTAGTTTTTAAGTTTTTCTTCTGTAGGCTTTACCATTTTAGTCCCACGATAAAAAGAGGTTGAGGTTCCTGACTTCAGCATCGGATTGTAAATCAAAATAAATAGCTGTTTTGTAGAACGCCGGCTCTATCCTTACTTTAATAATTCAATATTTCCATAATTAGTAGAAGCGGTCGATTTTGTCGCATTTGCAGTGTTTTGACGCCCTCTGCCGGACAATGTTGAAGCCAGCGCTTTAAAACACTAAAGACCATGATAATCAAATGTAGTTTGACTTCTCAATGTTCGATTTAATAGCAAGGTATATTGCATTATAAATCTTCCAAATACAAGTACAACTGAGAAAAAAAATGCGTTTATGAAATACTGCAATACGGATTTAGTACAAACATGAAATAATGGGAAAAAAATAAACCCTTTTTTTTGTATTCAAAAACTTGTGCAATCACGTCCTCTCGGATATAAACAAAACAGAGTATGAATTCTATGTCCTATATTAACATTTTGAAAATGATATGCTTGTATATATGCGGAACGTAAAGTTGCGAATACTGCTAACATAGCAAACGGAGAATTTTGTTCGAATATTTACGCGGAGAGGAGGAAAGTTGCACCGTGAAATGAGGCTCAGTTGTTCAGCATATACAACGTTCAATGGGGAAATCATCAAGTATTTGAGCCAAACCTTGGTTCACTAACAATTTGAAAGAGATAAGCTGTTATCGACGAAAAAGAAGAGATTAATCTCAGATCTTTTTAAGGATAAGATAAAGATTTTAGCTAGGATATTGAAATGATTTCTTCTCTTGATTGTTTGTATGCTTTATAAAGCAAATGATCCATTTTAAAAACCCCACTTTTGCCACGTTTCTGTTCATGTGAATGTTAATCCGATTTTACAGCATCGTCAGCCTGATTATGTGCACAGATCCCTTCCCCTTCAGTGTTCCTTGACATTCAAGAAACGAAACCAGATCGGCTAAGAGGTAAAGACAGAGGTGTCAAATCGTCCTTCTGAATGAGAAAGAGTGCAGTATTGTACAGGGCTGAGTTATAGTCGCTGAGAGGTCCTATGTGCTTGTTCTCCAGTCTCGGAAAGAAGGAATCGCTGTCCTCCTCATATTTCGTCTAGGTAGAGGGTCACACTTGCAGCCTCTCTCTCAGCAGGAAGAGGCACTGATCTTCTCTGATACTTCGAGATCTGATTTGGCGACAAGAAACCGGAGCCGTCCTCCCCCCAGACGAATCAAATCCACAGCACTGCGAGAGACGGACGAAGCGGGATTCAAATGTCAGGGTAGGAAGAACATATTTATATGGCAAAGGACCGTGCCTGGTGAAAATGTCGCGTTAACACTTTGATTGCAAACATTATCTGCTAGCCAGTGATGTATAGAGAGCACTGACCTCTGGTAGTCTGCTCCAATGAGACTGGTCCCGTTCACTGCCAAGATTCTGTCACCAATGCAAAGTCGCCCATCTGCAGCAGCTGGTCCATCTGGAATCAGTGTCCTGATGTAGATTCCAGGAGAGTTCAGAGGAGTATGCTGTGTGCAGAGAGAATGAGAAAACAGACCTATTTCTTGCCTTTTTCTTAAAACAGCCAAAGTATCAGTTCCATCATAGTAGTATTTTTTTTTTACAGCTCATAATATCAATCAGAATTTTGCGCATACCGCAATCAGACATCTGTCTAGTTAATAGACACTGATCAGCACAGAATGAAGATCTATAAATGCTGTCTATAAATGAAATAATTTATCTTTACTTGTCAGTTGTATTGGATGATTTTAATGAGCTTTTAACAATTTGGCTAAATATACAGCAGCAACATTTTGCTGGCAACATCAAGATTGCTTTTGTATGATACCCAATATGTTTCCTTACGCTTTCAAAGTGTAATGTTCATAAGCGGAGCTAAAGGACAAAATGTGACTGAAATCGAACACAGTGTTAAAATAAAGTATAAACACATTAGCTGAAGCAACCATGATCAGTTATCTTGCTCCTGCAAGTCTTTGAGCTCTTTATTGGGATTCTTACCCAACTGTAATGCTATGCTGCACCGGGTGAGCTACTGAGCAAGTTTACTGCACCAGAAAGGCCATTATTATGGGGCTGTTATGTGATTAAAACGCCATAATGATAGTTTTAATAAATGTACAAATCGTGCAGACATAAGTAGAGGCACATTTCTTCCCCCAATGAGCCTACAGTATATGTAAGAGCATCATGCTGTCTAGGTTTTGTAACAAATCTATAGTGTTATGGGTTTTATTTATAGAACATTGACCGCCAGTGTTAAATTTCAGCAGAGCAATAGTGCAGAGACTCACAAGCCCATCGATAAGTCCCATTCCCAGGCCGTAAGGTCCTTTATCCAGGTCCACTACAAAGACGGAACAGATATCATCAGAGTTTGGGGCCAGATGAGAGACAGGGACAGGGAAAGGAAAACCACAACCACTCAAAGGGCCTGGAGTGGGGCAGGGATAAACAAACAAACACACACAGGACTAAGTGCTCATTGGACGTACACACACACACTCTACACACAGACTCCGTAGTCAGGACAGTAAACAAAATCAATATGTTCTGTATGTTCAATATGTTCAAAATGCATCTGCCGCACATGCAAACAAAGTTATTAAATGATGCGGAGAGTAAACGCATAGAAAACTGACAGAACTACACACAGAAAAATATGTGCACATGTTTCTAAGAAATAAACACATGCATTCACACATGAACTCATTCAAGTGAAATACAAGAAATGTACACAAATCAAGCATGATTATATGTCTGCCATTGAATAATCAAAACTAACATGTGCAAACAGAGTCATTCGTACTACACAGTACATTTGCATTATTTTTTTAACTATCCTATTCATTTTCTTTTATAGCAATACCACAATTGAGATAATGTAGTATTTTTACTACAATTGAGAAATTAGTATTTTTATTGTGTAAATCTTTTATATTATGGCTTTAATATTTTGTAATGTGCATTTAAAAAAGTAAAGGTAATAATAATGGAATTTGTGAAGGTTTCGGTATTAGTTTGTCTGTAAAAAAACACTTTCAACGTAATAAATTGCTCTGATCATTCAGAATATACTTTATATATTTAAAAATGGTCTTTATTGTTCTATCCTGTTGATGATGGAAACATTTTCTTGACTTTTGATAAAACATCACAAAGATTTTTGTTTCACAAGACATTAACTAATGGACTGGAGTGGATTACTTGGTAGATTATTGTGATGTTTAGACTCTCGTTCTGACGGCACCCATTCACTGCGGCAAGTCCAAATCTTTTTTGATGAGCATCTACATTTCGAGTACATTTTCAGCCAATGTTCATTATTCCATAAAAGTAAAGCTTCTTTAAACTCTTTATATATATGTACTGTATAACAGGAATGACCGAAGAGACAAAATCTAGCCGAAAGAACACACACATCCACGACCCAAAAGGCGTTTAGGACTTGCCTTCAATGCCATTGCTGATGAAGCCATTGATTTTCTTGTGCTCTGGAGTTGAACGCATGCAACCATTGGACTTTGTGTGAGAGTGTGTATGTGTGTGCTCTTGTGAAGCATGCTCGGGGTAGTGGGCTGGATTGGACTGTGTGTTGGAGTGTATATACGTGTGTTCCGGATAGAGGGGCGTATTAGGTGGAGTCAGTATACAGGAAGAGTCTGCTTGGGTTTGGTTGGCGTAACGGATGCTGGTCCCGTTTCTGTAGTGAATGCTATGCGGGGGCTTGTCTCTGGGTCGTTCCTCGGCTCCGGCTCCCTCTCCTCGTCCTCCGAGACCTGCCGAAGAGCCCCGCACCTCCCCCTCTCCCTCCCCACGCAAAGGAGGTGCTGGATGTGGACTGGAATGAGGCTGAGGAGGCTCACGCTGGAGAACAAGTTATCCTTTTATTATTATCCATATTTTCTCATAGGGCAAAGCAGACGTTGACAACACTTAGTAAAAAAAAAAACAGATATCAAACATGGCAATTATTTCCTTATTTAAGAATAGAATGCTGTGGTGGATGAAAAAAAATAGCATTTTAAAAATGTCAAAGGCTTCATATTTACATTATTTTCTACAATAATTTGAAGACACGGTCACTCCAGTTAAAATTAACTTGTAACCCTGGACCGCAAAACCGGGTTTATGTTGCATGGGAATATTCGTAGCAATAGCCAAAAATACATTTTGTGGATTAAAATGATCAATTAAATTTTTATTTATTAAATAAAGATTATGTTCCATGAAGATATTTAGTAAATTTAAAAATAAAAAATATTAAAAAAAAAAATTAGTATTTAGATCAGACAACTTTAAAGATGCTTTTTTTATTTTATTGATTTATTTACTCTCAGATAGCAGATTTTCAAATAGGTGTATCTTATCCAAATTATGTCCTATCCTAACAAACCATACATCAATGGAAAGCATATTTATTCAGCTTTTTTAAAAACCTACACTTATGGCTCATTTTGTGATCGAGGGTCACATTTGATGACTACTATATAAATTTATTGGACGGGCTGCCCTCTGATGGAAACCCACAATATATTGGAGAAATTTTATTATCATGTTTTTTATGATCTCCCAGTGTTATAAAAAGAAAGATGTTTTATTAAAGGGTTTCTAATAGGGAAGTGCATTTGTTGATTTCAATCGCACAAGTAGTTGAAAGATAAATCAACACTGAGCACACTGGTGGAGGAAGAATTATACCATATGGCAATTAAACTGATGACAGAAACAAATAAACAATAAAACAAGGCTTGGATAATCTCTAAACAATGTCGTAACACTGGAAGTTTGCAGCTTTTCTTTGTAGACTGACTCACACATGGCCATAATTTAGCCGGCAGCAACTAATTAAACAGCTAATCTTGTAATCAGATTAAGAATGACTCTCATGTCTAGAATTTAAATCTTAAGTGTTCTGAGCTACAGTCCTTAAGCTAGTTCAATTTTTTTTTAAGAATGACTAGCAAGAGCCAGATGCCGATGAATATATCTTAATAATATTGCTTTTTGAGCAGCAAATCAGCATATTATGATGATTTCTTTAGGACCATGTGACTCTGATACTTGAGTAATGGCTGCTGAAAAAAAAAAAAAAATTGGCCTCCCAGGAATTTTTTTACAATAAAAAAGAACACAGTTATGTTACAATATTACAGTTTTACTACGTTTTAGTACGCAAAAGACTTTTTCTAAAAGTCTTAATGATTTTTTAAGAAACTCAACACACTTTTTTAACTTCTTAGCCTTATCATAAATCTTTCTTTGCGTGAACATGAACATTTGGGCTGCATTAAGCAAAAATTTTCACATCGTGATGCAGATATGTGGAGCCATATTTTTGCCCGGTCTGGATCAGCCTTCTCTTTTAAAATGGAAGACTTTTGTGGAAGACTTTAAGCTTTGTAACTCCGGTACATAACACGCTAAAGAGAATAGAAATCGCATCATATGACCAATTTACCTGGGAATCCTGACGGTCTGCACAGCCGTTAGAAGGATGGGTCTTGGAGCGAATACCCCAAATGAAATGCCGTACGTAAAGTAGCTGGCGGTATATACTGTCCTCCACACTGTCACTCTCCAGGTCCACCTTGAATCCAGCACTCGGCAGCACAATCGGAGGGTGGTTCTCAAAACTCTCGAGCAGATCAACTATTGAAAACACATGTATAATATGCACAAAATACCAGGCATTTCAAATTGACAATACCAATTTATATTCCTTTAATGTGTCTACCTGTTCTGTAGATATATGCCTCATCTTCACTGCTTGGTTGCCAGATTGGTAGAGGGCCGAGCTCGGCCATGAGCTGGTACTGTGTGAGGATTCTGTGAAGCTGCACAGGCTTTAGAGATGGATGCTCTGCACACAAAGCTTTCCAGCTCATCTACAAACAAACACACACACACAATGGGTTTCCATGTTTTAAGGGGACACAGATGTAATGGTTTTTATGGTATTTATGTCCTTAAGGGTATGTACCCCTAAAACTACACCTTCTACAAAATGTACTATTTTAGATTTTCAAAAAAGATCATTCATATTTGATTTATAATCTTATAAAATCAAGGAGATTTTTCCCCTCAGTAATTAGTTCTGAAAAGAGCTCAAGGGTTTTTTTAACTCTAAAAAAATGATAATTTTAAGTTAAACTGCAGTCAGTATATCTTTTAAAATTGTTTCCTACACTACTATAAAATTACTATTAATTTATTTAATGATCATTTGTTTATATATATATATATATATATATATATATATATATATATATATATATTTTTTTTTTTTTTTTTTTTTTTTTGCTTTATATCAAGATATATGTTATATTATCAGTGAAACACATATAATTAACTATAAATAATACTGTAATCAGAATATGACTTTGTAAATATGACAAAAACACTATTTATCTAAATATTCATTTAGCTAATGACTTCGCATAATTTGTTTCTTTTTTTTGATGCTTGATCACTGATACAAACAGATTGAATATTATCTGAAGAACCTGATTTACTATATAAAACACATGAAGTTGATATGAACTGTGTTACCTGTGAAAGCTGCTGTGGGGGTGTGGCCAGGATGCTCACAGCGCTACAGAACTTGGCGAAGAATTTCTGGGCGAGATGACTGTGCCCCGCTCCTTTAGCCCAGTCCAGTAGCATCTTCACACTAGCCTGGATCTGCAGGACCCGAGAACGCTGAAACCAGCCACGCGCGGGGCCTAAAAACACAGTCACACGTACGATTGTTATGCAAATGATGCATATGAAAACACTAAACAAACACTTTTCAGAACCATGGCATACGTGTAATGAAACGAAGATGGTTCCGGGAGAATAGTCAGTTTATTAGAGTATTACATGTCAAACTGTGTGAGTTTAAGTAGGTGTTTGTGCGTAAGACCAGCTCTGAGCCTCTGTCTGTTATAACATAAAGAGGATTATGGGTGTCTGGGGAAATAATCTTCACCTTACCATGAGTAATGCACATAAAAAGGACATATGTTTCGCGCTACCCTTTAAAAAAGGAAACTGGTACTGCTTTTGTAACAAGCAATACTGTCAAAACCATTTAAAAAACTATGGTCATTAAATGTATCGGAGTTAAACATACACTACTTTTCAGATGCATTCAGTTGATCAGCAGATTACAGTAATATTTATAATGTTACATTATTTTGCATTGAACATAAATGCTGTTCTTTTGAATTTTATTAGGTTTTTTTTAATGAATGAATGAATGAATGAATGAATGAACAATATTCAGCATAACTTATGTATTTTTTCATCATTTCAGTATCCTTACATTTTTCACTAATAAAAATCTCACTAACCATATATGATATATATGAATCAGTTAAGTTAATCAATTAAACAATGACTTGCTATCTTACATATTTGTATTTATTCTATTGCTGTGTTAGAAGAGCAGGCTGGACATTCTGCTGAATATTTCTTGCCATGTACCATGAAAAAAAAAAAAGGAAATCTGGAAAATAATAAATAAATTAAATATTTATTCCCTTAGAACTTATTGAAATAGCCCTTTGGCTCACGGGTCAGAGTATCTTCAACACTAGAGGGCAGAATAAATACTTGCTTCCAAATAATCAGTTTCCATTCTGATATCTTATTTCATTATTTCTAAATCTTTCGCCCTTTC
This sequence comes from Puntigrus tetrazona, assembly GCF_018831695.1. Taxonomy (NCBI): domain Eukaryota; kingdom Metazoa; phylum Chordata; class Actinopteri; order Cypriniformes; family Cyprinidae; genus Puntigrus; species Puntigrus tetrazona. Next base: position 5,753,912 of record NC_056699.1, read on the forward strand.
TGCCTGCAATTGCTGACATAATACCTAAGCCCTGTCGTTGCCATAGCAGCATGCTTAATGAAAATATATGACAGTCAGAGCCGGCCCAAGGCATAAGCCAACTAAGCGTGGCCACCAGAGGGCCCCTAAGAGTAGCTTACATGAAATTACATTTTATATTATTTATTTGTGATATATTATGTCTATGGGCAATGTAATTTTCCGAAAGCACATCTATACATATATTTCCACTTCCGTTTCCGTTTTTTTTTCTTAGTCTTTCTCTTGCTGAGCATCAGCCAAAGTATGGTGCGTCAAAGGGTTAAATTGATCGCGTTTTGGGAGTGATGGGGGGACAAATTCAACATGGGGGCCTCAGTTAATTAGCATAGCCTAGGTAGAGTATTTTGGTGAAATTCATGTTTGAACAAATAAATAGACATATTAATATAATACAACATTTTACTTGATTTAAGTTTTTTGTCTTCTGCGTAAAAGCAACTTTTCTGATTATATAACTAATAAAAATAGGCTTCTGTTTCATAACTGATAACAGCTTGCCATTATTTATCTTAGGCTACCTTTTGGGTGCTATTATATTCCAATATCATTATGCCTCAGTTAGCTAGATAAAGATCAAGAGCTGTTGTTTTCCAGATGTTCTCTGCAGTTTAATATTTATCATAAAACATCTAACCCTTTAATACATTAAGACTTTGAATGTCAAATGCAAATGAACACATGACCAGTACAATAAAGGAAAACAAAAGGAGAAAAACATACTAGGCAAAAAATATATATAATTTAAGCAACACTACACAAACAAAACTGATGATGGTTGTGTTAGATTTGTGTGAATAAACTAGCTTTGACAATAACCAGTCATATTGAGGGGCCCCCAAATAAAATTCTGCTCAGGGCCCCATAAAGGCTTGGGCCCTGATGACAGCATTATTTAATTCTGTGAATCTGTGTGCGTGCTACACAGAAATCAAAAAGGGAAACATTCTTGAACAAACCTTTATCGATGAGTTGATTGAAGAGCGAGACGTTGGTGAAGAAGAAGAGGTAGGCAAACATTTGACTCTGAATCTCTGAATGGACCTGGTACTGTTGCAGCAGGTCTGATGTGGTCTGAAACACACTCACCACCCTGCGAACCGCCTCTGGCATCACACACACAGCACACACACACACTCCAACAGCCCGCCGGCACTGCTCTGATGCAGACTCCGTCCCAAATGGGTTACAGTCCAGCAGCCCCGGTAACACGACGTACAAGGTCTGAAATGTACAGAACAGACAGCTGTTATAACATGAACAAACAGATACCTACAGATGCACATTATAAACAGAGCTGTTAATATGTTTAATATAGATAAAAGTGGTTCAGCACAAAATACAGTAAAAACTCTAATGTTAAATATTAAAATTAACTAATGTTAAATATTATATATATATTTATATATATATATATATATATATATATATATATATATATATATATATATATATATAATTAATTATGTGGGAAAAGCCAGAATTTTCAGTCATTACTCCAGTCTTTAGCATGTGCTAAATGTATAATTATATATAATACAGAATTTAGTTTGGCCCTAAAAATGTAGTATTTTTTTTTTTTTTTTGCCAAATTCATATTAAACAGCTAGTTTATCCAAAAAACTCAATAAAACGTTCCTCACTCAACCTTATGTCTTTCCGAATCTGTATGAATTTCTGATTTTCTTTTGTAACATTTTCTTTCATCACATACACACACCACACACACACACACACACACACAAACACACACACACACATATATTAATAGAAAGCTTTAATTTTAATATTTAACAATACTATTGTTTTTACAGTATTTTTTACAGTATATAGTTATAAGCCATGCATGTTGGATTTGTTAATAAACAGACTATCAAAAACATGATATTATTTTAATTTATTTTACTCATTTAGTACATAATGTAATGTCTTTCAGTTATCATTTTGCAATACAAAACACTTATATTTGATAAACTTTCATTCATTTAGAAAATGAACTACTATATCATTAAATAAACAATTACTGTTAACTAATAACGAATACTGTTAATCTCTATTGCTGGTTTTAACTACTACTTTTACAATTCAAAAATAATTTTCAGGCTATAAATAAGGAGGACAAGAGGTGGAGGAGAAGAAGACATAAAGACAAGCAAACCAGCAGCAACACACATTAAATAATTCATTCCCAGCAGCCCTGGTAACATCTTACAACGGTGGCGCCACACATATAACGTAACACTACCCTTTACCTTAGTGATGTAGTAAACACACTGCTGAAAGGTGTACATGATCACTTCCTCTAGTATGGTCATAGCCTCTTCGTTTGCTGATATTGTTGCAGAGAGGAGAGATTCTTTAGATCCCGCTGCAATAACGAACAGAAAAAATGCAATTAGACCGAATGCGGTATTTCTAATCTTTCTAATCCTCACGTGTAATTAGTTTTTATTTTTAATTTTGTCAGTATCGGGCCCTACAGACCCATGCAGAGGGTGTTTCATACCTTTATCATCCATGAGCTCGATAGTCTGCATATACGCAGGTGATTTCTGCTGGATAAAATACAGTATTTCGATGGCATTGGACATCCAGAAGAAAATGAACTGGAGATCAGGTACCAGGTCTGAGATGCTGAGCAGAGACAGCGAGGCAGGATCCTGACTGTACGAGCGCAGCAAAACACACATTCACGGGTTCGATTCAGTGACAATGCCTTCAGAAGAAGTGGCGGCCTATTCAGCACCGCACGACCTTAGAGTGTCACACGTTCAAAGTGCACACATGTGCGTATTACAAGGAGGAACATGATACTCACTGCTGAGCTTGCTTCTGTGCCAACTCCTTTGTCTTCTCCTGCGAGACACAGACACCGACGGCAATTAATGTCATCAAATTTTGAATAGCTTCACGTGGGAGGTATAATACCTTGGTATCGTTCCTACGTTTTTCAGACTTTTCGTCCTTGCTCTTTTCTTTGGCTGGTTAATGTTAGGGCTGACGGCTGACCTTCTAAAATTGGATTTTAATAATTAATGAGCTTAAAGACAGTCATTAAAAGCTTCGGGCTAGTTTAATTGGGTATGAGCTAAAGGGACGTTGGCAAATTACACGATTCAACTAATTTTGTGCTGTTTAAATCAACATAGGCAAACAACGACAAAAGGGCATGTGAGGTAACTTGCAGTATTGACCCTCACGGCAGAAAATCCATCAATGGGTCATCTGGGATTTATCACCGTCATGCTAACGCTTTTGCTGTGCATTATGTAAATAAAAAACAAACTTGCACTTGTAACATTGCACGCATGCAGTATTTGATATTTTTTGATGCGCAACATTGTAAATCAATCACTGAAAAGTCATGGGAATAAAAGTTGCTTTGTTTGCCTTTTTCTCCTTTTTTCTTCTCCCATACTGAAATATAATCAGTCTCAGGGACATGATATGGACTTCAGTGTAACAGTAACAGGAATTATATCATATATTTTGGGTTTAGGTGACCATTGAGTAGGCCAAATGCGAGTATTTGCTGCAGGAAATAACATTTTTCAAACAATACCTTTCTAAAAGTTAAAGAGCATAATTTCCTACATAGTAAAATCAATTGTTTTATATGATGCAAGTGAATTTAAACATTACTCCAATGTACAGCAAAACTATTATTTATTTTGAGATTACATTTAACAGCATGTTATTTATTTAATTTAATACTTTAATAACGGGAGTTTTCAAAGTTTCATTTTAAGTGAGCATTAGATGATGGTAAAGGTAACCTAAATTTAAAAATATTTTAAAATGTATGTTTATTTCCGTGAAAAGTACAATATGTCAACAGCATATTGGATATTTCATTTGCTGGTATTGGTTGGCATCAAATATGTATTGGTCTGGGAGCCCTGCACATGACACGCAGACAAAAATACATTCAGTGTGGTCAAAAAAAAAATGTGTTTCCACAAAAGAAGAATTTTTTTCCAGGTTTGAGTTAAATTGTGGCCATGATTGTGGTCAGATACCAACCAATACGGATCAACTACAGTAAATATCCAATATGGCACATATGTATCGAGCATCCCTAATTTTCAGTGAAATAAATCTAAAATTAACTTAATTTTAACATAAAAAGATAAATAAATAACCCAAACGCAAGTTGTCGATGTGAGTACTAACCCATGCTATGGTCTGAATCCTCTTGGCAATTTTCAGCAATAGTTTACCGAAGCTGCCAGGTGGAAATGTATTAGCTGAGTGCTTGATGCATAGACAAAGCAAATATGCTGGTGTCAGCTTGTGGTCATCTCCGCTCGGCTCAATAAGCGTCAGCACCCGGTTCACCAGCGCATCCTCGTGAGCCCGCTCAAATTCCAGCGCGAGCTTTCGTTTCTGTGCACCTCGTGCAGGGGCCTTAGAGCTGCGACGAGATGTCACCGGTTCATGCAGCACAGCCCCACACATACGACATGCGTCCCCTTTCTCAGGCACACCACCCGACTCGTTATCGCATAGTCGTGCCAGCGCCCGAAGTCGAGTGAGAGTTTGAGCAGGAAGAGGTTTTGCATTTAGTGGGTCTTTGTACAGGAAGATGTAATGAGCACCAAAGGACAGCAAATCCCCATGACGTAGTGGAGTGGGCCGCTCGATGCGCATGAAGTTCACCAGTACATTGCCGTGAGCGACGGGCTCCAGGAGTAGTCGCTGGTCCGAGGAAGAGCGCCGTTGCGGAGCACGACGTATTCGGCAGTGAAGTGGAAGCACATCCGGAGATGAGAGGCAGATATTTGGCCGTGCTGATGCTGTTTCCTGACCAACTGTGTGTTGCTCTCGATTCAACAGGTAAACCAGGCAATCCTGACAAAAAAAAAAAAGGAAAAAATTTTAATAAACACCTCTAGAAATACAAGATTGAAGCAATAAATAAAAACACAGATATATAATAGAACACATTCTTATTAGACATATTAAATCAAAGTGGACATTTATCATCAAAATGCGGCAATTTAAAGATTTTAAAGTCTATGCTCACCAAGACTATATTTATTTACTGAAAAATACTGTAATACTGATGAATTCTCAGTAGCTGTTACTATAGTCCTCAGGGATATGACTTCAGAAATCATTTTAATATGCTTATTTGGTGTTTAGGAATATGGATATGAATATAAAAAATGGTGCTTCCAAGATAGGTTCAAAAGGACCACATTTACATTAAATACTAAATTTTATTGCCAATTTTGATTAAAGTAATGCACTTGTGCTGAATAAATAGTATTAATATCTTAAAAAATATTTACTGATCCCAAACATTTGAAAGGTAGCATGTGTATAGAGAGAAAGACAGAGAAAGATACTGATAGATAGATACAGGTGATTTTGCTTATACCTGTTGGTTGTACCCTTGAAGGAGCAGCAAGTGTGGTGATTGGTAGAGAGAGTGTTTAACTCCGCCTCCATCTCGTTCTTTACGGGTCTCAGAGTCTCGTGCCGAGCGAGTTCTGATTGGTCCTGGGAGGGTGGAGTAGTACCGTTTAGGTTCCTCACCAGGCAGACCCACCAAGTTAAGGCTGGTTTCACTGAGGCTGCGGCAAAATGTGGAGCCGTGCTGGAGTGTCATTGTTCCTTTAGCACGGTTTCTTTGTAGCTTCCTTGCTTGGGCATTGATATCTGTTGGGGACAGAAAACCACTTAGGTAATTGTGACTCGTTGTCATAAGCCAAAAACTAACAATATGGGGTTCAACTGAACAGATGAGCTTAACAAACGATATTGACTGAAAATTGTTTGTTAAAAAAATAAAGAAATTAAAATATAATAAATGAAATATATGTCTGATATTAGAAGTTTCCAGTGATCTTAAATCATGAAAGCACGCACAAGTATATTTAAAGAATTAGAGAACAACAAAAAATTTGTGAATATGGAGATGGAATGATTTCAGGTTTTATGCCATATTAAATAAACTCATTTTAATCAAATCAATTGTATGATATGGAAAATAGTGCTTAGGTCATTTTGATTAATGAAATTGGATGCTTTTTTAATATCTAAGTTCACATACCCATTCGATGTCTGGAAAATGTCTGCAAAAACATTTTATTTTGTGTGTTCACAATCATACAGGTTCGGAATGACATAAAGCTGAGTAAATGAGGACATTTCATTTTTTTCAACTAGCTGTTTAATATGACCTTGACAAAAAGCTAATCTTTTAGGCCCAAACAATATTCTTTATTTATATATATGTACATGCATTTTTGCAGTCATGCATTTAGCACATGCTCGATTGACAATAAAGAGAGAAACAATGACTGAAAATTCAGCGTTCAGCCATCACTTTTTTATTTTAAAATCCATTCAAAAAATAGAAAACAGTTGTTTTGAAATGTACAAATATTTCCCAATATTACTGTTTTACTGTATTTTTTTATCAAATAATTGGTGAGACTTATTTCAAAAACACTAAAAATCTTAATTATACTAAGCTAATTTAAGACTGGACAAATATCAAATATTTCCAAGGAAAGAAAAGCAGAAATTAAATCAAATATATAGAAGCATTATAAAGTAAGGGTAAAATTCCTGTCCGAGAGGGACATGCAATGAGGGATATGACTAATAATTGCAAAGGGGGTAATAAATGATGGTAAAATGCTGGGTACAGCCAGTCAGCACTTGATGAAGCAATACAGTAAATAATGGTTCTGCAAAGTAATGGTATTGTATATGGAGGTGGGGCTGGTGGCTGACACCATACCTGAGGACAGTCCCCACCTTTAACAATAGTTGTACAGGGCTGTATCAAACGCCAGCCCCGGGGGGAGCTCCGATGGCATCTACCATGCCCACTTCTACTCAAGGTTGAAGATAGCACAGGGGAGTTTGTGTGGGTCCCTGGGCATGGGTAAACACCACAACAAATACAAATCACAAATAAATATATATATAAAAAAATTAAATGAATATACACACATAATTATATTCATTCTTTACCATTATTTACATGCCTAGCAGCATAGATGTTGAACCTGAGCCAATATTAAACGACATCTACACTTAATAAATAACCTTTACCAATGGGAACAAGCACTAAAGCTTCTTCATAATGGAAGCTTATAAGTAAAAATTGTTATTTTGAGGACTGTTTATTGAAATGTTTTTTAGGGAACCAAAACACGGCATCGACGCAACAGGAACCATTGATTATTCAAGAAATAGTTGATATAGGGATGAACTGGAATAGGTCAAAATAGGAATGAACTGGAATAGGTCAATTTAATTATTGTTCTACAATATTCTGACATGGTGCTAATGCAGACACGACTGCCAATCCAATCCAAACCTGTTATAAAACGTGCATGTGTTGGTAAATACCTCAACGCTATCCATAAAGCCCCCAGTAGCATCTGTCACTGAGAAATATGTGTGTGTGCAGATGGTGTGCTGACTTGCAAATGTAATCCCCCAACCCTTCTTCACCTTTACTCATCTGTGACCTTCATAAACCCTTGATTTAAATGCCCCCACCTTCTCAATCATCACTGCCCTTTTGATTGACTGTGAAAATCACTAGACGCGCTCATTTTTGAGAGCCGTCCCAACGTGAGCAGCAGCAGCAGCATCTCTTCCCATGAAGAAGCAGCAGGACACTAAGCCAAGTTTAAGAAGACCACTCTGAACAAGCTTAACGACTAAGATCCTCAAATAAGCCTGTGACATCTTCATTAATTAAAATGCAGTCACATGTAGACGAGAGCAACCATTAATCTGTATATACAACATGCACCCCATGAGAAATTACGCGCCAAATAAAACAGTAGCAAGCTAATGTGATCACTCTGAAAATTTGAGCAGACGGTTTTTCCAGCAAGTAAGATTAACTGGAGCTTCTAGTTACACAAACCAGGCTTGCCTTTAGAGAGAACTAGGTGTAGAGTGACCATGAAGGACCAGTTCACTGGAGCTCGGTGTCAATGTGGTAAAAAAAAGGGGCTGTGGCGATTATATAAAAAAAACTTCAACACCCATAATGCACTGGGCTTGGCTGTCTGTGAACAGGAATACAAAAGCATGGAACAAATGCTCTGTAGCTGAAACTTTCAAAAGTCTGCTAAATGGTGTAAAACATCATCTGGCCGACTGGTGCTTAAGTAAATGGGATATATCTGGGTTTAGGTTACAGAGAAAAAGTACACATGCTACTAACATTTAAACAACAACACGCTGGGTGAACATCAACAATGCAATAACACAAAGCTGTTTAAAAATCGACAAAATAACCTTATAAAGCAATCAAAATTAAGACTAATTAAAAATAATTCTAAATAGTACTACATGATCCCAATCCCAATTTTGCATTTTAGAATAATAAAAATTCCTATTGAGGATGTCTCTAAAGTAAGGTTTTATCAAATATAGCACACTTGTAAGAAAAGAACTGGCCCCAAAGTAAGAAACCGACACACATGCATTTTCTCCACCCCACCAGGAAGAAAAGCAGTTCAACCTGAGGATAAATTATCCTGAGTAATGTTCCTGCTGATATTGATTTAACTTCCACCCTGTGTTTTGGCTCAATGGCCACCTTGTTGAATTTGTAATTTAGTACAACAGCATCCCGGCACAAACAGAAAGAGAGAGACAGAGTGAGAGAGAGATGCATGTCAGTGTTATGACTAGTCTGCAATAAAAGAGCGCAAATAAAATAGTGAAACCGAGACCTCAATTCAACTACTGGAGGCCGGCCATACTACCGCAGACCCAATCGGGCATTTATCTCTGGCACCTGCTCTGACATCTGTGTGTCGGCATTAGTGAACCTGAGCAGCCCTGAACGTCAAAGAGCAATTAAGATGTAGTGGCAGTTATCATAGCACCACAGTGTTGACAGCAGCGATACATTCAACACAACTCTTACATCAGCACTTTACCAAATTGTAAGCTTCTGTTTTGCAAATGTGGGCAACCAAATGTTTAAAAACAGTATAGTTTTACATTTACACAACAGTAAAAGTACAGTGTTATATTTTTATTTTGATCCTAAAAGTGCGATTAGTCTGGGAGCTAACAGTTAGCTTAATATTGTTCACAACTTGGACCTCAAACTTAAAAATAGCGATTGGAAATATTGAAAAAAACACTCAAAGCGTCAACTGATGCAATTTTGATGGTCGCGACTAAAGAGCATTGTAATGCATGTTTTTTTGGAGTATTTATCGTTGCCATAATTGGCATTAAAATACAAAATATGTATGTAAAAAAAATTGTGTGATTAACTGGAAAGTAATATGGTCAGAAGTTTCTAACTTCCCACCTCTGACTTATCCAATAATCTGAAATATACGATAAAATCGAACTACTAGAGCTCTCAAAGTTTTTATGGTTTGTGTGATTGAATTGGAAGCTAACAATCCTCTTGATACTGATCATGACAGTCCTGCTAATACGGCTTTCCAGACAAAAATCAGAATTTTATTTATTATATAATTATCATTTATTGCATTAAATTATTATTGTTATTATTATATGATATTATTCTAATTTTAAAAATAAATTATAATTGTTACAAATTTTTTTAAGTCAATTATTGCTATTAAATCATTTTACTTAGTATTCTAAAACATCTCTAAACATATTCCATAACATTATAATAGTTTTTTTCTCTCTCTCTGCAGTGTTTTCATTCATGTCTTGAAAGGTTTATACTAAAATTAAGAAAAACTAAATCTTGCTTTTTTGTGCTGTTTTTCAGTTAATTCGCGTGACAAGAACGTCCTCTGCTGAGCATATGTTTCTCAGTGAATGCATCTGTGCATTACCTGCAGTGACTGTGTCCTTCTCTTTTGCTGCCAGTTCCTCAACCTCAGCTCTTCGCCTGAGCTCGAAGCGGCGAGAGTAGCCCTCCTTTGGCTTCCAGAGGTCCTGCAAGAGGAGAGGTTTCTCATTGTTCCCCAGAGCCCGAAGGCACTCAGTCCGCCACCGTCGATCCGGGCCCTCAAACCGTCCAATCACGTCGCATAACACATAGCTGCAGGCCGAGGCCTTGTTTAGAGAATAGCGCTCGAGCGCCTCTTTGATCAGCTCTTGGGCACTGGAACGAGGTGTGGCGAGGACGCTTTTGTAGTTAGCGCCGGCGCTGATTTCGTCCCCAAATATCTTCAGCACACCTGGCGCAGATGATTGGGTGGAAAGCTCAGCTGGATCGTCCCGTACCTGCTCGGGTAGGTCGGTCACAGAGCGCCGATCCCGGTAACTTAGCGTCCGGTACAGAACCTGGGTGAAAGTGCGACTCTGACGCTTCAGGCGGTTTTTGGATGGCAGAGACATGCTGGCAGATGAGGAACCGTAGAACATGGTGCCGGAGCTCGCATTGGTTAAAAAAGTCCTAAAACTGAGAAAACAACAAATTATACACAACATAAAATGTGTTTATTTTTATCTTGTGCTGTAGTATGTCACTAGGAAATATCAGTTTACATTTCCAAAAATTCATGGAAATAACTGACTTTTTTTTAGCTGGTGAAAATACTAGTGCTCTCATAATTTTGGCCACCAGATCGGCTAGATATGCAATAGGGTAAGCTACCTGGTCTCGTGGTTTAAACGTACCTGGGTGTACATATTTATTACATATCACTAAATGTACATATTTTTACGAGACCAGGTTGCTATAATCTAATGTTGGGTGTAGTCAGGGGAACATGGCAGTGCTGTACAACCAGAGATATAAATGAGTTTAACACGCATGCCCACCTAGAGTCAAAAAGACAGACAGAATAGACAGGATGGGCAAGGCTGAATTTCTGAGTAAAGCAAACAGGGATGTAGCCAAGTATATGATGGAAAATGCAGCTTGATGGAAACTATGAGGTATGTGTCTGGCCAGCTATGATACAATCATTCAGAATATTCAATAATTCAAGATTTGCATTAGAAAATTAAAGCCGCTCATTGCTTGACGATTAGAGACAGATGGGTGCTTGAAAGATATGATAGATAGATAGATAGATAGATAGATAGATAGATAGATAGATAGATAGATAGATAGATACAGACAGACTGCAGAGATGAGTGTCTCAATGCTGCAGACATGAGAAACACCTTCTAACAGTGTGTCAGTGTGTGTGTGTGTGTGTGTGTGAGAGAGAGAGAGACTGCATCAGCTAAAATACCCACTACTCGGCAGTCTGAACGGAGACCATCTGCTCGTGCGTGAAAATACTTCACCGTGCGCTCGTGAAGCCTATTCACAAACTGCACGTAGTTGACATGCTGCCCCTCATTTAAATAATCTATCAGGTACTGCGTACATCTAAAGCGCTCCTTCGTTCCCGTTCTGCATCCTTCTGTTCTGCGCACAAATATTTGAACGGACCGTTTTAGGATTCTTAAAGGCGCAGGGCATTAAACGCGAATGAATAATTTAACCTTCATAAACATTTCACGCCGCACTGTAACGTACACTTTTTAACCGACGCACGATGAAGAAAGTTTCGCGTTTGTTCTCGAGAAGACCGCCAAAACCGTCAAACTCGATGCAGCAGAACGTCCCTTACCTGGCAAGCGCGTTTTATTCCCCGTTCGCTGAAGAGACGCTCATTCGGAGGCGTTCATTTTAAAGAAGCGCGTCGGGCTACTGCGGGTCTCCACTAGCAACGGCGCGAGCCAACAAAGGCACCTGCTCGCGAGTCCTAATCCGCTTGTGCGTCTTAACGGGGCTCCGCCAGCCAGTCTCAGAGCTCTGATCCCTCGCAAGCCGCTCGCTTGACTCCTGTTACTGACATTTGCCAGTATTCCTTCTTGTTCACATGTTAAATTAGCTCCCCGGGCCGGTGGGATACAGTTTAGGTCCGCCCAGTCACTGTCATGGAATGCGACAACGTCTACCTGTACAGTAACAGTGAGGTGTCAAACATATATCAATATCGAGAAATTCACTGATGGTGCGTTCTGAATGCTTTACCTGCTGGTTTTATTTTTCGTCGCTCTTCTTGGGCAGTCGTTTGAGCTGTTTATCCTTTCCCCCCCTTCTTTTATTTGCCCGTCTCCACTGGCTACACGAGAGTCTGCATGCTTCGGCGTCTGCATTCCCGGAGCCGAGTGTATCCGGAAAAAGCCGAACCGAGAACTCGAAGCTCTCGCGAAGTGTTACGCTTACACTGTAGCGCAATGTTTAGACAACGAGACAATGTTTGTATTATTATTATTATTATTATTATTATTATTATTATTATTATTATTATTGGGAGTTTGGTGCAACGCTTTAATTCACATATTGAATTAAATTAAATATGGCGTCTTACCAATGCAGGCCAATTAAAATATAGCATATCAAATATAAATACACCGTTCAGGTTTAATTTAATATTAATGTAATGAACCAGCCAGTTTGATTTTTTAAAACACCTTACTGAACTTTAAAAAGAAGTGTGCTTAAATGTGTGTAGACTACATGTACACGCATAATATAGTAACAGCATGGATTAAATAAATGTATAATAGGCCTATGCTACTAAAGTAAGTGTTTACTTAAGACGACTTAGAGTGAGTACACAAGTACAAAAAGTATGTTTTATCTTTAAACCGTTTAAAGAATCTTTTAAAGAAAGACAGAGCCTATTTTGATGTGCATGTGATTATAAGCTAGTCTTATTTAGTGTTACAATTAAAGTTATTGTATTATATAAACTTGAAATTCAGCATTGCAAAATGTTGTGTATTTAAATAGCACGGCATACAAGTTTACTAAGCAATGACAGTATATAAATATATTTTCATTTATCATATATTTTGTCCGTACGTTCTGAATTTAAACAACAAATTATTCATGAGACAATAAAAATGATGAAATAGAGATGTTTGGTTAAAAACACTATAAGCTCACTTAATTGCATATATTCTAAACTATAAATACATTTTCATGCAGTCGCAAATAACATGCAATGAACTTACACTAGGCCTATATTTTTTTTTTTAAATGCGTATGATTCAATTATCTTGGAAAGTATCATTTTCTTTTTACCACCGACTTAATGCATCCACTAAAAGTACCACACCACTTGATGAAAGTCGTTGCAAAATTTTAATGATATACTCTACCTTTCGGTGTCACTGTGTGCAACATGCATAGCCTAGTTCAGCTCTACTGAGCTATATTCAGATGGCTATGATCCATATTTATCTACTCGCTGTTTCTGAAAAAAAGAGAGGAGAGAACACCCATACTCTGAAAGAGAACACTCGCTTTCAGAACATTCAAATCATCCAAACTACGAATGAACTAATCTGTTTAACTACTAACTAGCATGCACTTCAACGACAAATGTAAGAGTTAATGTATTTATTGATATTTCATTCATTATTTTGGATATACTGTTCATTTGTTTAATAAAAACAGCGGTTTAAAAAGGAGTAAAAAATTTTCACAAGGGCAAATTTAACTTGAAAAATGGATAACATGCAAATGATCGTAAGGGAGATTGGGAATAGCCACTTAATGTAATTTGGGCACTTTACTGAAAATGTCTTTTAAGAACATGGCAGATCTCTATGAATAATTAAGTGCAGTGGAATGAGTAATAGATTTGTAGTTTCCTGAGGGTGTAAAGCGGGCCCTCTACTGGGACATTCGGCAGAGCAGAAAGAAGCGTTGAAATCCCACGCCATTTTGGCTCCCACTCATTTGTGAAATGAAACGTTAGTGTTTAAATTAGTAGAATGGATTGATGCCTGATATCGAAATTAATAACCCTCTAATTTTGTCAGAACACTGACATTCTTGTCCTGAAAAACACAAAATGATCACAAGGCATCAACAACTAAGCAAAACCAAACTAAAACCGCGACATCTGGTGGTGTGGTGGTGGAACTGCTGTCTGATGTATTATCAGTGCAGATGTTTGTTGATGCTGTAAATTTAATTTCTACTGAAATTGCTTTAAATCGGCGAAAACATACGGCAGACGAAATGACATTTACATTAAATGCTAACCAAGAAATGTTCAGTCTAGCAGAGAACATGTATTTTGTAGAATAATTTGGTTAAAATGTGAAAATCGTCGGCATTCAACACAAATTTGACTTGCAGTATTACGTACATATCAAGCACGCTTAATGTAGCGAATCATCAGTGCGAAAGTGTGCATAACGATACGACAGTGTGCAAGTTTTTCTTCATTTATTGATCAACCACAGACATAGAAAATGCATAGAATGCAGGACTCAAATAATGACTCAAAGAGGAGGACGTTTCCTTGATAAAAAGCATCGGTATGAAATAACATGGTCTCAATACGAATACAAAAACCGGGGCAATACAAACATTGCAGCAAAATCACAATCACGAATACCTTCATGTGAAAAGTTCGCGTTTTTTTATGCAGAGCAAATCAGCGGGACGGCTATAACAACACAAAGCCTCGAACTTTTCTGAAACACACCCAAACTAGAAAAGGCACAAATGATATTTACAGTGAGGTCAGGGTTAGGTTTCAAGTGGATTCGGTTTCGTTTTTACCGAATTCATATTTTTCAGAGCTCAAGGACAGGTATGAAAGTTCGGTGTCAAGTATCATAACCAGACCACGCCGAATTCTACATTATACATTATGTGAGATTCGTCAGGGCAAAACGGCATTAAACTGTGCTATAATTTGGTCTTTTTCTTTTGGCTTTGAGTCAGAGGTAAACTGTATGCTTTAAATCATTTTTGCGTGTTAAACCCGCAATTAATCAAACACCAGCCATCCAGCATTTTATAGTGACTCAAATGTAAGAGGAAGGATTTTTGTACATTCAGAATGCACTCTTACTTATAACGAACTCAGGCATCACGTCAGTTTCAACAAATTGTGTAGTTTTGCAAAATTCGAGGTCAATGGAAATCTGAGTGGCAGTGAAAGCTGTAAGATGGATGTAAACTTCATATCGCAACAACTAAAACCCCAAGTATACACACTGTAATAAAGCATAGCACACCAAACAAAGATATTTAAACGATCAACAATGGCAAAAACGAGACACGTACAATCCAACAGAATAACGGAAAGTAATGCGATTATTTAGAAAACGTACATAAACATACAAAAATGTATTTTACATTATATGCAAAACACCCCCATAACACCAATGAAATAACACTTGCTGGGTCACAGAAGTAGAATTACGGTCTCGTGTATCTACATAAAATTATATCGTCAATGCAACTCATAGACAACAGAATAAAATATAAAATAAATCAAAATTTCAAGTTCGAACCGAAACCTTCACAAACAGCCCTTACTATCATCTAAATGCAAAAACGTACCCGACAGAGTGTTGCAACAGTAAAAGCGTAAATACAAGTTCACTTACTAAGGCCAGGTGTTTCAATAGCATACACATATCAGCTGAAATTCACTCATAATAAGATAAAACATCGTTATCAAAAATCACTAATGAGATGCTTAATATCAACATAAATAACACTATCGTGAATTTGTAGCTAAGTATGTTTGTGTACACTTGGATTACAACTACCGACCAAACACTTTCTATATTCACAACACATGAAATATTACTTCTTTTAAGATGTAAAGCAATAATAAATACACATCTAGAAAAATTCTGTTAGAACCAGTAACGGTTACGTGATTGCGAAGGCCATACAAATTGAAATACTTGTTTAATAGACTTCAGTTTAGTAGTTTGAGACAACTGCAGAACTCGCCCCTGATCAAAAACACAGGTCATCCACAAAGTTCAAGTTCATTTTTTTTTATGTTAAACAGTTATTAAAACGTGTACGGCCTAAAGGAGCACAGCACAAATGCAATGTTTAAGAAACTGCGATGGTTCCAGCCAGTGAGATGACGACCCTGAGAGCAAGAGCTTTGGCTGATCAGTCCAGCGAACAGATGGCTAATTTGCAAAACTTTGACCAGCGGTACACAGACCATGAAGCTGAGATAGTAAGTACTGCCACAAGATGTGCTAAACATGCATCATTGTTAATGCAAAGGTGAAACATCTGTCATCATTTACGTCCTCGTGTTGTTCCAGACCTGTTTTTCTTTCATGCACAAAACAAGAAAAGGAGCTATACAACATTTATGGTATTTTATTGTTGTATATTTGTTGTTTGTGAAGCTGGATGACCCCGGTTACAATAAGTACGGAAGCTTATTTCCACATAGGGAGGGGGATAAAATTATTTGAGGCGACTTATCTCACAATAATTCTTTTTCAATCCATCGGTTACAAAACATAAATTCGCAATTGTGAGAAAAAAAAAAGTTGCAATTGCAAGAAATAGAATTGAGCAGAATTCATAGAGAAAGGTTTCAATTTCAAGATATAAACTAAAGCTTGCAAGGAAAAAAGCCACAATTCTACGAATTCTGATTTTTTTTTCTTTTCTCAGTTTCAATAGTCCAAATTGTTAGAAAAAAAAAAAAAAGCCTAGGGCTGCAAAACAATTAATCGTGACGAATCGCAATCAAAATAAAAGTTTGTGTGTGTGTACTGTGTATATTTATTATGCATGTATAAATAAACACACATACATGTATATAATGTATTACAGAAAATGTTAGATTCATGTATAAAATATTTATATAAAATATAAAATTTATATTCAAATATTAATATATATTCTTACAAATATATATTTTTGAAAACATATACATATATATGTGTGCATTTATATATAAATAATGAATATACACATATGTAAACAAACTTTTTTAATGCGATTATAATATTTTGCCCTAAAAACAAACTTTTTTATGCGATTAATTAAAAAAAAAAGAAAACAGCCTGGACATTCTGCTAAATGTTTCATTTAGAATTCTACAAAAGAAAGACAAAAAAACGCAGGTATGGAACTAAACGTGTGAGTAAATGCTGACAGGTTTCAGTTTTGGATGCATTGTTTCTTTAATGACACTCAAACTGATCTGAGGTGAAGTCAGTGCATCAGTTTTCTCTCAAAATGTAGTTCCTGTTCGTGAATTAGTTAAATGATAAAAATGAGTAGCTGATGATTTTCAGTGTACAATGTTTTTCACACCCTATTAAGTTCCCTTATAAAATGATCTGTAACACAACATCTACAGCAGCTGTAAATTGAAACGAATAAATAACAACCAAAACGCGTTTTCATTGGCACCAAGCAAGTCTCAATGGCGCAAAAACTGTAAATGTGTTAAAGCTTAAAATGGTTTGTTGGTGTAATCCTATGATGTATCCATTGTGATTCAGTCGTTAAATATTAATTAGAATATTAAATAATACTCTGACTTGATTAAAAATTAATAAATAGATGTTACCACATTAAACACGTCTTAAAATAAAAAAAAATGCACAATCATAATACGAGAGCCTGAACTTTTCCATTGAATAATGTAATCAGATGACCAGTCAGGCAAACCTTTCCCTGGACACAGTCATCAAGCACTTATGGCATTTTCCAAAGACATTACACATCCAAAAATGCGACAGACTAGCACTAGACTGGAAGCATGGAGAGCTGATACTGTGTGCAGTAATACGAAATGCGCTCATATTTCTGACAGGAATAAAACAATCTCCACACTGGCAGTGGCAGATTCAGTGGAATAATCCCAAGTCGGTTTAAAGACACTACAGAAAAACCTCATCGACGTCGTCAAGTAATTACTATCCAGGATGAATGTTTTTACAAATATCTGGCAGTGATTTTACCTTCGCTTTTGAAAACAATAGTAAACCTTCATGCAACGCGTCCACGGTTTTCTAGAAGCGTTCTTGTTCTGGATCCACACGGCCTCGGGTCCGAAATGACCCCTGCTTCCTGCTGTCTCGCAAAGGCTAGATGTAATTTCTGTTGTGTGTGCTAGTTAAAGACCTATTAATAAGTGACAAGAACGACATCGGTCAAACCGCTCGCAAGCAAAAACACAATAGAGCAAATAAACAATACCGCTTATGCTTTAGTAGCACTTTAGTGACAAATATATCTTCGAATGATTGTGTTAGGTTAGGTGTGTGAGTGTGTGTGTCACCGAGCCGTACTGGTTGGTTGATTGACAGGCGTGTACAGGTACTTCCAGATGGCATAGTAATGGACGCCTGCTCCCATTGCAACAAACAGATGCCATATAGCATGAGCAAAGGGCACTATTCCATCACTTTTAAAGAACACCATGCCCAGCACATAACACCCGCCGCCAACCAACAGCTCGCACAGACCTGACCTGTCTGCCTATAAAGAAAACAGACAGACATTTCATTCGTTTCTAATAAGTCTGTCATGACATTTTCAATTAACGAGCGTTCATTTTCTTACCATAGAGAGGATGACAAGAGCTGGGAAAACACCCATAGCTATGTAACAGATCAGCTCTACAACTTTAAACCTGTAACACAAAGGAAACATGTTCTCCTTTAACACTGAAAATGTGTTTTTGTATCGTTACAGAAAAAAAGATAACACAGTCATGAATGCTCGTGCAGCCACGCAATACAAATTATATGAATTTAGGATCGTTTCAAGATCGTTCAAATGATTTGTATAAGGTTTAAGGAAAATGTACTCCGACCCCATCTTGGATTGTTTGAGAGTGAGCGCATTTTCAGCCAACTTTTGTTTTTGGATGAACTGATCCTTTAATGCACTTTTTAGTAATGTCTTAAAAAAAATAGTATTCAAAATTTTTAGGCACAAAATAACGTCTTCAGAATCAATCGTGTGAAAATCAGCTGAGAATTGAGCAAACAGCTGCAGACTGAAAAACTGTGTCTGTGCGTGGCAGCTTCTCTGCTTACAATACAAGACTTCTTCCCCTGGCAAAAGGTTGTCGAAAGAAAAAAAAAATCCGTGAAATCATGTTTTGTAGAAAAATGCGAGTGCAATAAATTCACTCAGCACCTCAAATTTAGCGTATGATTTCAAAAACTAATGATTCAACTAAACTAATGATTCGTTTAATACCATTAACACACGCATACCTTTCATGGAAGAAGAACACATAGGCGGTTCCTCCAGTTGCCATCACCCAGACCACCCAACGCATGTGGGCAGCCCATGGGCCAAGATCCCGCAGCGTCAGCCTGCCATAAATACATTCAATCCTTAATCAAAGGTATTTGGAACAAATAACTATCTGTGAGTCTTAATTTTTAATTTTCAGGATGAGAAAAGCAAATCCTAAATGCACTATACAGTAAGTCACTTTAAATAAAGGCATAATAAAAGTCTAAGTGATATTCATAGCTTTCATGACAGATAATATGACTTAAACCCAAAGAAACTGAAATATGTATCAGTTTAACATTGTTCAGAAAATTGTCTACATTTCTGAAAACACAGGTTTGGCTTGAAATCAAATCAGTCTGAATACATTGCTGTCTCCCCATTCACTCCATCTCAAAAATACTGGCTTGAACGCTACTATTGTAAAAACCCTTTGTCTTTACATTGTTATCCATCTACCCACCGAAAACTACCCACCCACCTAAACACAAATCCATTAATCTCTAATGCAGACTAAAAACCAATTGGTCAAATTGCTGAAAACCACATTCGCTGTCGCCGTGAGCTCACCAAGGTGTGTAGGACGCCGCAATGAAGAAATATATCACCATCCTGTCGCACATGTGGAAACAGTGCTCGACTGATCTAAAAAGTAAAGCAACGCTTATTAGATTTCACTTCTCCAGTTCATCGGCTGGATTATCATTCAGGCTTTAAAGATTGAGAACACAAGTACATGCAGACGCTTACAGCTACACGGGTTTCGTAAAACCCAACCTTGCAACTCTTGATTGTGTCCTGATTCAAAGAACACAAGCTGAAAACGTACTACTCAAAAAGCAGCTTTAGGTCATACTCTTACCGGAGATGAGACTTTTTCCAGGAGACAGTATGAAAAACGGTGGATATGATGAAAAGGCTTGATAGTCCTGCCCCATAGAGCCATGCTGAAATCTCCTCCCAGTGGTCATCAGATAAGAGGTACAACAAGATCCCACCCACAATGCTGGGAATGATCCAGAGCTGAGAATAAAATAAAGCAGATCGTAAGCACGCCTGTAGAGGAAATCATTACAAAATTGTTATATATACATAATAATATACACATTGATTAAGGGAATAGTTCACCCAAAAATTACAATTAGCTTAAAAATGTATTCAACCTCAGGCCATCCAAAATGGATGAGTAGAGTTCAAAAAGAAAAAATTCTGGAAAAGTAGCAGAAATTTTTGGCATTCATATCAGTTATTCAGCTGAACTTCATCTGACTTTAAGATTGCAATACTTGCTCAACAGTGCAATAATTAATCATCTAGGTGAATGGGTGCCATCAAAATGAGAGTTCAAACAGCTGCTAAAATTGTCCCAATAATCTATGAATAATCCACACTACTACAGATAAGAGTCTGAAGTTAACAACCTCTTAATAATGTATTTATGGATAATGAAATTTTAATTGATTGAGCTGGAGGAATATTTATTGGGGGGTTTTTTTCCCAGCTGTTTGGACTCATTCTGACGGCACCCATTCACCGCAGAGTATCTGTTCCCATGAAGAAACAAACTCTATACTATTTTCTCTCTCTCTCTCTATATATATATATATATATATATATATATATATATATATATATATATATATATATATATATATATATATATATTTGGATGTTCTTTTTTAGGTGAACTGTTCCTTTAAGGCTGTAAACATACAACTCACCGCATGTGTGGCACAGTTAGCAGCGTGCTCATATTCTGTTGGCTGATATCTCTTATTAGATGGTGCACGATTGTTCATAAATCTAAAAAAAAAAATGTTATAACAGTAATAAAATAAAGAAGAGCTAGAATATACAGGATGAAGTAAAGCCAAGTACCTAAAGCATACTTAAAAGACAGTGTTGCTCTTGAATTTTTTTTAATTGAACGTCCAAAACTGGTCATTTCAGTAAAAACCTTCTAATAAATTCTAAAACGTTCATAGGCATAATGCACAGATTCGATTGATGCATCAAAGTAAAATCTGCCTTTCGAGTAATTTTATGCATTATTGTATTGTTTTAATGTAACTGCTAATGAGTTAGTCACCATGTAGGTCAAATGATCATGTGACTGACAATAACTTTTGCTGTTGGCTGGCAGAGGCTAGTAACCAGAGAACCACAGCAGAGGAGTCTTTCATCCTCACACACATCCCTGCACAGCGCTGATGTCACTGTTGTCATGGAAACATAGAGACTGTGACGAAAAAGGAATGAGGCTGCATGCGGTTTCTTTTATTCTTCTTCTTTTGTACCACAAAAGTGACACTTAGAATCGAGGGCCGCTAGTTTATGTTAGTTTTTCTGCCAAACGGAGAAACTCCAGTACAGTAAATATCTTGTTATGCAAAGACAGACATTATGCCAATTTAACTAGCAGGATGATTAGCGCATAATGTTTCGAGATGTCAGTCTCACATGTTCATGTTGTGTGAAATCTGCATTAGGACGTTAAACAACGTAGACAGAAACCTACAATTAGGTCCGACAGAACTGATTTGACTTAGTATGATCGTTTCTTTTAAGCACCACATCCAGTCCAACACATAACCCATGTGTCCTAATTGTTAATAACCCAAATAAAGCAGCCTAAATTTAGTTATAGTATTAATTTACTAGAAGAAAACAAAAACAATTATTTTAACATTTAAGGAAGCTGGCTTAATGGTTTGTTTGAAACACTGATGAAACTAAACAACTTGTAAAGTTATAGAGGGATTATTTTGATTGGGTAAAAAATTTTTTTTGGATAAATTAGGTTTAATTACGTAAAAAAAAAAAAAAAAAAAAACACAGCTAACTAACACAAAAGCCAGAGGAATCATAACATGATTCCTAAAAATGTTTAATTAAAACGTTTTTGCAAATAAACTGCATACATAAACATAAAAAAACTAATTTACTTTTGACGGTTCTCTGCTGTTTATGCCACAGTGATCTGATAAGCCAAAATATTATTTTAATTAAGGATATGCTAATAATTTGAGCACTTCACTTTTTTAGTCTTGCTCATGTAACGCCACCCAGACATACAGTACAGAAAGGGACAAAAACAAAATAAAAACCCTAAACCGCATTTTTGACGTTTTTTCCCTCCCACGTCAAGCCATAAACATTAACCGAACCGAAACGATTTTAACTTGAAACCGTAAGAGCCGGTCCAGCGTTATCAGTTGCTATCGGCGCATCCTCACGAAGCCAGGAATAACGAACCGAGCAGATCCAGCTGCTTTTACACGGAACACGAGTTTGATCTCACCCGCTGCGTTCACGTTCACGGCCGAACGCGAAGAACAGTCGGTCGTTCGTGAATAAGCATCAAAACACCATCCCTTTTCTACCACTCCCTCAAACATCACGCAAATCCGTTCAGAGAACATCGCGTGTTTATTAACGACCAGGCGCTCGTTTAAGCACCGTGTAAAACGGCATAACGCGCATTATCAAAAACGACACTCGTGCCGTTAACGATGAAGATGAACGCTGTCCGCGCAAACACAGCCTTTCTTTGTGACGCGTGGGCGGCACATCATAAAAGACAGCTCTGACAATAAGCTCACGCGCTAAACACAACAAATTTAATCTCAGACAGCATTTACTCACCTTACAAGTTTCATTTAAACGCGTAAATCCAACAGTTGCTCGAGTATGGGTAACGCGCGCGGCTCGGTTCGGGATCTCGAGGAGCGGCTCGTCTTTCAGACACACGCCGATTATAAAAAAAGAAAAAAAAAAACGAAAAAAAGACAATCACTCTTAAAATAACATTCGTGGGATGAGGTCTACAACGAAGCGAGCGTTAGTGGTGATCCGGAAGTAGAGCGCATGTAACGGTTTCAGGACCCCGGTCTTCCTGCTGAGAGAAACGAGCGGATCGTCCAGGTCCGGTCCGCTTTATACTCAATCCGTGTAGGATGCTGGCTTCAGACAAAGCATCGCCTGCTAGTTCGGCGCATTCACACTCATGCCCTAGTATCTGCTAGATTAAATATTCATAACGCTGTGGACGCCATTTATCGCTGTGCATATTTTATTAGAACGGATCAAACCCAAGTAGACCACCACAAGAACAAATTAATAACGCCAGTTTCTCAAGTGATGACAAGATACAATTTATTAAAAAAAAAAATTACATTACTGCAGCTTTAGAAATCCTGTAACACCGTATTGAGGTTTGCAAAGTCTGTCGCACATTAGTAACATACACGAAGTCGAGGAGCGTTCTCCAAAACGGACTTTGCGTTCTTGCATCTGAAAACAACCACAAAGATGTACATGTTAAAAAAGGTGCACCGTGTCCAAGCATGCACTGAGTGGAGTCTGGAGATGCGTTTTAGTGGCGTTTGGGAGTTTTTGTATAAATCTACGCCTTTTTTAAAGTCATAACATCTTAAACATTATGATTGGCTATTAAAATAAAACAGAAAAAAATAAGTGGATAGAAAAATGGTAGGTCTCACCTTCTCACGCTGGCTGTAACGTTTCCAGTTGGGAACGCCATCCATACCGTCGGTTAAAGCTGGAACAAAAAGGGAACGTTAGTAATAGGAATACGTTTGAAAACGTTCCATAAAATAAAGTTAAGCGAAAGAGCCTCAGAATAGACTATATAATCAGCTGCTGTAATACAGCGTTCATACGAGGTGTCAGAAAAGTATGTGAAAGTCATCAGCGGCTCAAAGTCTCGTTTATTCAAGACCAAGCTTAGTTCACTCACCACCAACTTAACTCTTCACCGCGTTAACTAGGACTCCACGCAACGAAGGCAGACGCTCAACATTTCCAAGACGTCTGCGGCGGAAGTCATCCCAGGCCACGTGCTTCAGCGGTCCCAACACGAGGGAGGCTGGGAACTCTGCAAGCCGAACATAAAGAAAGGTTCGCATGTCGTTCGCGTACAAACCCAACACAAACGAAACGCATTCGAAGATTTGGGATTTTAACGCAGTCGCGCGCATAAAACGCCATTCCTAAATCGCTACAGTTGCTGGTCTCAAATAAAAATCAACGCTCGATTCATAAGCGAGTATTGAGGTTCTGAGAAAATGCACTTACATGCTTGCGATTACGAAGCGCCTTTCTGACATGTTGCGCGGAGACGTTTGCGCCGCGCAAAAGTTCGCTGAACAAGAAAGAACGACTAGCGCTGCGCCACGGATTTTATAAGAAGTCTTCTTTGCGACGTCCACCGGCGTTTCAGAGACGCGTTCAAAGCTCGTGCGTGCCCCCTGCTGGTTGCCTCGAGTCTTCGCGCAAAATCCAGAAATTGATCCCTGCGATGTTACCGCGATTGCTGCTCTAAATTATATCCAGATGCATATGTTGTAAACCGTTTAACAGCAGAGAATACCTGTAGATTTTTACATTAGAGTCGATTATCATGTTGACACCCTGCTTCATGATGGACTCTGTTTAATAATAAATGCTGGAATCATTTAAATACCTCCTTAGCTCGAGGATGCTTCACAAAGACAAAAATATAATCACTTATGTGGATGTTTTGTAAATGATTAGTTAATGACATCTAATCCCTTGTAAATGACTTGTAGATGAATTAACAAAACATACATGAGTGTTAGCATATCACTTATTAATGGCTTGTGAGTGATTTGTAAATGATTCGTTTATCACTAACTGATCACTTATGAATGCTTTGCAACTGAACATCTTCCACAAGCTCGGGGGAAAAATTATTAGATATAGAGGATGCATGATGTGTCATTCACACAAATACAAAATACCATCATGGTAACACACGATCCTAAAATAACATTCATTTAACCATATTAGACGACTGTGCACAACTGATAACTGAAAACCTACTGTTAACCAGGCATCTGTATCGTTTTTACAGACTTTTACAGTTTAGCCTCAATAAACTCAAAGGACTCTGAGTCATTTTATAAGGATCATTTCACAAGATTTTACTTTCAGTCTTCCCAATATAAACCTTTGGACTTCAACTCTTTCAGAGAACCATTTCTTGTAAGTCTGATGCATTAGAACATTATTCATAGACATAGTATTCATATACAGATATATATATTTTTTTTTTTTTTGGGGTGCATGACACTAGTTCATGTGTGTAAGTGAGGTTACAAAAATAAAGTAAACTTGGTATAATATACCCCAAATTCTTCATACAGTGGACTACCAGTAAAACTGATAAAAAAAATTGAGACCAAAAATGTTTGCTGTCACTTTGATCAGTCCATGTTTTGTTACACCTTTCTATAAAAGTTGCCTGACATCATCAGGATGAATTTGTCCGGACACATTTTAATCCTTCATATTTTATTAACATTTTCTAAAATAAACTACTGTTACATTACTGTGAGAAATGTTAAAGGTGTCTGGATAAATTTTGGTTAGACTGTATGAACTACAAAAATGTAATTTTATCACATTGAACAAATCATTGTCAAAATCAGGCTATGCTTTATATTAACTATGATTATAAACATTATAACATCACTTTTTGCATTATATAACATTATGCACATTATAACACTATTAATGCATAAAACTATAGTTCAATGCCTATATATATATATATATATTACAAAGGCATGCAGAATATTGCTGCACTTACAAATGTGCATCACACATCTTTGTTAATGTTTAAATGAAGGCTGTTATGTCATATTTCAAGGACTTGTCTACTTGTGGTATCTGATAGCTGATAAAGTAAAAAGCGAAAGCAAAAAAGTGTTATATAAAAGTTGAAACATACGATCTTTGACATTAGTCTTCAGAGTGAGAAACAAGCCTTCGTCTGTAATTTAACGCATATTGCTGATGTTGATCGTCAAGATTAACAACATATAAACTAAAATGGGCTCATCTGAATCAAAATCTCAACATCCTGAGGTCTTGACTCCTGAACCAAAACCAGTGGACAAACAAGGTGAGAGGGGCATTTTATAGGAATGACTGATATTAAAGCTGTATTAATATTTCTGCAAACCATACACAAAAGCTTAACTGCGTGTCTGTTAGTAGTCCGAGAGCTGGAAACCCCATGGAGGAAATTCAATTGGAAGTAAGTTTGTTATATGTAGACCTAATGGGGGTGGGGGTTAACTGTATGTCTTTTTTTGGCATTTTCGTGGGTAGTATATTGATATCACTTTATATTAAGGGTACATAAATAACCATGTACTAATATCTATATAGTATATGACTAAACATGTACTAATATTAATAAATTACTGCAACAAGAACTAATGTCCAAAACTAATCATCGACCAATTACGAAAAGGTACTTATATGTAGGATTGTCTTCTAAAAAATTGCTAAATTTATGGAAAGAGAGTATTAAAATAAAGGCAGTGGCTATTTGCGCAATACTTACACTAAATGCAAACAGCTATAGATTCTAGTTACAAACAGCAGGATTTATTGCATGCTTATGCAAATAGTGGCAATTATCTGCATCTCAGTATTGTATTACATTATAAAACAACGTGCAATAATACATTATTAAGTGTAAATTGTAATTTTAATTAAAATGATTAAATAAATGCCACCTTATTGAGACAACAAGGCCCTCCCTGCACCTACTTTAATCCTTCCCGATACTTTATTTCAAACTTTTTGATTATTTCCTTAATTTTTATTGATAATAAATGCTTTTTTGTATTGCTGACGACAGTCGACTGTCTTATATAATGGTGACTAGCCCAATCGCATGCTGGTGGGTGGAGTTAATGTAAAAGGCAAAATGAATCACGCAACACATTTTACTAATGTTTGCACTTGTCAAATTGCTGGCATTTCTGCCATTATTTAACGCCAAAAAAGCATGTCTTAAACTAGTTTGAGCTTGAAATGGCTGCAATCATCATTAGGAGGGCAGGGAACACAGAGTGAGAGGATTTTTTTCCACACTCTTGCCAATTCATGCTACTGTTTAATTTGCTTCAGGAAATACATTTTATTTAATTTAGTATAACTGGCCCTAAGTGTGGTAACACGTTATTTTCCAACAGCCAATAGGCTACAGCTCCATTGTGACGCATATGACAAAAAAGCTTTCTCTGAAGTTCAATAGTGCACTGAACTTTGTTTTGTTTCGGTAGTCAGAAAGAAGAACTGAAAGCAAAGCTGGAAAACTTTACCCCAGCTAATCCAAATGCAAAGGACATCAAGATCCTGGTAGCTGGACAAATTGGAGCAGGAAAGTCCAGCTTTATTAACTCCATCTGCAGCGCCATTCAAGGACGGATCTCCGCTAGAGCGCTGGTTAATTCATCTGCTGGCGACAGTCATAGTTTCACTCAAAGTGTAGGTATCTATCTGTCACCTACGCTAAAATAGACTTAAAATAGGTGCGATGTCCCAGTCTTGAAACCTGTAAACATGTTTATGTAGGAGGATTATGTGAATATTGCTCATACGCTTTTTGTGTTTCTATAATGTTGGTGTTGCTTTGCAGCTCAAAGGATTCACCATCAGAAGTGGGAAAAAAACGTTGCCCTTTGTCTTCAAGGACATCATGGGCTTGGAACCTGAAGTTTTGGCTGGGTCGCAAACGGAAGACATCATCAATGCTGTGTTTGGACACGTCAAGGACGGCTATAAAGTGATTAACTGCTAACGTTAATTGCGACAGAAATCGATATATGTGTGTGCAATTTGTCTGATGTTTAACACATTTTGCTGAATTTCCCACCTTAGTTCAACCAGGACCAGGCCCTCTCTCATAAGGATCAACATTACAACTTTGACCCCAACCTCACCGACCAGGCTTTCTGCCTGGTTTACATAATACCCGGGGATACAGTCCAATTCACGGATCATCGACTTCTTGACAAGTTGAAGATCATCCGGCAGAGAATCAGCGATAAGGGTGATGATTTTAGATATGATTTTAAATAATAAGCGTGCATACATTACATCGGAAATTATAGTGGGTCGGGTTTGTGTTGTCACGCTCCCAGAGCATTGGCTAAATATTTCAAATGGAAACGGTGTCCTGATATATGAATTTCTAAATTATAGTCTGTTAGTAGGCTTGTTTAGATGCGCCTAGCCTCACCTGAAATATAGCCGAGTGAGGGCATGAGTGAAATAAACGCAGTCAAGACAGTTCTGTTCTCTAGGAGTGCGTGTATTTCACTCCTTCCTTTGCAGCCGCCTACTCTCGTCTCCATTTTGGGGCGAGATGAGGTGCTTCTCAAACAAGCCTATTTCCACCCTCCTAAACATGAAACGGGATTGGTTGCTTTACCTGTCAGTCAAATGGACTTATGGGCAGGCCTTAGCCATTCAAAGCAAACACAGTTCCCATACCTTCCACTGTCAGTCCGAAGGTCAGGCTATGCGAGGATAAGCTTTGTGTGACATGTTTTGTTATTTGGCATTGTATTTGTGAAAAATACATAATACATACATTTATATATAAATGTGCTTAAAGATGAAAAGTAAATAAACACCCTTTATGCATTTCGTGTAGGAATTCCTCAAGTGGTTGTCATGACCAAAGTGGATGAAACATGTCCACTGGTCAGACAAGACCTGGAAAAGATGTACACTAGCAAGAAAATCAAACAGAAGGTATGCGATATCATCCAAAGACATACATGCGACACTAGCTGTGACTTTTAAATAAAGCCCATCTTGACCTGGTTTTGTCCTATATAATTTACTGACCTAAATTTCTGTTTCTCTCCAGATGGAGTTGTGCAGTAGTGCAACTGGTGTGCCAATGTCAAACATCTTCCCGGTGAAGAACTATCACGATGAGATTGAAACAGATGATAAAACTGATGTTCTGATACTAAAGGCACTTGAACAGATTATTCAGCTTGCTGATGATAGACTGGAGGATAGTGATATCTACTGAAAAGAATCATATATATATATATATATATATATATATATATATATATATATATATATATATATATATATATATATATATATATACTACAGTAATTGCTGGATTCCCCAGTCTAGCATTCCAATAAAAATCTGCATTTGCCAACATAGCTTGCTATTAAAACAGGCTTTGCTGTAAAAATGGTTGGTTCCATTGCTTGCTCCTCTAATGTAGTGTGTGTATATATATATATATATATATATATATATATATATATATATATATATATATATATATATATATATATATATATAGTTTTGACTTTGATCAACATTTTATTTCAGCAGATAAAATGCTTTCGGATGAGGGGTCCCTGGTTAAATTTTTGTATAGATGTATAGTGATAAAGGCAAAAATATTAAATGATATTGGTAGCTCTGTTAGTAAAATCTTTTGACTTCAGCAATCAGTGTTGGAGTATGTTCCAGTGATGACCATTCCAAAAGGGGAAAAGAGCACTTAAACATTTTCCCTCCAAAGTTCGTATGCATGTAACTCAAGAATTATTAAAGATATGTTCTTTACTTTTTATTTAAATTTAATTTCAATATGGCTCCAGAAGTAATTCAGAAATTGTACACATATTCAGTGGTCAATCACTTCAAATAAATATGATACTACTTTTTTTTTTTTAAATAATGTTTAAAGAATAAATAATGGTGAAACTAGCAATGTATCTTGTGGTCTTCTGTCAGAACAACTGCATTAAACATATCTGTGCCATACATGTTCTTTTTCCAAAGTTTGCTTGCCTTTAACTCAAGAAGTACTAATGATATAGCAATAGAATTTTAGGTTTTACTTCTTAATAAACTTTTAGGACTCACTTTCTATGCAGCCTAATGAACGCATAATGCATTATAAAAAACCTTATGATGTGTTTTGCAATGTTATTTGTCACAAAATGGTGTTTATAATTATAATGAGACCTTGTTTAATATCAGAAGTAACTAGTTAGTAGCTAATAGACTAGTAGCCATGGCCATGTCTTGCAAAATCATTGCTTTTGCTCTGTTTCTTACATTTTTTTTTCAATTCTCTATTTTATTTCTAAAACTATTTTTTTTCTTGCAATGCATACTTTTCTTTTTCAGTCCTTTTTCAGTGTTCAATATTGTAAAAAAAAAAATAAAGTATTAGCTAAATTGGCAAGACTGATGAAGTTAGGAAATAAAATACAACAAAAACTTCAAGAGAATACAGGATTAGACTAGCAAGGTAAAAGTCACACAAACCAACACTCACAAGAGGAAACGAGGCACAGTATACAAAGGTGAAAAGTACAAAAGGGCCAGCTGAGCACAATTAAAGGAAACAAGGAAAAAGCTAGGCCCAAACAACAGGGCGTGACCAAGGAAAACAAGGCCGTGGGACAACAGGAACACATGGCAGACAAAGACAAAGCCATGTGTTAAACAAGATAAATGGAGAAAAGTTAAACAAAGATAAAACTCAGTTTAATGACACACTCTGCAAAATAATAAGATCTAGGACATGCTGGAGAGACTATGTCTCTTTGCTGGCCTTGGGGTCCTTACTTAGACTGCTGCCCCTGCGACCTGGCCCCGGATAAGTGGTAATATAAAATATATATTTTATGAAACATGTTGAACTCTAAAGCCTGTTAGAAAATTAAAGCCATCACTCCTTTTTTTTAAATGAGCATTCAGTAACATTTTTACTGCATACCAAATTTTCCACATTAGATGCCAGCAGAACTTTACAGTGAAGAGTCTCTCTTAAGCATTACAAGGTTACACTTACACACACACACAGTTTTTTTATAACACACATACAAACCACACTCTAACATCCATACCAACACACGCACACATTTACGAAAAAAATGGCACAATCTGGTATAACACAGTAAAGAGTTTATTTTTGAAGCCTTGCTAACAGAATGAAAGTATTGCATCCTTTTACAGACACTGTGGTTAATAATAGTAGTTTCAATATGCACATTTTTTGTCCTAAATGTCCTGAGAGGAACTATTTTTTGTACCTAGTGTAAAATAGATTTATTATTATTCAAGTATATTATTATTACTCTGAACATCTTAAAATGTAAAGGATTTGAAGCAGTGCAATTTAGTCTGATATGTGGATTATTTATTGGCCTATTTGTAAAGTGTTTGTTTTTTTGTTCACATTATATTGTGAATTATTATATCATTTTCTTCTGTTTGAGGGGAAAATCTCAGATCAGTGCGAGAGCTCACGGTATGCACAGTGATGAGCAAAGACATGCTTATTATTTTTGTCAGTAGCTTTCATTATCCAGCAATCTGTCATCAGCAGTCTGAACAATCTGTTCAAGTGCCTTTAGTATCAGAATATCAGTGTTATCATCTGTGTTGATCTCATTGTGGTAGTTCTTCACAGGGAAAATGTTTGTCATTGGTACACCTATTTTAGCACTGCACAACTCCATCTGGCAGAAACAAAATAAGAGAAAATCACATAAATCACATAAATATCGACTATTAAGTCGCAGTGCCATATGTAGGCTATGTCACATGTCTTTGAATTATATCACACACCTTCTCCTTGATTTTCTTGCTAGTGTAGACCTTCCTCAGATCCTTTTGGACCAGCGGACATGCTTCATCCACTTTAGTCAGGACAATCACTTGAGGAATACCTAATGAAACAGAAGCAAGGTAACAGTTCAGTATTTTTCTTAAAATTGAGAAAATGTGTGGCAGCATTGTTTGAAAGGGGCATATGTCTAGCTACATAAATGATCCACTTAGACTGTGCGGGCCATGTAAATAATCAAGCTTGAAAGTTACATCATTTCACTTCTATCTCTAACGTAATGCAATGTGAGTTCATGAGTGAAAATTATTTAGGGGGTCATTGTTACCCTTTTCACTGATTCTCTGGCGGATGATCGTCAGCTTATCAATAAGACGATCATCTGTGTATTGGACCATATCTAAAGGTAAGACGTAAACCAGGCAGAAAGACTGGTCGGAGAGGCTGGGATCATGGCTGTATTGTTGATCCTCACAAGAGATTGGCCTATCTTCTTTGAACTAAGTTAAGAAATTAAGAAAAAGCAAAATATGTTAAACATCAGCTATCACACACATACATATGTTATTTGATCAATTAATGAAAAGGTTGATTACTTTATAGCCATCCTTCACGTGGCCATACATAGCGTTGATGATGTCCTCTGTTTGTGACCCAGCCAATGCTTTAGGTTCCAGGCCCATGATGTCCTTGAAGACGAAGGGCAAATTTTTTGTCCCACTTCTGATGGTGAATCCTTTGAGCTACAAATCAAGAGCGAAGATTTTTGTGAACAAATCCTAAGATCAGCTAAAATGCATCAAATGTGGGTCAACTAGAATTTTTTGGGTCTTCTGGAAAAACAGCAATAGGTGGCAAATACCTACCTTTTGAGTGAAACTATGACCAGTGGCAGCTGAATTAACCAGCGCTCTAGAAGTGATCCGGTTTTGAAAGGCACTGTCAATAGAGTTAATAAAGCTGGACTTCCCTGCTCCAATCTCTCCAGCTACCAGGATCGTGATGTTCTTCACATTTGGATGACTCGGGGTGAAGTTTTCCAGCTTTTCTTTTAGGGCTTTTTTCTGTCTGTAAAAAAAAAAAAAACCAAGCTGCGTCTTATTTCGGAGGTTGTGTCCTCCGGGGGTCGCATTTGAATGCTGCACAAGTCATTAAAGATGCCTTGTTTAGGAAAAGTAACCATAATAAATTTGAATTGTGAATTGTAA
The DNA here is from genome assembly GCF_018831695.1 of Puntigrus tetrazona. Lineage (NCBI taxonomy): Eukaryota > Metazoa > Chordata > Actinopteri > Cypriniformes > Cyprinidae > Puntigrus > Puntigrus tetrazona. Next base: position 5,786,613 of record NC_056699.1, read on the forward strand.
AATACTATAATTTATTTTTTTACTTTCCAATTGAACAGTTACTTTTCTTCAATGAGCTTTTCCTGATGATGTATGCGGCCTTCCAGATTTGTGTATGTGGCACAAATTAATCATATTGCTTGTGTCTGGAATAAAATATCACCATATTTTTCTTACTTAAATGAAATTATATATAATAAATTCTGCGCTTCTTTTTAGGTTATTTTAGGTCATTAGACCATATCTTATCTTCAAATGTTCATATTCCAAAATTGTTATATGCATCATGTAGGTATATGCTATGGAACATATGCTGTGGAACTTCACTACAGTAAAAACATACACTTCTATCCAACTTTTTCTTCACATAAAAATAGGCGGGCCGTTTGTAAAATTTATGAGATATATAATAAGTGTAATTCACACAATAAGGCACCAGCCAGCTAAGGCATTTCCTAACAGTGTTGTTTTGTTAGATACATTTATTACATTTATTTATTATACATTAAATACTTAATACTAACAAAGAAGTTGTTATAGTTGTTATTTGATTAAAGCATTTCATTCAGTCGTATTTGATTTTGCAGTTTCAGCAGTTGTTGACAGAACAATGCAAAAATTTTAAAGTGTTTATTTTTTTAAGTGATCATCATTTATTCTCCATTTCATATACTTTATAATAACAAAAGCAGACATTGAGGAGCATTACTAAAATATGCATAATACTAAAGAATAATTTCCTACACTAATGCATTAGTGAAGTCAAATATAGGCTTTACATCCAAATCCCTTTCAGTTTCAATTTACAGTAAATGCAGCCTCATCTCGTAAACCTGTTATCAGATGCGTTTAAAAAATTTGAGATGCGTTTGATTGCAGTTTACTTTTGGCTGCGAAAGCAAAGTCTTTTGTTCTGCAATGCATTTTTGTGCTCTAGCAGAGCAGTGTAATCTGCCTGCAGATCTAGTTATGCGGGCAGAAACCGCCAAACTCACTTATATGCTTACTTCTGTAATTAAGAAAAAAGTAAAAAAAAAAAAAAAATTTGCATATTTGCAGTTTCTGTGTACTGAAAAATACTTAACTTTGGTGCCTATGGATGCTTTTGGGTAGCAAAATTCAATTTGAAATGCAAAATTTAAATTTAAAATGAAATAAAATGATTTGCATTTGCCTTTTCCAACAGTAGTCTTAATATGTAAATTGCATTCTAATTTTCTCACATATTCCATAAAACAAGTTAACCAAAAAAGCCAGGCTTATGCCAGTTAGTCTGACTTTGAACCAAATCAACTGACAAAAAGTCAGACTAACTGAAATAAGCCTGGCTTATTTGGTCAACTTGGCCCCTGTTTAGTGTGTTTTTTCATTCCTTGGGGTTAAAGTTATTATATAATTCTATGTAATATGTGCCATGTGCTACCTAGTTTCTCTCCCTTGTTTGATTGTGTGATTATGTTCAGGTGTGTCTCATCACGTTACCTCTCCTTTGGCAGAGTATTAAAGACTGCAAACTGTTATTCATCTTCTTTGAGCTTTTTTCCCCAACATCACCCCGTGACAAATTTTATCGCTTGTAAGTTGCAAAATGAAAATGTATAACCCAAATTGATTTGATGTAAGATGTCAGAGCAGAAAAAGTAAATGGATAATTTAAATATCAATTGGTCTAAATGCATTTAGACTAACCACTAGGACACACTGCATTTTCATCACAATGCCATGGGATGTTTTTAGCAATATTCAATGCGGCTTTGAAAATGCTGACCACATCCCCCCTCCGTCAGTCGATGCTCGACGGCAGGGATAGGCAGAAGTGTGTTCTGTTTAGATCAGCCTAGAACAAAACTTTTAATTTTCAACCAGTCTCAGTACACGATAACTACAGACGAGTAAAGTTTTAAATCGGAAAAATAAGGTTACATTTCCTTCTTCGGCGACTGCGAGCTCCAAATATGTTTCTGATTTTCCCCCAGTTATGATTAAATAGAAGGTACAATTTGTGATTCAAATAAACACAACATAAAATACCCGCCAAACCTGCTTTAGCTCTGTGCAGACCTGTTCTGAGGAATGGTTAGCCTAGACACAATTGATATCGATATTTTCACAAGAATTAAGCTTAGAAATATATATTAGAAATATGCATTTATTTGCATTTTGCAGAAAAGACGAAGGAAGATCTGTCAATGTCTTTTGTCTTCAAAACGATCCTTCAAAAATCATTCAAATATATTGATTTATTACCAGTATTGTAAACAGTTTTTCTGCTATTTTGTGATATTTTATTCAGGATTCTTTTAAAAATAGAAATATAAAAACACTGATAATAAAGCAATATATTGCAAGGATTATGTGGCACATAAGACTGGTGTAAAGGCTGATTAAAAAAATCTGACTTGCATCACTGAAATAAATTAAAAAGCATTCAAATCTTTTGAATCTGCAGTGCGTGTTACTATTCAGACTATTACTTTTACTTATTAAATATTTTAATAAGTATGTTTACTTTTTTAATACTTTTAATAAGTACGTTTTTGGGTAACCCCTACTCGGGATTAAATCTGTAATAGCTTGTTTGCACATTCATAATTCTTATAATAATTAATAATCATTGCACAATCATAATTCTATATTTATTATATCATATATTTTGATCACCATGTATTTTTAATTTTGTCTATATTCATTATTATCATTATTATTATTATATATTTAACTTACCCCCAGTCAAATGTCCTCCATGGTTGATCCAGTTCTTTTGAAAAATATGGTCATATAAAGCAGTTAACAATAGTTATAGAATAGCATATTTCTCTGAAAATATATATTTGTATAGATATTTAAAAATAAAACATATAGAGATCCTTAACCTGGATTTTGCAACGGCACTGACTCTGATGATCCCATTTTTTTCCCAATATATTTGTATTAGCTCTACGCTGGAACACCGCTGTTTTGCCTCAACCTAAGCTATTAAAGTCAGATCTCCCCCAGAACCATTATATAGAGGTGTCTGTTTCAATTTCACTTTCACTTTTGCAAGCCTTATGTAAGATGTTGGTATGCATAAATCAAACACCCCACCCCAACATGTTCTTGTTCTTATCTGTCGTGCCAGCTGTCAACGACATATTGTCGTGCTTAATATAACATTAGACCACATATACATGTACACTCCCAAATGTACAAAGCTTTGATGTCTTCAATAGGTGCAAAAATTTGTCATAGAAAACTGTATTTATATTAGCATAGGTAAATAATAAGAGTTCTGTACATGACATATAGAGCCTCAAACATCGTTTCCTCCTCTTTATGTCAATCTCCCGCATGAGAAAGACCACTGAAAAAGAGGGGAATCAGAACATGACACTGATTGTGCAACATTTGCATAACATATACTCGCCCATGTTCTGTGCCAGCCACCAGTGAGGAAAACAATGAAAATGGCAGAAATAAATGTTATGTTCCAGGCTGCGAAGGAGATGTGAAGTGGGTGGATGGGTTGATGTCTGTATTCAGAAAAGCACGGAAAGCAAATAACATCTTCTAATAAAATAATGCCACGAAGGGGATGTGGTAAGCTTGCTAGCAGTAGTCTGTTACATTGCAATACACAAGATTTTGCTTTTGTAACCAAAAGTAAATTGCAATCAACCGCATCTCAAATTTGACCAATCATTTCCTGAAAACATAAGCTGTTAAAAACAGGTTTACGAGATGAGGCTGCATTTACTGTAAATTGAAACTGAAAGGGATTTGGATGTAAAGCCTAAATTTGACTTCACTAATGCATTACTGTCCCATGCAATTCATAATATGCAGATGGACACACACACACAAAAATGAATAACATTAAATGAGCTATAGTAGGAAATTATTGTTTAGTATTATGCATATTTTGGTAATGCTCCTCTTTTGTCTGCTTTTGTTTTTATAAAGTATATGAAATGGTGAATAAATGATGATCACTTTTAAAAAACACTTTTTAATTTTTGCATTATTTTGTCAACAACTACTGAAACTGCAAAACCAAATACAACTAAATTAAATGCCTTAATCAAATAACAACTATAACAACTTCTTTGTTAGTATTAAGTATTTCAAAATGTATCTAACAAAACAACTCACGAATATTTATTAAAAGGTAATCACTAAATATGTTTGGAATATGTTTGGAATATACTGTAAAATAAATTAGAATAAATCATTTCCAACATTGTTAGGAAATGCTTGAGCTGGCTGGTGCCTTATTGTGTGAATTACACTTATTGTGTACTTTATACACCGATTCACGACATTGGAAGCTAGAAAGCAGATTGAGATGCACCATTTGATTAGCTGGATCAGGTGGGTTTAGGGCTGAACCTGGAGACCATGCTGCACAACAAGGAAACTTTTCCACATCACTAACCAGGTTAAGCAGCATGGTAACAAATGCGACAGCCTCAAGAGTTTAAATGACAGAACATGGCATTTATCATTAAGACAAATCAGTTAAAGGATGGAAAATTGAAAAGTGCATTGAGATTTATGTGCTGTCATAATGTTTATTTCTTGATAAAAAAGTAAACAGCAGAATTCAATATTTTAAGGAAATTCTATATTGGTGGTCAAAGCTATATTGGTGCAAATGGTAAAACAGTTGCTGAGATGTCCAATACAAAGGGAAAGTTGCTTTCAGCCGAACAAAAAATGACAGGAAATCATGCTGCTAGAGCAGGCAGCACAGTGTGTTTTTACAGGATGTCTTAGTGACAATGTGAAGGTACATAGACACATCCTGTGTGAACCTCAATGAAAAGACCGAAACCGACTGCAAAACAAAAACTGTCTGTAAACCGACTGCAAAACTGTCTGTAAAACAGTGCACGAATTATGTTCAATGATATGCAAATAAAATTAACAATTTAATTACATCTGATATCAATATTTTTTTTTAGCAGTGCTTTAATACAGTATATCAAAATAAATTTGCCTGTCCTAAAGTCTAGAGTAAGCTGATTTCTTTTTTTTTGTATATGCAACCATTTCTATTTTCACTTTCAATTGCACAAGCTGTCTATGCCTTAGCTTAAATGCACAACCTGTCCTATGCAGCATCACGTGGAGGCAGACAGGGGTGGTGGTTCCTCTGTTTAAGAAGGGGGACCGGAGGGTGTGCTCCAAATATAGGGGTTCACACTTCTCAGATTCCCCGGGAAAGTCTATGCCAAGGTACTGGAGAGGAGAATTTGTCCGATAGTCGAACCTCGGATCCAGGAGGAACAATGCGTCTTGGTCGTGGAACACTGGAACAGTTCTATACCCTCTGCTGTACTGGAAGGTTCATGGGAGTTTGCCCAACCAGTCCACACGTGCTTTGTGGATTTAGAGAAGGCATTCGACTGGGTCCAATAAGTGGGCAATACGAAGCCTTATCAAATAGAAGAGATTTATATATACACAGATATTCATGTATACAGCAAATGTATATGTTTTTATTAGTTTCTTTGTTTGTTTCTAAACTAATTCTGAAAGACAACTGATAAGTCACCCAAACACTGTAAAGAGATGGAAAAACTATAGGAGGCAGTCTAACATAAAAATAGAAATAATGTATCTGTGTGATAAAGAAAGAAATTAAAAGTCAAGAACTTAGCTTTAGTCATGCCACTAATAAATCAATAATCAGTAACTTGATTCAGCACAATATGTAATTTAAGGCATTTATAATTTATAATAATTGAAATGAGTGTTAGTTTCTGCTTTGTCTGAATAGGATTGTTTCAAGATGATGAAAACACAAATAAAGTACAATAGAAAGTTGTTCTAATATTTAATGGCTGTTAGACATATTCTTGCTTGGCCAAACTTACCCGATGCAGTTTCTGCCAATTGTGATTCTTCCATTGTTTTTTAACAATAACTGCGTAAGAAGAATTGATAAGAATTGCATATCACAAACTACTTTAAATGTTTAATAACACTCCATAACTGGATTAAAAAAAAAATGCATGACCAAACTCTCAGATGCCACTGTGGTTATATTCATAACAATTTATTTATATTAATTCCACATATTCGCAATGCTTTTTACATGGAAGAGGTCTTTGATGATATTTTTTTTTCACCAGGGTCAGACAAACACATTTGCCATCTGAAGGTTTACACAAAATAACAACTGATTATTACACAGTTTTACACTGTAAAAGATTTCATACTCCAACATCTATTTCCATTGACTTTGCAGGGTCATAATCAAGGACAACATTGTCATGATTGTCGGAAAATATTCAGTTCTGTTGTATCCCAGATGGCTGGTTTTAAAGTATCACTTATAAAGCTAAAATTAATAACATGGTGCATGGATAAAAAATATTGCTCTGTAGTCTTAAACATCTTGTGATGACATAGTCTTATATTATCTAATTTTAGCCACTTGTATAGAATATGCAACTTCTCCTGTCAGCAAGCCTTTGTTTGTTTGCATGACAAAACAGGAATAATTGCACTGTCCGAGAGGTTAACACACACTCAGCCCTTACAAAAAAGTACGGTGGTGGTACTATGGTATCAGATGGTAATACAACAGTACTGTATGAGTAGAATATACATGTACTGTAGAATCAACATGGTCATCCAAGCTACTTCAAAAATACCATGGTACCATGTCCAAAAACATGGCACATTTTTGTAAGAGAAGACAAACATACAGTCTCTTTCCCCAAACTATAAACATACACTTCGTAATTCTCTCACTCTCAAACTGACCTCCCCTCCAAACACACAAACAAACACACACATAAACACTTATTAGAGCACATTAGGAATGAGCAGGTGTCTGTAGCATTCCATATTGATGCATTCCATACTCTAGACTATCAATGATAACTATAACCTATATGTCATATATACACTACTCTTTCCAGCATCTTAGTCTGTATTCTGTCTATATCTATGTATTATACCTTGGGCAGGGTGGGATTTGTCAATGCAAGAACTACACTACACAGTCAAACATTCACACACACTGACAACAACAACAACAGCAACAACAATAATAACATACATAAAGATTACAATATACCTTTTCAAGTCCAAAGCTTTTCTTCATTATACTTTAAGGGAACAAAGAAACCTTGGACAAAATAGTCCAAAAAAGTCTTAATATCTTCAGGGTCATAAATGGGGTTGTGCTCTTCATACATTTAGTCCAAACCAAGTGTTTAGTACATTTTTCAGCTGAAGACCACAAGGTGAAATTCAAAGTCCCCCTTTACATGTGGACAAGCTCTCAGCAGAGATGTGGAAAAGAATAATACAGCCTCCTAACATCATTGTCAAGAGAAAATGACTTACCTTTACTGGTCTTAGATATTCAACTCTCACCCCACATTTAGTACAAACATGTACACATACGCACACGTATTAGCATTTCTCTGCTTAAATAATATCTAGAAAGCTTGTCACATAGTCCCACTTAATTTTGTGCTTATCTCTGGAAGCAGCAGGTCAGGATACATACTTTTAGTACCTACTCTGGTTGGCTGGAAAGGCTGGTGGAGAATGAAAGGGGTTTGAGAAAAACGTTAGTCAACAATTAGGCTTTCTCTTGAGATGCTCAGTTGTAGTTTGACCTTTAAACTTTTAATGTTGGAATGGAAGAGATTCATTTGCCCTTTTTAAGCAATCCAATCCTTCTGAGATGACATCCCGGTGGTCCTCACTGAGAAACTTCAAGAAGCTTAAATGTGTCACACTCCCTATGAAATCTGGTATACCTTTGGGATTTTAATCTAACATGGCCTCCAGCTGATCCGCAAGATCATCAAACATGCTGCCAATGTCATCAAGAATGTTGACTGTGCTCTTGTTGTCCACAATGGAGCTTAAAAGGAAAGAAAAGAGAAACTAGAGTAGACAGAATGGAAGAGATTTCAACAAGTAGCATAGTCACTAGAAGAAAGATGATTTGAACAAAATTATTTGTTTAGTGTACCTGTCATCCTTCTTAATCTTTTCCTCCACTACTTCCAGAGCAGCAGCCAGGGATGCACTGGTCTCCTCCAGTCTGAGTTGTACCATGTCACCTAAAGCAGAGCCCCCTGTTTCAGCAGCCTTCAGTAAACCTTGGCTTTCCACCTCTGTGTTTCCTTCTCCATCTTGTGGTTCACCCTCTACTTGTGTCTGTCTGGCAACACCTACCTTCCTCCTTCTCATTACCACAGGTCCTGCTCCCTCCCCTGTATCTGAAATCAGGCCTTGTTCACCTTGGAACATTTGATCCACCTGGATCAGACCTGTCCTTTCCATTCTGGCAATTCCAACTTCCTCTACTCTTTCTTGCCTCCTACTGTCATCTTCCTCTCTTTGTTTCTCTACCTCTCTTAGCTTCTTTTGCACATCCATTCCAGGCAGTTCTACTTCCAAAGGGCTTGGGATGTCCACTGAGAGACCAGCCATGGAAGACCTTGGGGGCTTCACTGGAGCTGATCCTGAACCTGGTGTAGAGGGTGTTTGTGGGGTTTGGGGTGTCTGAGGAGTTTGTGGGCTCTGTGCTGGGGAAGTTGCTGCACGTGGAGAAAGCATGCTCCCATCCACTGTTTTTGGGGTGACAGGACTCAAAGTCTGTGGTGGATGCTCCAGTTGATCAGATAGAGCTTGGCTGAAGGAGGCACTGGATGGACTGAGAACATCTGCCTGAGGGGAGCCAGGAGTTCCAATTGTATGGACTGGTTTGATTTTTACCGGTTTGGGAAGTGTAGGAGGCGGACTTGGCTTGGGAGAAACTGGAGGTGGAACTTTTTTAATCTCCACTATATAGAAACAAACAAAAAAGCATAATGTAAAACTTGTTCAAATCATTTCATAATAGTCTTTTATTTATTAACCAGGAAGGTGCCTGCTGCAATCTGACTATTTAAATGAGATACAAACTAAGCAGAGATCTGGTTTCCTTGAGCAACTGTGAAAAAAATACCCATGAACTTCATGCACTGAACAATTTCTAGACTGGTTTATATGCTAGCTTGCTACAGTCAGACCAATTTGCAGGACAAAAGATGAAAAGAAATGAGAAATTAATAGAACTAATAGACTGCATTGTTACCTGGGCTATGTTGACCTTCTGGTCCAGGTAAGGGAACCCTCCTTGTAGGAGTTGGGGGATCTGGTTTTCGAAGGGCCATTGCTGGTTTAGGTGAAACTGGGGGTTTTAGTATTTGTCTGGGAAGGGAGCCAAAGCCATCATAATGCAGTTCTTCCTCCCTACCACCATCTCCAACACAAGCTTCTGATACAGGCCTTCTCCGAAAGTTCTCTGGCCCATCTTTATCAGTACCATTACTCTGTGGTGGAGCCAATGCTTTAGGCCTTCGCTTTATAGTACTTGTTTCTGTCAGGTTAAAATGTTCACCATCTGAGTGATGCGGTGGTCGTGGTCTTCTCAAAGTTGCTGTGGCATCCATCCGTGACCACTCCTCTTGTGGCAGAGAGGAAACTCCTGCTTCCAGATGAGTGATCATGGAACGTGGACGTGGTTCAGGGGCCTGTTTAACTGGTTGGGTTTCACGAGGTGCTGGCCTATGATGTGTGGAGTCCTGCATGACTCGGTTCATCTCTTCCTCTTGTATATCATCATCAGACTGCTTATGAGAGTCATAAAATTCACTGATTGTGCGGCGCCGACTATCTGCATCAGAATTTAGAACTTCACGGTTCTGCCGCAGGAGATTATGGCTTGCCTAGGTGAACAGGTAAAACATCAAAACCGTGATGGACATCAGTATGTAAATTTAAATGCATTGCATAGTTTCTAGTTACATTGTCTATCCAGTTACATGTTGTATGTATCAAAATTAAGAAGAAAGCTCATTGTATTGAGTGGGGTGGGGCAGAGAGCCATGGGAATGAGGCTGGTGGAGTTAATGGTAATGAGCAACACCTGCCCCCCTCACTAAACTCATGTATTTCCATGCACAACATTTTAATATGTAAATTGATTTAAACTGCACTTTAAGATCATTGTTTTGTGTTAAAGGGTTAGTTCGCTGCAAAATGAAAATTCTGTCATTAATTACTTTGTTCCAAACCTGTAAGATCTTCATTCATCTTCAGAACACAAATTACGATATTTTTGATGAAATCGGAGAGCTATCTGATCCTCCATACACAGCAACACAACTGAAATTTTGCCAGGTCCAGAAATGTAGTATATATATCTGTAAAACAGTGCATGTTACATCAGTGGCTCAACTTCAGTTTCATGCTACTATGAGAATTCAAAATGACATAATTTACCCTTCTCCCCCAAGTTACATTTTCTGCTATTTTAGAGAGTATCACAAATATACTTGCTTTCCTCTAAGCGTAAATAGCGCTTATTAAGTTCATGTGCACGCTTTCCCTCCGAACGTAAACAACAGTAATTATGTCAAATATGTACTTAAGTATTCTCCAAAGTGGCAGAAGCTGTAACTCAGGGGAGAAGAATGGTTGAGTAAATTATGTTATTTTTGTTTTCTTTGCACAAAAAAAAAAGTATTCTCATAGTGTGGCAAAACTGAAATTGAATAACTGAAAAACAGTCACATGAACTGTTGTCGTGTTGCTGGAGGGTCAGATAGTGCTCTGATTCCAGCAAAAATATTTTAATTTGTGTTCTGAATATGAACAAAGGTCTTACGGGTTTAGATCTACATAAGGGGAAGTAATTAATGACAGAATTTTCATTTTGGGGTGAACTAACCCTTTAAAACAAGCAATGGACCATTAGCTATGGTAGCTTAAAACAATGTCTTAAACTAGTTTAATTACCTGCAGATAACCACTTCCTTTGCCACTGTTTCCAAGATTGGACATTTCAAGCATGGCAGCAATGTCTCTTACGCTGCCCCCAGATGAAGTTTTTTCAGAGGCAATGCCACAGTCACTACGTCTGCGCTCCCTGTATGTTACATTGAGCAGCAAACTGTTAGCCCTATTTTCACTAGACCTCGCATCATCTGCTGCAACCTCGTCAGTCAGGTTACCAGTGGAAATTGAAGAGCATGAACGTTTTGGTGGAGTTGGAGGACGAGTCCGTCTGCGCGGCCGAGCTGTAGCGAATGACTGACTGCGATTGACACTGTTAATGTCAAGAGTTTCACTAGAGGCTCTCGAAGAGCTGCTGGGTGTAACCCTGTGTCCACCTAGTGTGGCATATTTCACAGAGGAGTCTGGCATGGGTAAGTCATGCTCAGCATCAGTAACAATGGAATGTCCACGTCTTGGCTGGGGCAGAGTTTGACTATTGCCCTCTTCAGTTTCTCCCTCAGGTGGTAGGCAAAGTAAAGGGACAGTACGAGGGTGAGCATGCGAACGCGGAGAGTCGCAAATCCCTCTAGCCCTGCTCTGTGTTTTTAGTGGGGAGGAAGAAATGTGTGAAGGAGAATTTGAAGCAGAAGATGAAGTTCTGCCTTTAGTAGGGGTGTGTGGAGGTGTTGGGGTGGGACTTTCAATTGAACTGGGTTTCTTCAGAGGAGGAGGGGCATTAGCTCTTTGTATGCCCCTCCCTTGAGTGCTGTGCCGGGGAGAGCTACGCCCCTCCGAACGCCCCTCTGATTTTTTACGTATTCGAACAGAGGGGACAGAGTTCTCATCTGGTTCTGTGCTGGTTTCTAATGATTGTTTTGAATCTGTGCTTTCTTCTAACTGTCTCTCTATGGTGACAATGTCTGCTTCTGGAGATTCGCTCAGTCGTTTGACAGCTAACATCAACTTCTTTTGGTGTCCTTGGTGGGAAAGAAAAGGCAGAGGTGGAAAGTTATTATTTTTGTCTGTTAATTTTAACCTGTAAGCTTTTCCCTTCTGAAAAGACCAGCATGAATTATTGGAATAGCATCACTGGCACCTTAATGTGGTTTAAGACAAGAGCTGATAAAAGAAAATCTGAAATCTAACTAACTTAACATCTATGCTTTGGAGTATTCAAATTCTCCTATTCATCATGACATTTCTGACCATTTGTTTACTGTAGTAGCAAAATGTAGTTGACGCACCAACATGCCTCTATCCAAAACACAATATTCTGGTGATCATTCATGCCAGTCTTTCCTACATAAATTCTAAATATTAACATAAGTATGTGTAGTATACATGCCTAGTTTAGTGATGCCGATCTCTTTTAGGTCCTCCAGGGTAATATCACTAATGAAGTCCATATTGTCATAGCCGTTCTGAACCAATGTCTGGTAGTATTGATTGAGACCAATTGCTGACAGCCACTCAGCCAGATTTGACTATAAGATGGAAGAAAGAGCAAGTTCACATTTCACATCACATATCACATAAAATTGTACATGTGTGTATATACATACTGTATAATCTGCAAACTACTGAGCATGAAGTTCATGTAATACCTGATAATCATATTCATTAATATAGCTTTAAATGAATTGATATATTTGATTAGAAATATGATTAGCAATATAAATGCACATATTTGATTAGAGACCAAAAAATAATCCACATATTCTCAATATAATAAAGCTTTCTATAGAATTTCCTTTTTATTTTATTATATTTTGAATTCCAGATTTCTTACAGGTTTCTCTTGAGGTATCCAGTCTGGGATGTTTATTTTGCTGATCTCCGAAAGCATTTTCTTCCTGTGCCCTGGTTTTGTCACTCCAATAGCAGTGAGGTCCTGTGGGGAGCACACACATACACACAGCTTATGAAATCTCAAACCTGATATAAGCAGTTAGAAAAACTATTTGCCAAAATGTATTATGTATTTTACTATTCTGACTGTACCTATAATGTAAAGTCACTCTTTAAATAATTTATGTCATAATAAAATTTCGTGTTGAAAGTGTCAAAATACTTTTTGGGGCCACTTTGCATATTAAATGTGCGAAAACCAGAAAGACGTCTTCCGTATATATGTATATGTATGTATATATATATATATATATATATATATATATATATATATATATATATATATATATATATTAGTTACAGGATGCAACATTTATTCTGTCTTTAACAGAATAAAGAAATCTATCATGTTAATACTTTGAAAGACTTTCACATTACCTCTGGTGTCATTCTGCTTATGGTTTGCAGGTCATAACCAGCAGTGAGAAAGTTTGTTGTGTAGAACTGCAGCTGTGCACTAGTGAGCCATTCAACAACAGCCTCTGAGCTCTGAAACACACAAACACACACACACACACACACACACACACACATGGCACGGAAAGACAGAAATGTATCAATAATTCAGATATTCCTTTGATAGATTCATGTTTCAGTCCAGATATGTTATCAAAGTGTGTCAGGCAGTACACACTGTAACCACTGTGTGGCAGCAAATAACATCCTTGCTTCAAAATCTTACTTCACTGACCAAAAGGTATCATGGCAATACCGTAGCTTTACTGTGGGATACATTCTTTAAAATACATTGATATAAACCCTAACATATGAATATAGTAATCATACCTTTATTCACAGATATGCATTGCATTAATTGACCAAAAGTGAGAGTAAAGACGTTGCAACATAAATGTTACAACATTTATGATATTAATGTTAAAGATTTACATTTTAAATAAATGCACTTTTAAACTTTATATTGGTAAAGGAATCCTTAAAAAGCAACAAATACTAATACAGTTACTTCAAGTTTTAATAATATTTCACAATATTGTTTAATGCTTCGGTCAGCATAGGAGACTTATTTTAAAGACATTTAAAATTCATACAAACATATGGAAAGTATTGTATGTTTCAAAGTGAATAACCTAATGTTTTACAATATTCATTCTCAAAAAAAAAAAAAAAAAAAATAAATAAATAAATAAAAAAAAAAAAAATAATATAATATATATATATATATATATATATATATATATATATATATATATATATATATATATATATATATATATGACCACCCAAATGAGAAATATAGACAATTTATAATTCACATAAACAAATTGGGTCCACCACACACACATACACACACACACACACACACGCACGCTTGCCTTGCTCTCAGCTGAAGCTTCGTCTTTCCTCTGCAGCAATGGATCCACAAAGGGTTTCTTCCTTTGCTGACGTGGGACAGCAGATGCACTCTGAGTGCGCTGAGAAGACACTATGGAGAAAAATTTAAATGTAAAACAAAAACAAAAAAAATTACATTTCATATTTTTACTATTATGACTTGGGCTTATGAGTATGGACATATAAAATACAAATGAGACATGGATAAATCCTAGACAGACAGATAGATAGATAGGTAGACAGATAGATAGATAGATAGATAGATAGATAGATAGATAGATAGATAGATAGATAGATAGATAGATAGATAGTTTTGCTTTTTAACTTGTTTCACACATTCCCTACCTAAACACCATTACATGTTCAAAAGTAACTCAAATTTCTTAGAAAAAAAAGTTCCTGAGAATACTGGTGTATATATATTAATATATATATACATATATCGCAGTACCTGAATTAGGATCTAAAGACTGAGATTGGTCCATAAGATGTTCTTTTGCTTTGGCTGACTGGGACAGCACCGTGGCCAACAGCTAAAACACACACACAAATGCACACACACATGATCAGTAACGTGAGAAATAAAGAGAGAGACAGACACGTCTGTCCTTGTGTGCATCTTTGGGCTTCGTGTGCGCCCCACCTTCACGCCCTCTGCCTGAGCATGCAGTCCCGGGACGTTGAGGCCATGTGTGTTCAACCCGGGTGAGTGCGTGGGGGTGGTTGGCACGGGCACAGGTGAGTTGGTGAGGTGAGCGTTGGCGTTGCTGCTTTGTCCGCTAGCAGATGAACGTCCACTGGTCAGACTGCCTGTGCTGCCCATACTGCCAACACTGCCCCCTGCTGGCAGACACAAGTCATCATGCAAGAAAAAAAACGTTGAGTATGTCCATGTTTGTGCATATATCTGCTTTAACAACTTTAAAGAGAAACATGAGCTATTCCAAAAATGCTGAAAAATAACATTACCATATTTTTTAATTTATATGAACGCATACAGTAAAGTTTTTTGGATTATTTTCTGTTGTAAAAATAAAATGCAATTTAGGGCCATGGTAAAACATTGCTTCGAACATAATATGTACAATTAAAAAACTTGTTAGATAACACATAGCATGTCAACTCAACTCTCAAATAAAAAAATTACCAGCTAAAGGTTTCCTCAGCACCCAAATCTCCTCGTTAGCTCCACTCTGCTGGCCGCTAAGGGTTGGAGAACCATGAGGGCTGGAAACAGATCCCCTTGAGCCTGAAAGATATCAGAAGCACACAAACACAGTGATGTAAGAATACAAACATTACTTTGAAAACCCCTAATTGGCGACCACAGATGCACACCGAGGGAGCAGATAGCAAAGGGATCATTTAGGGCAGTTTAAATGGACTGTAGCATGTCCGTCAGTAATCTGAGAGCCTTGCTGATGAAAATATATGTTATGTTTTCAAATACATTATGTAAAACTATTCAGACCCCTTAAAGAATTAGACAACTCCAAGAACTTTCCGTGTAGTACGGAAACAAAAAGATCCTTATTACCGTAATAATTAATTTGCAGAAAAGTGTTAATATTCATAACTAAAACTTATAATGAATTAAAATAATTAAAACAGTGTCCCACAAACAATATATCATTGTTAAAAAAATAACAATTTAAACAATTTGAAAGAAATCTGTTATGCATACTGCATTAAGTGCTATAAAATACAGTAATATAATGAATTATTTTTACAATTTCAGTTATTTATATGCTAACATATTACTGAGCAATTCATTCCTGTGATGTCAAATCAGAATTTTTTGCATCATCAGTCTTCAGTGTCGCATAATCCTTCAGAAATCATTCTAATATTTTGATTTACTGCCCAAGAAATATTCATTATTATTCATATTGCTGCAGGTTTCTTTGATGAATAGAAGGTTCAAACAAATAGTGTTTATTATTAATTTTTGCAACATCATAAAAGTTTTAACTATCATCAATTTCACAAATTACACATTTGTATTTACCTATAAAATCTTAGCAACCCTAAACGTTTAAACAGTAATTAAAATGAATACATAATATAAAGTAAAATATAAAATTTATAAAGAATACATAAAACACATAAAATGCTGAATAATATATGCCTCTTCAAATTATTATATTTTTTCACTATAATGTTAAAGAGAATCGGGGAGAAAGTTCCTTAACTGACATAAAAATAATGTCACAGTGATTAAAAAATATTTTTCTCCATGCTAAATATTATTTAAAACTTTTTTCTTGAGTTGAAATATGACCTGGAAATGCTCTTGATAGGTTTAGTCAGATTCACACAAATCTTTTCACATCCAAGTTTTCCAAAAACATTCAGAATCATTTTACTATGCTCATGAAGTTTAAAGAATAAAAAAAAAAGCCAGGTGTATGATATGATACACTCATGATGGGTAAAAGTGTGTGTTTTTCTGACTGTGTTAAGTGTGTGTTTATACCTGTCTCTTTTTGTGGCTCCTCTGAGCAGGAGGAGGCTGGTTCATACCCAAATGTGCTGCAGGTAGGCATATTATAGCCAAATGAGGTGAAGAGGGGCTGATGGGTAAGGGGCTGGGTAGGAGGGGGAAGGGGAGTGAGGGGCAGGGAAAAAATGTGGGAGGAGTCACCGTTCACCATGACAACTGAACCAATTGCTGGCGGACGGATCTGTATCTTAAGATACTGTTGGGTTGAGGGACCTGGGTACAACAGAACGGCAACACCAAAAAAACACAAACAACAACAACAAGAACAACAACAAAAAAACAGGAAAGGAAACACAAAACAAAACATGTTCAAGCAAAAATGTCTAACTCTATTGTTGAGCTTAACTTTACCCTGTAAGTTAACATGCAAGGTAAAAAAAAAACTTATATGTACGCTTAAGTTTAGAAAACAAAATAAAAAAAAAAAACTACTCATGCATACTATTTCCACAGCATACAGTATACTTGCAATGCATTCCCGCCAAAAAACATATTTATAGCTGATCTACGTGCTACGCATGCAGACTACATTCATGCGTGAAAAAGGAAGGTAATGGAGACCGGAAGTGTGTTGGAGTGTGGCCTATGTACATCAATCAAAATATATTACGATTCAATATTGGCATGTTTCAATATTGAAGAAAAAATGTTAAAACGAACAAACGAAATAAAAAACGAAAATAAAACCAAGCAAGCCCATAGAGCCCCGCTAGGAGTCTATGGCACATAACTGTACCACAGATTTTAATGGTGCAAATATTGACTGCACAATTTAGCCAGAAATTTTGCAATTACATAAATATGACTATAATAATAATAATTAGTAGCAGTAGTTGTCTTAATTAATTAATATTAAAGTAAGATGTATTACTATTACGATATTTTTTTTGTAAAAAGAAAATCAAAATAGTAATTTGCCAATCAAATTGGTGGTAAACAGGTTATACTATTATTATAAATATTATCCGTTTATTAATGCTAATTAAGCACATATTAATACTTTATTCTACATAACCTTATTCTACATCCCTAATCCTAATAGTTATCAATTATTACCCATTTTAAAGTGTATAATATCTCATATAAATAATTGCACAGCAAGCAACCCAAACTCAGAGCATATGCAGGGATGAATGTAGATAAGCAGTTACTGAAATCTGAGCCACTTCGAGAAACTAAAAAACCCTGAATCATGAGCTGCTCACATGTAACCTGCAGTGCATATATATTTAATTCAGTCGCAACATTTTAGATTTAATAATCACATTTAGCCATTTTTTTAAGGTATGTTTAATCGTGCAGCCCTATTTCTTAATTACTGTATTTTTACGTTTTGCCTAAAAGACCAGCTTCTCTTTAATGGACCGTATCCCCGCCAGCGCAACACAGCCTCAAAGGCACAACCCATGGCATTGGATGAGTAGTAGTTTGAGAAATATGCATAACAAATTACGGCCGCTAGAATAAAAAATGTAAATCTGAATGCATATTCTGACGCCGATAAGTGATGTTGCTTCTTCACCTCCGAGAAGCAGCAGCCGCCGCTGATCTGCATGTATGAATGTGTGAAAACCTGTTTGCATGTGTGCAGTTGCGCAAAAGCGAGAATTCACTGATGTGAGTTGAAGGAAAATAAATGGGGGCATGAAACGATGGTGCAGGTGGTCTCAGAGATGACCGAACAGTGACAGATAGATGAGCCACTCTCATCTGCCCTGTTTGTCACTCCCTCTTTCATCTCTTCAAGCTGACGCTTCTAATTAGAATCACTTGACTGGTGATAAAGGGCAGGACAGTTGGATACAGAGCGAATGAACAACCACCCACACACCCACACACACATCCACTATGAGCATGAATATGCATTTTGAAGCACAGACAGCAGTGATCAGTTATGAAGATGTAATAATTGTGACACTGCATTTTGTTTGACTTAAAGGTTACGGCATTTGTGGTGGTTTTGTTTAATGCATCTCTATGGTATTCTGAGTAGCACGAAGTATTCTAGGTGTTTTAACTTTATCGAAGTATATAATTATGCAAAAAATATATATATTTATGCTAAGCACTTTGAATACAACGGTACAGCCCGGTTGTTCTAGTTTGAAATGTGTGTCCTGTGTCTGTTTGGGTCTGTGTGATGTAACCTGCTGCCAATTTACTCGATTTTACTTCGTCATCCTGGGTTGTCAGTTGTTGGAAATCACAGCGTATTGAAGCCACGGAAACCAGCGAACAAACTCAGTGAGAGATCGCAGATTCTACCTGAACTAAAAAGCCTTGGTGTGCATCTAAAAAGACGAATGAATATTTAAACATGGATAAATCATGTCTTCAGCTTACAGTGTAAGGCACGTCACTTTCCATTATCAGTTATGTTTGTTCCTGTTGAGTATCCTCAATCTGGCAACCAGTGTGAGTGTTAAAGACTGAGGATGACAAATGTCTCCAGTATTTTAAATTTGGACTGCAGTACCCATTTAAACCACCAGCTGTCAATATTACATACTGCACTATTAATGAAGCGTTGCGTGCTTGCCAAGAGTGTATTTAGCGGTCACTCAAACCGATATTCTGGTCTTGTGATCAATCTACACTTCTTTTCAAATGTCTGGGGTCAGTAAGATTTCTAATGCTTTTTAAAAAGTTTCTTATGTTATATCTATTTTAACAAAAAGACAGGAAAAAATGTATTTAAAATAATTTAAATTGCAATTTTTGAGTTGCAATTTAAAATACAACTCAATTTAAAAACATTAAAAGTTATTTACTAATAAACAGTTTTCTATTTTAATATACTTTAAAATATATTTTTTTCCTGCGAAGAAAAGCTGAATTTTCCAGTCTTCCAGTGTTACATCTTTCAAAAAGCCTTTTTCCTTTTTAACAAAGAATCAAAGAAAAAAGAATCACAGGTTCCAAAATAAAATACAAAAAAAAAACCCATAATTTTAAATCGTATTGATCTCAAACGTTTAAAAAACTATGTAAGTTTATTGGATTTTGTCATTTTTCAGGACTGTCTGATCACAAGCTGCATAATTTGGAGTATTATTTATGTCAGTAGGTTTGTTCCAATACTAGTAGTGATGTCTACTGTAGTTAATGAGTTCATTTTTCTACTTCTTTTATTTACTCAAGTCGATGAAATAAACAAAATTCCCATCCCTTACACACACACACACACACACACAAATGAATACATAAAACACTTGTGTATGCAGATATGCATGCAACTAAATCACAATCGTTCACGCACACGTAAACACACACACACACACACACACACACACACACACACACACACACACACACAAATTAAAGTGCCAGGTAGACGAGCTTCAGATTGACCTTAATGTAATATGTGCATATGTGTCACATGACATCCTACAAGGCTCATGTGGTGATGCTATGGCACACCTGCCCTTTTGATGACTTCCACCATGTTGGATGGAAAATAGCCCACGCGGTCGTTTCCTGTTCGGTTGTCGTGGATACAGCCCTTCCATCGTCCATCAGAATGCTGCTCCAAGACCTGAGGAACAAACAGAAATGTTTCAGAACGAGACATGTGACAAAACTAAAACAACACTGTTTTGGTCTTTGGTTTGTTTGTTTACTTGTTTCTGTAGCGTTCAAATATTCAAAAGAGCAGCATTTATGTGAAATGGAAATAATTTATAACATTGTAAATGTCTTTACTTTTACTTTCAGTCAATGTGATGCATCTTTGCTGAATGAATGTATTAATGTCTTTCTAAATGAAATCTTACTGATTTATACTTTTTAATAATATTGTATATAAAGAACCACTACAAAAAAAAAAAAAAAGTGTTTCTCTCTTCTTGAAAAATATGCATGCCATCACTGGGTGTAAAGTTTAGTTAAAATTCAGAAATACACATTACGATGTCACAGTTGCTTCTTTACCGTGATAATGTCGCCTGCTTTAATATTGAGGCTTGTCAGGTCGTAGTTGTTGCAGTAATCCTTCAGAGCCCTCACTTGCATGGCAGCCGATGCATCTGTATGCAGGAACACACACAGATACCAGCCAGTTTAAAAAGTCTTGGACATTTCTGTGTGAATTTGTGCTTTCAGAAACTTTCCCCTATTGTACCTCTCAGCATCTGTTTGATTTCCTTGCTGGCTTGGGTTGTGGTGAACTGGTTAACAATATCGAGCGCTGTCTGACAGTACGTGTTCCTCACCCCGGCACTGATACCACTCTGAAGAGACAGGAAATATGTTATGCTGCCATGTTAATGCTATGCTGTCCATACAGACATGCTGAGGAGCGCAAACATTCATATACAGTATGTGAACATAAACTCTCAAACTAAAATGAACAAAAAATATTATAATGGTTCCTGAAGAATTATGTGACATTAAAGATACTGAAAATTCAGCTTTGCGTGAAAATAACGAATTACATTTTAAAACATATCAAAAATAGTACAATATTTCACAGTTTTATTGTAATTCTTATTAAAATAATGCAGTTTTGCTTAGCTCAAAAGGCATCTTTCGTCAATATAAAACATGACCAAATCCAAACATTTGAATGGCAGTGCATATTTTTAAAATATGAATGCATACCATTGGCAAGCAGTCAAATGAATTACTCACATCCAGCAGCAGTCGTACAGCCTCAGTTTTCCCACAGAGAGCAGCTTCATGCAACGCTGTGCCTGATTTCGTCTGTCGGTTTATATCTATACCAGCCTGGATCAGTAACCTCAACACATACACACAAGAAAACCTCATAAAAACAACGTTTATTAATCTGTACGTAAAAAAAAAAAATTCTAATAAACACTGCTTTCCAGAAAAGAGGTTATTAAAATACAAACTTGAAGGTGTCCGAATATATGAAAAGCAAGTAATTATCAATTTTCAGCTATTTAAATCAAGTAAAAAAAAATATGCCCTTCACACCCTCCAATCAAACACACATTCGTATCGATCCATAAACAACCTAATATGTGCGTTGAGTGATGAAGTCACTAATTAACGTTGTGCGTCACTAGGCAGTGATGGCACTGTCCATCAAAGGGAAAAACGAGGACACAAGCTTTAAATGTGTGTGTGTGTGTGTGTGTGTGTGGATCTAATGAATGAAGCCTCCGGGGACTGATCGGACAGCCCACAATGCCTTTCATTTCTCTCATCATCCTCAATCCCTTTGCTCCTGACCTGTCTTAGCACATCAGTCATGCGGTTTTGTGTCAGTGAGCTAAATGCTGTGTCAGGATTTCACACCATCAATGTCTGTCCCCTTGAAAAGAATTCAAATTAAAGCAATAATAAAACTAGTACAATTCCCCGTAGTTATTTTTTATGTTCCTACGGACTTTATTATGAAGTTAATTAGTAGCAAAACTCGAGAGCCAGCTGATCTGAACGTGAGAACTCGTCATTATAAAGTTAATAAGCATTTTTAAGTTTAAATTCACACTCACAGATCTGAAAAGCTGAAGCTTTCGGTTCGCACACACAGATAATAATCACGACTCCAGTATTTTGAATTCAAAGTTGCAAATTAACAGTTAAAAATAAAATGTTTTTTTAAAAATGTCTCTTTAGCTTACTAACAATAATATAGAAATGAAATGGTATTAATGTTAAAATAACTGTTTTCTATTTTAATAGAAGATTTATTAAAAAAAAAGAATTCTTTGATTAAGAAAAGTTTAACAGAACAGGCATTGCTGTCACTTTTGATCAGATTATTGTGGTTTTTCTGAAGTTAATTGTCTTACTTGATCTCACTGTATTAATTTCTTCCAAAAAATTAAAAATAAAATAAATAAATAAAAATGCAGGCTTGTTTTTACTGCACTGTATGTACTACATAGAAGTCATGTGAGTCTAAATTGTGAAGAATTTCACAAAATCTTTCACGATTGTAAAAATGAATTGAATAAAATATTTTGATAACCCTTTATTTTACAGTTACACCTACTAGTTGCTTATTAGCATGCATATTACTAGAATATTTGCCATTTATAAGTACTAATTAAGCACATATTAATGCCTTATTCTACATAACCTTATCCTACATCCCTAATCCTACCCAATACCTAAATATAACAACTACTTTGATAACTACTAATAAGCATCAAATTAATAATTTATCGAGGGAAAAGTAGTAGTTAATAGTTAACAAGTGCCACCTGTTCTAAAGTGTTACCAATATTTAAATTAAAATACATATAAAGGCAGTACATGATAAATGCATACTAAAATACAACATATGTAACCTAAATGACGACTTCAGTGCATGTCTAGCAATAAAGCACAGAGGGGCAAAGTCCAGTGAGAACCTACTTGATGATCTCGATATGTCCGTTCTTAGCCGCTAAATGGAGCGGGCTGATGCCGTTGGGATCAGAGGGCTTCGGTTCTAACATAGCAGCACACATGTTACTGTTCAGGAGTAATTGCACCACCTGTAGATCACACAGAAAAGACACATGCATACCGCACAAAGACAGCTTACATAATTGTGCAATGCCTGTTTGATCAGCTACTTATTCACTCTTTCATTCTTTAGTTATTTAAAGGGATAGTTCACCCAAATCATGTTGTTTCAAAACTGTTTGATTTTCTTTTTTCTGCTGAACATAAACAAGATGTAATCAAATAACTGCTCGTCTCCATTCTCTTCCATATTATGGAAATACTGAATTTATTGGGAATCAGAAAAAAAATCGGGTCACCTATATACTTCGAAATATCTTCTTTATGAATAAAATTGATATTAAAATCCTTATAAATGTCTCAAAACAAAATGTAGACTGAAGGAAAAATTACTACAATGTCTATGTATATTAATATGCATATGCTCCAAAAATTTAATTATTGAATTAACTAGATAACCACAGTAAATTAAGATGCATTGATTGTAAATAATGGTTGGATTAAATGCTGTCACTATTGCCCATAAAAATCAAATCCTGTGCAAAATGATCAATTAGTAACTCACTCAGAATTTAACTATAAAAGCGCACCATATAATATACAATACATTAAATCTGCTTTTATTATATGCTTTTATGCTTTATGTTAAAATGTTTTGTAAGTTAATGGTGCTATAAATATATTTTTATGGAACAGGCTGCAATAAAAGTCCTACTACCTGACAGATATGAAATAGGTTTCGTGAGAAATCACACCTGTCTCTCTGACAACTTTAAGCTCTGTCAACAGCGAAAAGGGATTCGATCGCTATTGTTTAGCCAATCAGAAGACTTTGAGTCACTTTGACCTGTCAGTCATTTTGAGCGTTCGGGTAAGCTGACATTCGGTTTGCTGACATGTTTTTGGAGCGAGATATTTTGAAGAGAGGGAGTGAACTAATTCAATATCTGAGTCTGGCTGGAGGTTAGCAAAGCAGAACATTTTCAACTGCAACTTTAACACAAAAAAAAAATGAATAGTACGTAATAGTTCCCTTAATGACTCGCCCTCCAAACCCAGAAATGCACTTCTTCTATAACAATAAAGGAGGCTTTCAAGCTTCAGAGGGATCCCAAAACATCATAAAAGTATCATAAACTCATAAATTCATATACAGACTCATGCATAGTGCAATACCTCTAAAGCTGATAGGTTTAAGGGGAAACAGAATGAATTTTAAACCATTTTCTCCTTATTGTGTTCACATACAAGCAGTGATTCATTCACAAATGAATCATTATTTTAAAGATTAAGATATTCTCAGTGAAACGCACCCCGTTCCCAAACACAGACCGAATGCTTCATTGACAAATCAGACTGATTTAGTTCTCTGAATGATCTCAGGCAATTCAGTGATACAGTTAGAATGGTTAGCTGCTTACTGAGGTGAAGATAATCAGTAAATGAAGTAAAGTAAAGGGAGTTTTTGCTGTGATAGCCAAAAGCATTTTTCTCAGTGTGAAAATTATTTTAAAGTCCTTCTATTATGGATTTTTGAAAATTACCTTTAATGCAGTGTGTACGGCAGCTTTACATAAATGAAAACATTACGCAAAGTTTTAAATCTGAAAGCGCACCTTAAAGTTGTTGTATCTCGAAAGAAAGACTCAACTCTACGTCATTTAAATTAGTCATTCCCAAGCCGTTTCATGTTGATGTCACACTTCTTGGTTATTTCGCATTGGTCTTAATGAAAATGCAAATTCATTCTTTGCCACTAGGTGTCGCTGTAAAAAGCACTTTCCCCGGCAATGCTGTACACAAAGCAGCACTGAGTTTTCAGTACTTTCAGTATTAAATCAGTCGGTGAATAAGTTTTCACATAAAGCTATAAGATGATTTGGAATATGCTTCATCTGGATTTATAACACATTTATGGCTCTTTTAATATTTTAATGTACCATTTTGTTCAATGGAAGATAGAAAGATTTGAAGTTGAACGAATGGTGGCAGAAAATAATATTTTGAATAATCGTTTTAATAAACTGTTATGGTAATCTCTTGGGCTCATTCGGAAAGAGCGAAATAAGTGAAGTGAAAATAAGTGAATAAGGGGTTTCCTGCATTTGGCTGGGAACGTGAGACGAAGTGCAGTTCCCACAATCCCACAGGGGAGCACCGTTTCTGGTCTATCTATCACAAACCCCTGCGCACACGCAGACAGACACGCACAAACACAGCGTAACTGACCGTGACTCGTCCAAATTCGCAGGCCAAGTCTAGAGGGGTTTTCCCAGCGTGGTCTCTGAGGCAGGGGTTCGACTGATGTTGGAGCAGCATCTCGCTCTGCAAACACACACAGCGCAGTACAGTGAGTGTGTGTGTGTACAGCACGAGTCTGATATATATGTGTGAGTACTGACTCCTTCATAATGGCCGTGTTGTGATGAGAGGTGCAAAGGGATCTGTCCCTCATCTGATTGGCTGTTGACTGATGAGCCCGCCTTGAGCAGCATTTTCATGGGCTCACACTTGCCCTGCCAAGCAGCGTAATGTAGGGGCCGCATCCCTTCAGAAAAAGGGAAAAGAGAGTTAGAATGAGAAACACACACTCTACCATTCGTAGGTTTAGGGTCAGTAAGAAATTAATACTTTTATTTATCAAATACACATTCAAAAAAACAGTCGACTGAATCTTTAAAACCAGTCTTTTATTAAAACAAATCCTACGCCGTTTCCTGTTTACGCCAACATAAAACGTTAACAAACTGCTGCCTACTTGTAGGTCTTTTCCCATTGGTTTGACAGAAAATGCAAATTCATTCTTTGCCACTAGGTGCTGCTATTGGAGCGGTAAAATAGCTGTCTCCCTGGTAACGCTGCAAATTAGCATCATGCTTAAAAATTACTGGAAAAATTCAACGTTGAGAAAAACATTTAGAAGCCATTAAGAGCAAGTGAGATAAAAAAATAAACGCATATTATAACTTAAAGAGCGTTTTTTGACGTTTGCACATCAACTTGTTGTCAGGGACTCCCAAAACCAAAAAATGTATCTTTAAATTGATCAAAAGTGACAGTATACCATTTATAATGTTAGAAAATATTATTATTTTGAATAAAAGTTGTTTTTTGAACTTTTTTTCATCTGAAAACCCAGTAAAAATCACTGTTCACACAAAAATGTTGCGTAATGCTGTAATGCAATATAATATAATAATGCTGTGCAACACTTTTCAACAAAAAATTGAAAAATTGAAAAAATCTTGAGCAGCATATTACAATGATTTCATGAGGATCGTGTGACACTGAAGTTTGGGAGTAATGATGCTAAATATTCACCTCTGATTTGACAGTTGATTAATCTATGCATGCTTACATATGAGCATGAGATGGGTACTACTACTGTGTGTGTGTGTGTGTGTGTGTGTGTGTGTGTGTGGTGCTGTGTGTTTGTACCTTTCTGGTCTTTGATGTCTACGACAGCTTGTGACTCAAGCAAAAGTGAAATCACCTCCACGTTACCGTTAAGAGCAGCATGATGCAGGGCAGATAACCTATAAAACAAAGAACACAAACACATAATGCATTAACCATTTCTACTGACATTTACAATCTGTATCGGTTTCAGGAGGGAAAGCTGTGGAATAGATAAATATGGAGAGTATCAATGTGAAAGTAACCGATTTACTGTAATATGAGAAAGACCAGAACATAATGTCACATTAAAAAAAAAAGTCATTGTTATAATAGACGTTATTGGGTGCAATTGTCAAAAATTTAATTAACTAAATTAATCTATATCTCAAATATGCATTGAAGCCTATTCCTGCCCTAAAATCATACTTTTGTACATCATAATTATGACAATGTCTATATATGAGGTGAAATGTTTAAATTATGAGATCACAATGAAAAGCCTATGAAAAGCTATGTCAATTTTGACATTTAGAAGATTTTAAAGAGTTATACATATTTATATTTTTATATTTCACATTTTATGTTGTAACAGATGAAATGTAGCTTTTAGAAATACTGTGTGTTCAAAATGTAGAATGTGACCTATTATAGGTATCTAAAATAAGTTCAATCTTTTTTTAATAAAATATATCGATTGCCTGTTGCACCAAAACACTCTGCAAGCTAGACATTTTGATGAAATAATAGTCATTGCACATTTTAAAGATTCTTTTTTCCCAATTCAGGTATATATTTTTGTTTCATAACACGAGTGGAGGTACTATTGCTCAAAACCTTAAAGCCATGCTACAATCTGGTACGGTAGCTGTCAGCAACAGTTCTGGCATCTGTCATTCATGTTAATGTCTAACCAACAACCTAGATATTAGATAGATATTACTATGGATTCAAGACAACAGGCATTCAGGCAGCAGAGGACAAAACTGACTTTTTAAAAATCTGTTTTTGATTAAATTTCTCAAACAATACTTATTTTTTTCACGCTGTGCGTTGCATCTGCCCTTAGTCACCACTGAAACATGAAGACCAAAGATACTAAAATTTTCTAATGAATGACATGTATTCAACATGTATTTAAAATGCAAATAAATAAGGAAAAACAAGATGATGTGTAGACCTTGTGAACTCGTGAATCGCAGTCACTATTATTCGGTAAAAAAAACCTTAGTTGCATCCGTGTGGGTCTACTAATTACTAAGCCTGTTCTTATTATGTGGTCTAAATATCTTCAGCAAAACAGGCTATATCTCCACATAATACCCTAATCCTAATGTCTCGTTTCCAGCCCAAGTGCTTTCAGCCTCCTGTGTAACTTTATAGAGAGTCCCTAATCGGACTTCATTGCAGCTCAACTCTACCACTTCACTCCGATCCCTCACTGCCTAACTGAGCAGGAGGCTATGACCTACTTCCATGAGTAAGAGATTTTTCTCTGCCAGAGCCCCAGGCCACGTGTGTATACACACACACACACACACACACTCTCTAGCTCTCTCAATCTTACTCTAATACACTGTAGCATTCTAATAACAACACACCTGTATTCTGCACTGTATAAAAAAAATCATACAGTACAAAAGTTAATTCAACATCATACCAGACTGTCCAGCAGATAATTTAACCATGAAATGAAAGCAGCCTGAATCATACTGACGTCACCAAGCACTCTCATTTTAAGTCTTCTCCTCCAGCCACCTAACAAACAGTTATTTGGGTAAATACAATTCACTATCCGATCGATGGCTAATTTATACAAAGTCCTGATCTGTGTTACTTGGAAATACATCACATTAAGTTGCAAATGCAGTTTCCTGTTGACTAAAACATAGGCAAAGGCCGCTGAATAGTCCACATCAACTGATCACTAGTTGTTAATGCATGAGTACAAATGAAACTCACCCGTCTGTGTCCTGAAAATTCACATTCACCTTCTTAGCAGCACCCAGGAGCTCTGGAGAGAAAAGAGGAAACAGTTTCGATTGTTTTAATTATTATAATTGTAAGGCTAAACTGAGACATTTTTTTATAGACCAACAAAGTATTTTAAATGTTGTTTATATACAGTTATTATGCAGCTGACCTATCGGTATCAGAAACACTGGAAATACTCAAAATATACTAAATGCTATATATTTCATGCTGAAAATGTACCGAAATCACATAAAAATACACATTCAGTTATTCAAATTTAAAATGCATTCTTAATTCCATTTTAAGCGATTCTTGCTGTGAAGCAGAACGCTAATTAGCAGGTATAAAATACTTTCGTTCATATCGAGGTCTAACGTCGACGCAAGATGTGGATCAGTCACAGAGGGGATTCCTCTCAGTCAAAGCCAGCAGGTAAAGTTTCCATTCATTAAACTCAAGCAAAACTGTTTAATCACAGCTGGTTATGAGCCACACATCCACGCAAATTACCAACACACTGACAATCCTAATCAAAATCAAAGCTATGCATTAAATTCTGGGTGATATTTCCATCAAATGTCTATGGCTTGATACATTAATCTCCAGATGTATGTGTGTGTGTGTGTGTGTGTGTGTGTGTGCGCGCGTGCTAAATGAAAGCAGTCCAGATGGCAGCCTTCTCAGAGTGTGAGACAGGCGATGGGGGCGCAGAGGCAGACAGAAAGTGAGAGAAATGTATAATGCAGGAAAATATCACTAAACGGTGAAATAAACAACCTGTATGTGTGTGCTGATCATTTGACCTTAATAACAGTCTTATTCTACTAAACATGCTTAAGCTATTATGCATAAATTATGTTATTATTCATACTCGCTGATCACAGCCTAATCAATTATGCTTATGACTTGGTGAGAATGATGAATTAATTAATTAATGTCCCCATTCAACATTATCTCTTGAAAACTGTAAATTAATAGATACGCAATTAGTGCACATTTAATATACAACAACTAATTAAGCATCTCATTTTGTACAAACACACTCCCAGACAGTCTAAGTCACCTTCAGAAACGCTACGGAATGAAATGATAAGAACGCAAATGAGCATTTCCATGACGACTCAATGTCACTGCGATGCTAATTAGAGAATGCAACGGAAATGGCAACGCCTCACTTGGAGTTGCCATGCAATGCCTCTTTAGTATCGTGATAAATGAGGAAGTTATGGTAGATACGTACATTTTGTATACATTCACAAGCTGGCACCCATACAGCCGCACACCATGAGGTGTTTTGGAACTCAGTCATAATCCTTCCATGTGATAAATTATTCATACCATTATCACCGCAACCTCATTGGTGCCTGTTGCTATGGAAACCTTGACCTTAACCATGACAATAAGAATCGGTGTTGCCCAGCCCCTGCTCACGAGCACACAAAATCTTCTGTGTTTCAAACATTCTTTAATACTCATCCTCCTCTTGGATCCTCTTTCAATGATGCATTTGGTTAATATACAGCTTTATGCTCCAAAAGACCCAGCTGGAGTGTTTCAGAGTGTCTAAGACTTGGAAATCTGCGAGAGGTTAAAGGTTAAGATGATATAATCCATCATCTGCCATGACGAAATCACATTTTTGCTCATAAACATAACAAGACTTCTCCCTGAGCAATGCTCAAAAAGTACAGAAATCCCTGGCATTTGTTTTCATACAGTTTATGGCCTTTTAAAGGATTAGGTCACCCAAAAATAAAAATCTTGACTTGCCCATGTTGTTCTGAACTGAGAGGAACACAAAATGAAAAACGTTTAGAAGAATGTCTGCGCTGCTCTCTTCTTTAAAAGAGTCTTCTTATACCCCTTTTTACGAGATGCATTATAAGTCTCAGGTGTCCCTAGATAGTTTTAGCTCAAAATACCATTTATTATATAATTTCAAATGCCTATTTTAAGTGAAAGTAGAAACATGTTTCTTTAATTGCAAATGAGCCGCTAGTGAATTTGAATGGGGCTGCCATGGGATTAACGTCTCAAACCCAAACATTTGAGAGGTGGACTAATCATTTATGTTTCCTGTAAAAAACCGATAGGATGTGAACACACAATTAACGAATCCCTCGCTGAGACTTCGACTTCCATGTTTAAAAGTCATATTAAAGATTAGTAGTGTAGAAAGTGAGCATTACTACTCATTATTACTATTAAACTACACATGGGACTTCGCCTAATTATTCAAAACAGCATGACAGACGTCATCAACTGAGAGAAACGTTCAAGAAGGAGAAGGAGAGTGTTGGAGAGCTTGTCTTTCAACAGTTAAGGGCCGGGCTTGCGCAAAGTGACGTCAGGTTTTTCTGAAACACTCCTTATGATTTTTATCATTACAGAGTGGATGTGTACACACACTGCCAACAGACATGTAAAAGTGAAGTTCGCATAACAGATGCTCCTTAAAGGATAAGGTAGCCCAAATTTTTTTATCTTGCCATCATTTACCTGCACAAGTTCCAAAATGAGAGGAACACTACATTTTAGCAGAATGCCTGAGCCACTCTCTTCCTTCAAATAAAAGTGAATCAAGACCAGATGTTGTCTGTAGTTTGTCTGCATCCTAAGTCTTCTTCATTCTGTGTGTAGCTGAGTGTGTGTGTGTGTGTGTGTGTGTGTGTGTGTGTGAAACAGACTTGCAAGTTAAATAACTTGCTCGACATCCACGGTCATCATTCCCAAAAAAGAGTTGACTATGCTGGTATACTTTTTGTGATGTGATCTAAAGAAGAAAGAAAGTCTTAAGAGTTTAGGAAGGCATGAGGGTGAGTAAATGATGACAGCCTTGCATGATGCTCATCCCTGGACGTGGTGCTCCTGGGCACATGCCCAAATGCCCATATGCTTAATCCAGCCTGGATTGCACAGAAGTTAGCTACAAAATTTTCCAAACAGAAACTAGAGTTCAATCGTTTACAGCATCACCGAGCTATCCTTGAACCAGTTAAGTTCATTAACTATGCAGCGCACTGATAAATCAGAAAGTCAAAGCTGGGAAATATAAGTGCTCCAACAGTTCCTAATAATCCTACAGTCTCTCCAGCAGCACTTAGACCCTTGAACCTGCTTACAGCTAAATGAACTTGTTTCATAATTGATAATAGAGTAATTGAACTGAACTGAACCATCACTGAACTGACTGGAGGTGAATAATGACACCATTGTCTTATTAGAACTGCTTTACAGCACTATTTGGATTCTCCTCGTATTTGATTCATTTTGCATTCTGAAGCAGGAAGCTTTGAAACATACTGTATAAAGCACCATAGAAATAACGGTGAATTCAATTGTTATTCATGATTTTAGGTCAGTAAATATGTAAATATGCCACAATATTCAGCACTCTCATTCTAATATGACTATTAATTAAATTGTTGAATTAAAAATGGAATAAAAAATAAAAAAGACATTTTATTAAATATAAAATTAAATAGTAATGAGAATCTAATGCAACAATTGTCTAATATATATGCAAAATATATCTCTGAAGTCCTTTACCCCTTCCCATTTTAGCAGCTGCTGACAAAAATCACCTGTAGATTTCATCATTTCAAATAGTGGGCAGAATTTAGATGCCCTCATTGACCTCTGTTAATGGTGAGGAAGCAGTATTCCTTTAAAAAAAATAAATAAATTAGGCATAGTTAGGCCGTGGGCCAGATTAACCATATGGGTGAGTGGGCACACATCCAAAAGACACCATGCATGGCCACACAACATTCACGGGGCAGTCATTATTGTTGCATTTACAACTGCTGCTGCTAATAAAAATGACAGACTTCACTTTCAAATCACGCTGTTTCTGTGTAGCGTACTCTTGACTTTCTAGACAAACTACAGTTCTGCATGACAGAGCTTAAGTTAATTACCATGGATCTCGCCTCTTGTTAACATTTAGGGGCTATTGTGCTTAATTTAGTCTGCTGGTCTCCAGGACTTAAGAAAAGAGGATAATCGTTGAACTAAAGCAGTTTTAAAGTCCCTGCATTGTGCTTCATTCTGTTGGTAATTTAGTAATCAATTCATCGACAGCCCATGCCTAGACAACAAGTGACTGACATCAGCTACTCGATCGCAGATAGATTCTAAATGAGCCACACAGCCCTACAGGCACTAACTACTGTAGATCCAAAGGACAGAAATGTATCAGTGTATTGATACTTCACTGTATTTCATCTGGTGTGGCTTACAATAGGAACATTACGGAAAAATGTTCATCAGTGTCACATTCTGTAAGAGGATGCTTGTAATGCAGGCAGGATTTAATTAGGACAGTGCATCATTCTTTGGAAGTCACCATTCCTGCATAAACTGTAAAAAAACAATAGTCGTTTCAAACTGGAAATAACTTGTTACCCCGTTGCTTAAAATGTTTTGGTGAGTCCACAAATATATTTTAGAACATATTCTAATATATTCTATATTATTACTTAATGTTAATGTAAATGAGTAAAATATCTCAGTCGACTCAATAACAAAAAAAAAAATTAAGCAGCCGGGTTATTTCAAGTTATTTTCAAGTCAACAGTGTACAGTGTAAAAAAAACTGTAACAGTAACTGTAAAAAGGTGCAATTTTTTTGCAATTTGTACAGTATGGCGATTTTCTTTTTATCATATTTTCAAGAAAAAAAGTCAAAATTGTAAGATACCAACTTAAAATTTGTCACAATTGTGAGATATAAACTCATAATTGCAAGAAAAACATTTAAAACTGTTATGTATTGTTAGATTGCAAAAATGCATGAGTTGTGAGGAATAAGAGGATAAGGAATTTTCATATTTAAGTGTACTATTCTTTTACATTGGGTAAAGGCTGTGATGAATATTTCATACCACATATAATAATATGACCGATATCAGTGTTTTACAGGATTTGACTATTATAAAAGGTTTCCTGAAAGTGATATAGTGCTTGTTGGGGTTTATACAGAAAACTGATTCTCTCTTTTTTATGAAAATCTCAGAATAAATAAATAAATAAAATGTGTTTTATTGTGTTAGTTTGCTGTATTTTTTAGTTATTTCTTAACCTAATCAAAATGAACTAACTCCAGTTTGATTGAGATTACTTGGAATGAAAAAACACGATTTTGATCTATTTTTAAAATCTATTTTTGCTAATTTAGTCTTCATATATGACTTTTTCAACCTTTCTTCAAATTTTCAAAGTGTTACATTACAGTGCGTGCATTTACTATCTTATCAATGAAAATGAGTTTTTACAGCTTTTTCAGCATTCTTACCTGTGCTTTTGTGTCTTTCATTGTTATTATTATTTTTCTGAAAACCTCATAGTGGAGAAAAGTTCCCCTGAATACTCAAGGACCTCGGAATGCTCAACATTCCGGTCAGACGTGACATTAATCTGTCAAGCTCTATGATATGGACGCTGGACCTCGAGATGGGGTGAACACAGAATATGACTTACTGAGCTTCAAATCCTCAGCAGGGACGGGCTGAGACTTATCCAGCCGTATCACTGGTTATGAAGATACTAAAGGATACAGCATAAGTTCGGTGCAAAAGAGATGACAAGAGCTGCAAACCTTTAATGCAACTGACACTGAGGTTAATATTCCCTGTTTGGGAATTAGATTAACACTTGGCGATGTACTCCCTCAAGAGGAACTGGAAAAGGAGTATAATTTATATATAGTAGTGGATAAGGTTCACTCTGGGGACGTGATATGTTTCATGGGTGCACACCTGTACATTTCATAACAAATTGGACTAATGTTTTGCCTTAATATAATATTTTGAAATGTGACGTAATATTCACCTTTAAAGGCAAAATCAGCACTTACTTTAATTATTAAAATGTAATTTATTTTAATTTCATTTAAAATGTAATGTAATTTAATTACATTTGAGAACAAATGAAGCAATACATTAGTGCCATGCTTTGTTTGTAATTTAATTTCTTACAAATGTTTACTTTATGTAACATATAATGTATTTCCTTAAATTATTAAATTATCTGAGGAAGCAAATATTTAATTCAGAAAGCATACACATAATAATGGAATTCCACCATGCCTGTTTTTTTTGTTTTTTTTTAAAGAAAGTAATTTAATCTCTCAGCTCTGAAACATAATCTGGGACAAGCACAGTAATCTGAACAACACACACACACACACACACACACACACACACACACACATCATCTCCCTCCCCCCATTATCATGCTTGAACCCACAGCTATAATTATAGATATTTAATGATCACCATTTTAAAATGACCTGAAAGCTTGAGTGCTATAAGTGGGCAGAACTGAAATAAAACAAAAAAAAACAAAACGTGCTGAACATATACTGCCACACTACACTCCTTTTGAATTCTGCGAGTTATATTTGGTTCTTTGTGTCACAGCAAATGTACCGCGGTCTTTTCAATACCACCAAAAAGGACTAGTGTGCACTGCATATTTACATACACTCTCACAATACACACACACAAACCCTCAGCATCCCTCAGCATCATCTAACTGTGTGCAGTTTAAAACAGCCATGGCCTGAAGCTTGAGCAAGCTGACTGTGAAAAGAAAATGAGAGAGAGAGAAACATGGAGAGAACAACATTTTTCTTCCACTAGTTTGGTCTCACGTGCCATACACGTGACTGTCAATTTCACACTAGGCTCTAAAAATATATACGAGGAAACCCATAGAAAAGAAAAATCACGAAGGAGTCTCTTTAATGTTCCCAATGTTTTTCCTGGGCAGCAATGGCATTAAATGGAGACGAAAAAGCTTGCACGTGAAGATGAAAAAAAGAATACAAAAATGCAAATGGCTAGATTGAACAAAACAGCAAATCATTTCCACAACATGACCTTCTTCAGTGAATAATTGCGTCATCTTTGATGAAGTTATATCTCGTCAATGTAAATCTACATTTTTGGTCATGACGAGCTACAGGACAATTTAGTTTTCAAGCTGGTGTCATGACATAAATGTACCTGGGGGCGCTTTTTAACGAGACACAAAATACAAAGTACATATCACCTTGGTTTTCAAAAGAAATATTCACTATGCGGCACTAAAATTCAATATGAGAACCTTGGCATGTTTTTATTATGTTGAAATAGGTACGTGTTGCTGTATTTTTATTATGTTGCTTTAGGTACGTATTGCGGCCATTCGAAACTCAAATGTCCAGGAACTGTCGCTAAAAACCACTGCCCTATCGTGTTGGAAATAGTCCTACACCAAACCCAACCCTAAACCTACCACATAATATTAACAAATGCGAAATATACGAATATAAAACGGTATAAAAATGCATTTGCTGATGCAACCATGCCATTTCAGGTTCCTTATATGCAGATTTGAACTGCTTTGTTGAACCATAGTTACGTAAGATTCGAACCGGAGCTCCTCACTTCTCGCTAAAAAGTGTCCCTAGGTACATTTTGACCAGGTGGTCAGTTTCTATTTCTGTGGTGCAATGCTGAATGACCCCGCCCACCATAAATCTCATTGGTTCAAAATTTCTTTCCACTCTATATAGTAGGGGTGACACAACATATATCACTTGGCTAGTTAAATTTGATTTACACAGCTTTTGTTTGGACTTGAATAAAGAAAGAAAATTTAATCACACATAGCATGATGCATCATTATAGGATTGCCTAAAAATATATAACTTATTTCAGAATCGCTGTATCATTAATAACTAATTGTACATTTGTGTATATGCATATTTTCCAATGAACATAAAACATATGGTTTCTATGCATATAATAAACATCTCTAAATCCACAGTTTTATGTTTTGTGAATGTTTTTAATTTCATTGACAATTAGGGTTACAAACAGGTGGAAAATGTCTGTTGAATTTCAATAAACTTTTTAAAAATCCCAGTAAGATTCCAAAAAATGCTGAAAGGTTTCCAAAAATTCTGGAATATTTCCAAAATTTACTGGAAATTTTCTACCCTTTCACAACCCTATTAGCAATCATATTAGACGTTAAGTATATTTTCAAATGCTTGCTTCAAATTAAAATTAGTAATGTTGCGAGTCTAACAACTAGAAAAGGCCGTCTCAGATCTGGAGTTTTAGCAGGAACAGTGCTGCTGTGTTCTTTTGGTCATTTCTCGTCACCTCAGGGATTAGCCTGTCCCTCCATCAAATACACACACCGACACAAAGCCTTAAGAGGATAAAAAACGGATGTGCAATATGTCGATGCCCAGACACACGGCTCTAGTCTCAGCCAATACAGATGCTCAGCATTGCCATGGAAACGCGATTGTCTGGTTTTATGAATAATAGTATTTAAGCATGTACACTGTCCCCAAATACAAAAAATCAGTAGTTCATCTCAGCCCTGAGAACAACATGAAACATGGATGCAGTAAAAAAGCATTTAGAAAATAATTTTCTCAAGCCTTAGACATGAAAAACTATTTTATAATCAATATCACAATACAATATAAAAATAAAAAAACTTAATTGAAAAAATGCTCATATTTATTTTATCAAACTACAATAAAAACTATCATGCTGTGTTATTATTCTTTTATTTTTGTGAACATTATATCCTTATTAAAATCACTGTTTTTTTGAGAGACAATCTAAGCTAAGGAGAAATGATAATCATGATAATAAATGTTGAAATCATGTTTGTAAGAGATGAACTGTGTTTGAGTCCTATGAAGTCAGAATCAAATAGAAAAGTTTCATCCAAACCTGAAAATTCTGGGTTGCACTTTATTTTACAGTAGGTCTAGTTTTTATAGTGTACTTACAAAAAAGTACTGGTAAAATAAAGCGACTACATGGGGTAGGGTTAGGGTTAGGTTTCAGGGTAGGTTCAGGGTTAGTACTACCTAATTGTTGTAATTACTACAATACGTACATATTATGTACATGAGGAACATGTAAAGACAACCAGAACATTGATGCAGGGACACTAAGTTTCAGCACACTGCTTTCTATTTTTTCCCCATTAAACATGTACTATAAACTGAATATTTATGGAAGATTCCAGTCAGGAGTTATGGTTGGCATAAAGCAACAAACTGATTGATTTCTATCAGTAAGCGGATGTTTTACCTTCCAGACTTCAATCCTCCAGACATATATGACGATGCTGACATTTACACTTGGTAACAAGAACAAGAACACTGAATAAATTACTTATAAGGGGCTCTTCAACACAAACCCAATCTTAAAAGCACACACCGCTGTGTGCATCGCTCCATGTTGTGTCTCATAATACATCATGACAGTGTCATTTCTTCTTCTGTACTTATTTATAACTCCTTAATTTAAAATACAAATATATAAACAACTATAATGTTCAACGTCTTGTACTGTATTTCAATGGAAATGTAAAATATTATTATGGATCATGGACTTATTATGGATCAAAGTCTCAATGATGTGTTTGTTTCTTACAAACATGCAGCTTTTTGCTTCACAGCATGTTAACTGATGGACTGGAGGGGTGTAGTTTACTTGTGGATTATTGTGTGCTGTTTATCAGCTGCTTGGACCCATTTACTGCAGAGGATCTATTGGTGTGAAAAAAAAAAACATCTGAGGATGATAACATTTTTTTAGCTAATTAAATGCTTGGAACAACACGAGGATGATTAAATGATGAAGAATGTATATTTTCAGATATTGTTCTTTTCCGAAGCCCAGAATGAACCCGAGACAGCTTTGTAAAACGACACAAGCGGAACCAGCACAAGTCATCTTGCACAAAGGGCTGCCTTCTCCTGTTTTCATCTCCAAGACAAGACTTGTCGAGCTCAGCTCAATGCAGCGAAAACCTGCGATGTCCAGACTTCAGCTGACCTACCACGACCCCTGGAATATCTTTCTACACATTAACATCAACAGTTTCAGGTGCTAGACGATACACATACTGCTTCTGCTGCCTGTTGAGCAAGAAAGTGCATGCGTTGTTTTCCAACACTTCTGTTTCCTAGGTCTTCATTTACAACTTATTTGAAGATAAATGTGTGATGGCAGTTTGTGTACACAACTACCCCTATTATTAAAAATCCACCCATTGGATAATATCCTATTTCTCATATCAAGATATTCTGTGTTACGTCACACAGATTGACGTTTTACCTTGTGGCGAGCTGTAACAGTCCGACCGCCATTGTTTTGGCTCCAGAGCATGGCCGTAAACAAGAACGTAATAAGCACACGTCACCCAGTTACATAAAATACATACACTCTTGTGTTATAGTTACAATTTTTGTATATATATATATATATATATATATATATATATATATATATATATATATATATATAAAAAAATATAATACCTAGAAGTATCTGAAATAACCTTAAGATATACCCAGTAGTATATGAAGTAAGATTGGTATTTAACAGAATCGATCAATCAATCAATCAATCAATCAACCACTGTTACGTCCAACCAATCAATCATACAATTTACTTGGGAAATAATGTCTGCTACATATCAGTGGTGTCACGAGAATGTCACGGTGGAGTGAACAACTCAAATCAATAGAAGAAAAAATAAAAACATTTTGGCATTTTAAATGCATGAACCACTTTTTGTTTTGACTGCTTGCCATGTCCCTGGAGGATAAGCAAAAATAAATTAATAAATAAAGGAAATACATCTGCCAACAAATGCCTTATTTAAGTCATAAACTAATTACAGTAGAACTTTAGACAAGAAAATGATGCTAATATATATAATACATACACATATATATATATATATATATATATATATATATATATATATATATATATATATATATATATATATATATATATATATATTTAACCTATTATTATTGATTTATTACAAGAGAATCACCAATACATGGAACAATAAGAAAGAACAAGGACTCACAGAGGTTAAGCACCCTTCTCAAGGACACAATGGCTCTGGTCAAAGGAAACGGCCTGTGCAAGAATCTGTGTCACCCTGTTAAGAGCGCAGGTTCATCCTGCAGCACCGCACACACTTGGCCTTGTACATACAGATGAATCTTCAGCGTTCACAT
The DNA here is from genome assembly GCF_018831695.1 of Puntigrus tetrazona. Classification (NCBI taxonomy): domain Eukaryota; kingdom Metazoa; phylum Chordata; class Actinopteri; order Cypriniformes; family Cyprinidae; genus Puntigrus; species Puntigrus tetrazona. The sequence goes on from NC_056699.1 coordinate 5,825,987, forward strand.
TCTCAGCTCCACATTTGGCCTCAAGTCCAATGAAACCTCCTTGTCTGGGAAAATTACGGCCCAAGCAATCAGTGTCAGCTGTAACTGGGGACGGTTCAGCTCGAGTTTACAATGCGAAGATCTGACAGTGACAACGACAAAACCACCGCCGAGGAAGCCATCGTGAAAAACACTTTAGCACTGGGTTTTACAGATCCGACAGTTAAGAATGCATGAAATGAGCGGGATTAAAACATTAATAAATCTTGCTGGATACAAGTAATTCAACTGCTGTGAAACAATATTGCTCTATCTTTTTGCTTTTCAAGGTCAGAAAGCATTCAAGGGACAAATAAATAGAAAAGTTCTCAGAAAAAGTTGAATAAACAAGGTTAACTCATAACCTGTGGCCATGCAACTATACATCAACTCTTTCCACTAAATAACCACACTAATAAAAACACATACCAACAGGGAATATCAGTACTTAAACAGTACAATTATTTTATTCATATTTTGAAATAGCTTACATTTTATATAAAAAAGTTTTCATTTTAATTACTGTTTACGTTTTAGTTTGTTTCTATGATCGTTTATCATTTGTATTCATTTTTGTTTTTCATATTTTTAATTGATTTTATTTGTAATAATTATTTTAGTTTCATGACTTAATTTCCGTTCATTGCCAAAGGAACATTTTAGTTTTTTGCGTATTATTTATTTCAGCTTTATGTCAGTTAACTAAATAATTTTGAATACATAATTTAAGCTTTTAAATCTTAAGGTTTTGCATTTTTTTCACTCATTTTAATCATTGATATGGAATAAATAATTTCAAAATGATCAATTCTGATGCTTACACATCTGTAGTACGCATCAAAGGGTTAAATAATGTAAATGTAGCCTCCTAGTCTCCATTGAGTTGAATTGCTGCAAAAGTCCTGTCTATAAAGTTCTGCGTGATGCATGTTCTCTCCTTTAGGGTGAGCTAAATGGTATTTCCTTCTCTGTCTTTCCCTCCCTCTTCCTTTTTCTGTGAGTGCATTGATGTTCATGGCTGGTTGAGCTGATGTGTTCTGGCATTTTCTTTTCTCTGGTTTGGGAATGTCCTGCTCACACCACACAGGATGGTTAGAAAACACACACACACACAATCAGAAATGAGGCCCTGTGAGGAAGCACAGTTGCAGAAACACAGATACACATGAATGAGATACATTCATGTTAAGAAATGTAATCGTAGTCCAAAAACATCACTCGAGTTTGAGCATCTATAAATATTCAACACAACGCCTGCTCCTGTCTCACATAATCATACAGTAGGTGTCAGTTTGTCCCACAACAATAGGGTTTTATCTGATACAGAGGAAACATTTCCAATTGTCAAGCTTAGGTTTCATTTTGTTCATGAATGGTGAGTCGGTTTATTTGTAATATTTTGCTGAGTGCTCAGTGAGGTTGTTATCAGTAGCTGAAAGCGTCAGTGCATTTCTGCATTTCGCTATCTATTGTACTGAAATCACAACACAAAATTCAAACTACTGTGCCGCCACCCCTGACATACATCCACTGATGCACAAATGGGATTTTAGTTTACTAAAACAGAAAGATTACGAAACAATATGCCTCATACACAAAGTGAAAACACTTAAATAAAGGATGTCACGTTTTTCCAACTCATGTAGTTTTTCAAAGTACATAGTAGTTGGGTTACATTTTACATCAGTAGGTCACCTGATAAAAAATGTAACCCTTTTTTATAGCCCACTGACCCAACGCAGTACTTTTACGGCCCCTTACAGGTCTGTAGACCCCCAGTTGAAAACCGTGGCACCAGACAGACGAATACTTGATATTCAATCCACTATCCAGCAACATCCTGGGAGCAAAATCTCAACCGTCCTCATCATTCCTTAAAGTGACACTCATGCATATAACCAGTCAAAAAATTCACATTTCCGGGAAAGCTAATACTCTGCTAGCCCCGAGCAAGTTTTCTGCAGTCGTATTTTATGATGCAACAATCCATCCTTCATTTTATGGCTATATTACTGTATAGATGAAAACACACAGGCGTGCACATATTGTAGATATCAAAATGAGTACTTAAAACTATTACAAATGCTGTTATGTAGTAAATTATCAAACATCTGGTCCGCTTGGATTTTCTTTTTTATCTCTTAATACCTTTGGGAAACATGTGAAAATGAAATCAGTGACAGGAATATACTAAAAATAGGTCAAATGTGCCACCTCGTATGAACCGGTTCCAGTCGTGGGGTTTTGAGAATCGTTTATGCTGTGAACAAACATTTCTGAAACGCTTTGATTTTTCCCTGCTTTCCATCTGTTCTGCCGCCTGAATGAATCTGTGGGTGGCTTGTCATTCATAAAAGACTTGGAATAACATGAGAAGTAATGAATAGTTTTACATTTTTATATTGTCCGGGCCATTTTATTTCACACACTAAGTGCAACTATGTGTTATTACTTAATGAGGTGGCAGTATTCACAGCCGATCTGGCCCTTTAAAATGACATTCATTTGTGATGTGTGTGTGTGTGTGCTGTAGTCAGTAATTCCAACATACTTTAGCATGCTCAAACTGAACTGAAAGCTACTTGCTGCCCTGTTCTCTATGCTAATCACAGTAGCAGGTGCTTTAGGTGCCCTGGTGTCAACAATCAGTGGTTAACTGCCCGTGTAAGAGCGACATTTAACTGCTCTAGAACAAGAGAACAGAGTTTCTTGAAATAGCGGAGTCAAAACAGCACGCTTAATATATAAGAACTCTTACAGGCACTAATTTAATCTTTTGGGAGGTCTATGGACATCTGCTCTACTAAATCAATATGCTCAGATACTGGTGAGGAACACATTCAAAAAGAGAACTAGGACATAAAAAGGCATGTGGAAGCATGCAAATGTTTTATCTATATGTGACTCTGGAGCACAAAACAAGTCTTGAGTAACATGGGAATATTTGTAGCAGTAGCCCAAAAATACACCGAATGGGTCAAAATTATAGATTTTTCTTTTATGACAAAAACTATATTTATGTTAAATAAAGATTATGTTCCATGAAGATATTTTGTACATTTCCTGCCGTAGATATCTTAAAACTTAATTTTAGTAATATGCATGGCTTCAAAAAAAAAAAAAAGCTTCATTCGGGCAACTGTGAAGGCGAGTTTTCTCAATATTTAGTTTGTTTTTTTTTATTCAGCTTTCAAAACATTTTGAAACAAAAAATTGACACTTATGACTGGTTTTGTGGTCCAGGGCAACATAAAGAAATTGTTAGTTAAATATAACTTATATTGGCTCGATTATATGCACGTTTATTTATCCTAAAAACCCAAATTAACAAAAAGCGTGCAATGTTTCAGGTTAAATTGTTAGGGCAGAGGATTTGCTCAGCATTAAAATCATTTTCCAATGTGAACAAGGTTTGAACTGATTAGAACAAGCACTAACCTCTATAAATAAAACACCACACATTAGCATTCGAGCAAAAAAATGTGACGCTAAACAGAACCATGAGCCCAATTACTGCCTTATTCATTAATAACTATTTGCAATCCTTATAAAGGTGCATTGCATTTGTACACAGATACCGGAAATTCCAAACCCCAAGTCGAATGAAAAATGAATGCAACAACCATGATTTCAGAATTTACTTAGCACATCGGCAGAAGTGAAACAGTAGTAATATATTGTTAATTAGCACTTCTGTGTGTCCGTGTCTCACTAAACCCAGTACTATCTTTATTCTTAATGTATGACAGTTGATGCCTCCATCTTGGTTTTTGCCGCTTGCGTACTGGAACGCAGTCAACTTGGATGCGATGTCATCTAAGGAATGCATTTCTTCCCCGTATATTCATATTTGCAAGAGCCAATAATCACTCCCTTAAACACCATCACTTATTATCAGTTCGACTTACAAGTTTGCCGTTTACATTGTTCAAAACGAAGACTGATATAGTGGCATTACATATTATAAACTAGATTTTATAGCAAAACCAATGGAAACAGAATGTTGTAGTTTCAGGGGAGATGCAGGGAAGCCGCTATCAAAACAAAGGTCAAGGAAGACAAAGTTCAAGGATGTCATGTAATAAGCCTTCAGAGAACATACAAGTTCGTTCATGAGTCCCTCGAGAGATGATCTGAGTCAGGAACATCAACACCTCTGGTATACACTAACTGACATACTACAGCAGCACAGAACATATTGGACATTGATGTAAAGGTGTTAGAAAGGCTTTAACAACAATCACGGAAAGTATGTATGCAATTTGACATATCGACATACCAGCTGATCCTCGCTTTTACCATGCCAAGAGAGAAAAACAGCAACTTCTCTCTTAAAAGATAATGCTCTTGTATTGTGTCGTGCACTCTATAATTTTCTATAGCCTAATTTTGACAAATTAGAGGTATACATGAAAATTTCAGTCCTCTCTTTTTCTAAAAATGCCTAAAACTGTACCTGAAAAAAAGGTTTCTTTACCAACACAAGGGAAAGAAGGGCATCTTCAGTATAGCTATTATTGTAAAACTCCCTCTCTCTCATACACACACACACACACACACACACACACACAGAATGGCCTGCTTTTATTTCAGGTCGCCCCTCCTACCGTAGCAGGAAATGCATCTCTCACCACCTGGGATGTTACCCGGCACTGGAAAGTGGTAATTGCATTTCAATTATAGACATGTGTGCGTATGTTTGGGTGTGTGTGTGTGTGTGTCTGATCTTGTGCAACAGTCGCCGAATGTGCAGGACACTATTTATTGTAAAAATGGAGAGGGAAATCTGTTCCAGCTGAGAATAATTTTTGACATTCTGGGTTGAGACAGCGACGACAGCCCGTTTTGCTTGCCATGTAAAATATTCACTCGTGCTCTGAAGGCCTGTTCGTACAAAGATATGATAGCTATTACAATATTACGAGTGCCCAGACCAACACACATGCACTGCAGTTATGCGCTGTGATGGTGCTATTCTTATACATTCGCAACAATTTTAAAAACTAGGCTATATCTTTATCTTTATCGCTATATTACTTGGTGTGAACGGGCTTTACTAGATGTTGATGAGTTTGTTTTGGCAGCAGAATTTTGAGATCAAAGTTCTGCACCAGATTTGGAGAAATTTATGGATTCTCTGCAGTAAATGGGTACCGTCAGACTAAAAGTCAGCAGATTAAAAATCACAATAATTCACAAGTAATCCACACCTCTTCGGTCTATCAGTTAACGTCTTATTAAAGTTGTGTGTTTGTAAGAAACAAATCCATAAATAAGGCATTTTATCTCTAGACTGTAGCTTCTGGTAAGTCCATAACTTTTTCCAGTCCATTTCTTATCCAGTAGAAATGTCCCTTTTGTAATGTATCGACTAACTTACTTGTATAGGACTGTGCACATATATACTACACCTCTCCTGATTCAGACGAGACAACTTTTACACTGAAGAGATCAAAAGGGGACTATTATGGATTTTTTAGACAGCAGCAACAATTTAAAGTTAAAAAAAAAAAAACTTAATGATGGATCTGTTTCTTACAAACACACAGCTTTTCACTTCACAACACATTAACCGATGGACAGCAGTTGCGTGGCTTTTATCAGTTGTTTGTACTCTCATTCTGACGGCACCCATTGACTGCAGAGGATCGATCGGTCAGCAAGTGAAGTAATGCTACCTTTCTACCAACCTGTTCCGCTGAAGGAACAAACTCATCTGTATCTTAGACAGCTGGAGTCATTTTTCATTTTTTGGGTGGACTATTCCTTTAAGAGCGCTGTTTACAAAGAACACCATCCGCTTGCATTCCTTCTGAGCAGTTTTTAATTTTTAATCTCTCCGAGCACAGACACACGGTCATGCCATACTCATAATTACGACCGACACTAATGTGACCTGGCAACCTCTGACAGTACGAACGCCCCTGTACGCGTCATGATGGACAGAAGCCCAAGTGAGTGAGTGGCCTCTCACTCTCTCTCTCATGTACTCACACACTTTATCACTCTGACATCTGGCGCTTTTCACTAATATAATCCCTTTTCCCTTCCTGAGCCTCGTGCTTCCCAACAAGGACAACAAGATGGTATCTATCTATCTATCTATCTATCTATCTATCTATCTATCTATCTATCTATCTATCTATCTGTCTGTCTGTCTTTCTCATTTGAAGGACAGCTAGTTAAATCAAGTAGGCACAACTAATATAAATAACATAGAGCCTACTTTTACTTGAAGTAAAAAAAAGACGGTATCCATAAACAACACAAATATACACACACACACACACACACACACACACACACACACACACACACACACACACATATATATATATATATATATATATATATATATATATATATATATATATAGTATTAACAAGTAGATATAGCATCTTATGTACCGCAAATTTAAAAATGGCAATATCCATCTGCACATGTTTCCTTCAATACTTCATCTCTTTAATCTTTAGCGATCTTGAGCCACCTGCCATATCCGAGCGCGCGCTCATCTGGACATCAAAGCGGATTTGGCGCGGCCCGCCACTTTCATGCCGTTACACACAGCGAGCGTCAAGCATTGACAACCCACCGACACAAGCGGAACGCTCGCGTTACAACGAACGAGCGTCCATATCCGCGCTGACATTAACTAAAAACGAACCGACTCACTCCGGAGTCATTCGGGCGAAACCGGCGCGATTCGCTAAAAAGGAAAGGGGCTGATAAGCGTTTAGAACGCTCGGCGGAAAACGCAATACAGAGAACCGTTAGCGAACGTGATTGAAATCGTTTAGTTTCAATGTTTTAAAAAGAGATGATAAATAGCCGGTTCTCGGTTCACGGCGACACCAATGTGCGTAAGGCCTACAAAGTCATTTTATCTGCACGAGGGATTTACCGGGAAAACGCACGAAATTGTTAATGACACATTTATTTATTTCGCCAAAGCCTAGTGTTTCGCCATGTTATATCAATGATCCCAAAGCCGTGTGTGCTTATGCGATCGGGGAAGCTCTGCTGTAGCAAGGGGGTGTGTGGAGGGTGTGCTGAGACGTTTAGAGATCGGTGGGTGTGATACTCACTCGCTTTGCCCTGTTTGGGTCTCTGGAGGAGCCGCTGGACGGTAATCAGATCCTCCGTCTTCACCGCCTGCAAGAGTTCCTGTTCTTTTCCCATCCTGTTCAATCACACACTCAAGCACCCTCTCTCACACATGCGGTCATGGCTATACTTCTACATCCAGCGCATCTTCAGGGGACCGGGCGACCATAACGGTGCCGTTAACGGCAGCGCATCCTCGCCGTACATCGTAAAAAGGTCGAGTGCGCAGAGACGCGCTAGACACTAAGACGCGTTTACATGCCCAGTGGAGTGACCAGTAGCGTCCACGCAGTCCCCAACGACGAAAAACGGTCTTATTGCGTGCTGAGGTGACAGAGTCCAATCGTTTTCAGGTTAAAGGGACGGCGCGGAAACCTTGCGCGTATTTACGCACGGCGACATGGTTGTATTGCTACAAAAATAGCAGATGCTCTGTAAATCGAAACGTAAGACGTCTCTTTGACCCGAAGCTCATAGAGAGACCGTATATATTACGTAAACATCCAGGCAGATGTGCGCGCGGCCGCTGGAGGTTGTAATCCGCTGTCGCTTTCTCGTGTGCGCGCATGTGTGTGTGTGTGTGTGTGTGTGTGTGTGTGTCTGTCTGTGTATCGGTGTATGTATGGCAAGCCGTTTTAACATTAATTCTTCAAAAACTGGCATCTATTATACGTTACTTAACACATTTTAATACTTTTAAATAACACACCAGTGATTACTTATCTTTGTTCAGTTTGTTCGGTTCAAAAGACACAGTATTTTCTAACAGGTACTCTCTATTTACTTAGTATTAGAAAAACCGCATTTACTAGTGAAACTCGAAAACATTTTTTTAAAGTGATAGCCCACAAAAAATTATTTGTCATTCCAAACATGTAAGATATTTGTTCATCTTTGGAACAAAAATTAAGATATTTTTGATGAAATCTGAGAGCTTTCTGACCCTACGTAGACAGCAATGCAAGCAACTACCACGTCCAAGGCCCAGAAAGGCAGTAAGGTCATTGTTTTTGTGATTATTTTTTTCATAAACCCCTGATGAGCCATGCCTCGTTTACCAGCAGAGAAAGATGCATAAAACTGTCTTCATAAACATGTCTGAAGGTTTCAACAGAAAAGGAGACTTTTAATTTTTTGCCCAGCCTTATTTATTCAAACAAGAATATACAAATTGTGAAATAAGTGAGATAGATGTTCTAAGTCTGAATGTGTTGTGGTAAACTCTTGAGATCAATGTTCCAACTAGTTGAATTGTGGCCCAGAAGCCAATTAATCAATTTCAGTTAAAATCAAGGTTAATTTAAGTTTAATAAACAAGTCAACAGCTACTTACCACTGGCATTAATGTGGTACCCCCAATAGCTTCAACATAACAGAAGGGTTTAATTACAATACATCAACATTTTTAAATTGCAATCATTTATTTTATGTTTTCATAAATGTTCCTCTGAATTGCTTCTGTAGTGACTAATTTAAAAATGAACACTAATCACTGATGACTTGCTAGTAATTAAAATATTAGTAAAGTATAAGAAGAAATGAAATAGATGTTAAAGCAGCTTGCCATAGGGAGTGTATGAGAGAGACTGCTTGGTTAAATTGATGGTGCTGCATCAATCAGGGGGCGTGACTAAATAGACCCTTTCCCATGAGCCTGACAGATTAAAAAGGAGGAAAGCAGCGAGTGTTGTATTTGTGTGTGTGAGCGAGCATGTTTTTGAGGAGAAAGGTCACAGGACAGATTTTTAGCAGAGTAGATACTGACCGTGCACGCTTGGCCAAAAGCACATGGTCTTCCAAAGAAAAAGGGGAAAAAGCACACTGTTATATGATTATACAACCTTCTTTCTTTTATTGAATATTCTGCAATGTTCATGCAGTTTTATACACACCGTCAACCACATGGTCCAAAAAGTTGCTGTATGGCTTCAAAACAAATGCAGAACCCAAGGCATATTTTTTGGAGCATGACAGTCCCTGGTCAAAATATACCTTCATTTTATGAAAAATATCTCAAAATTTTTGTAAAAGACCTTCTTGTGTTTTCCACGTAGTTGTCATATTTTGGGAAATAAAGTGTGAGCTATTCCTTTAAATCTCACTGGTGGCCCTCAGACACTGATAGCCACTGATTATTATCATATAATTTAACCGCTCCCATTCTCTCTATCTGTCATTTCAGACATAATTTTGGTGACAATCTTACAATTAAAAGTCTGTGATACGATACATTACTCCCTAAGGGTGTCAGCAAAACCGGAGCAGATGTCTAATTTGGGCACCATTCTAACCCACATCAGTCAGTGGGTAATTGGCTGTTCTTTACTTATTTTGCACTGTCAGTTTTAAGGACTGCAGTGGCTAAATTTACACTCAGTTATTTGCGAAACAAAAGCTTGTTATCCAATTTAACTGCAGGGAGATCCCTCTTCTATCGGTTCCTGCTCTCTCCAACCTGGATCTGCTACATTTGTATTTATCACCTAGTTCACCAACAAGTCACTCCTGGAGATCTGGAGATCTACCTTCCTGCAGAGATTAGCTCCAGCTCTAATTAAACACAACTGAACCAACAAATTCAGCAGGTGTGTTGACTGGGCTGGAACTAAACTCTTTCCAAGGTAGATATCCAGGAAAACGAGTGATGTTCTATTCTATTTACAGTAATGTGCACTATAATGACTATTATTTTATTCTTATTAGATATTATTTTAGGTTTTAAAATATTATGCATTTAGCTCCAGCTTATTTCAGTCTTTTGTTGTTGATAAATTTAAGTTTTGACAATTCTATTTTTGCTTTGTTAGAATGGTGTATGGATTGTAGACTGATGTGGGTATACACACACACACACACACACACACACACACACACACACACACACACACACAAACTGTTTGTGTTTTAATACCATAATCTTAGTATGGAAGCTACAGTTCAAGCTGCCATCATTTTTTATTGTTATTTTTTTTATATACAAATAAAAGAAATTCAGCAAGGATGCATTTAACTGACCAAAACTGTCATTAAAGACTATCACATTGTTACAAAACATAAAGATAAACGCTGTTCTTTTCAACTGTGTCTTTTCAACAATGCCTTTTTTCCCAAAGCCTTACTTTCATTTGAGTAAATTATATTTTAAAATAAAAAAATGCAATAATATTTCACAATATTACTCTTTTTACTGTAATTTTGACCAATGCTTGTGAGCATAGAAGACTGCTTTCAAAAATATAATAATCAAAAAATATAAATAAAAAAAAAAATACATACGCCATTATAATTTAGGAATGCCAATGCACAATATACTGGAAAGCAATAATAGATTCAGCCAAAGACACCAAAACATATTTCTCAATATGAACTAAAAAGCTTACTGAATAATCAGCAGAACATACCAAAATGAATTAAAATGAATATACTCCAAAAATGAATTACTGTAACTTCATCTGGTTCATCTATTGTTGTATTTCCAAGAAGTAAGCAAACACCCCTGCCGCACTGTAAAATAAAGTGCACCCGATGTGAACAGTGACCCCAGTTAATACTAAAGATATCGCTGGTGAGTATACTTATGTCCGTGTGTAAGATTGATGCTAATGGTTAGTGCATGTGCGTGTGTTAATGGGTAGCACCACTGAGTGTTTAAGTAAATGTTTGACTTTGTTAAGTGTGTCTAGGGATGTTTTTTAGACTGTGTCAGTCACATTAGGTTAGTTAGATCACACGTCTAAATGCTCTGATTATTGGATTAAGCATGTATGTATGCATGAGTGTGTGTAGTCATGAGTGTTTGTGCAGGTGCATGTGTTCCTCTCTCAAGCCACAGCAAGCAGCAGGCGTTGTGTGTCTTCTGGGGGATGTGTTTCATCTGCCTTGTTTTCATGTAAGGTGCAGGTTTGGTTCATTAAACTGATGCGTTTAATGATCAATTCACACACAGAGCTGACTGACCGGAACGCCTTGTGTCTCTCTGTCCTCCTTGGCTTGTTGTCTTAGTCAGTGTGTGGTGTGTGTGAAGGAAGGACATGGCGTCTAACTCCACCGCTAACTTTTTCGCCCTTTCCCAGTCTTTCAGTGTATCCGATATCATCGTAATCGGAGCATATTTTTTACTGAACGTCGCTGTTGGAATATGGGTGAGGTGTATTAGTGTGTTTGGATCATTCTGTGTTTGTATGCATTGTAGATAAAGCATTATTTAAAAAAAAATAATAATTATTAAGAATTTTCTGTTACCCGTGTTTATGTATTTGAAATATAAATCTCAATTTTATGTAAAAACGTGGATGCAAACTGGGGAAATAGGAACTATTTGAAACTAAGCACTATTGTAACATTATCTATGCTAAACTCCATATAAATTTTGCATAAATTGTTCTGTGTATGTTTGTGTGTGTGTGTGTGTGTGTGTGTGTTTCAGTCGTCTTGCAGAGTAAGCCGAAACACACTAAGTGGATATTTTCTGGCTGGCAGAGACATGGCTTGGTGGCCGGTGAGTGATAATTACTTTAAACTAACCCAACTAAAAAAATATTTCAATCTTTAAATGTATTATTTATATATATATATATATATATATATATATATATATATATATATATATATATATATATATATATATATATATATATATATATATAGAATTTTTACCTATGATTAATCTTTTTTTTAGAATTAAAGCCTCTATGAATATTTTTCTTTTTAATCTGCTATTATTAAAAATATTTTAACTACTTAAAAATAATTATGACATTAAAAATCGACCATGGTTTAATATGATTAATGCCTAAAAATATCCTAATAACGAGCAGATTAAATGACAAACAATCAGTTTCTTTTTTATTTTAAAAACACTGATCCTTTGGAATTTATTTATCTAAAAATTAAAAGTTTTATTTTACCTGCTTGTTTTCTTTTATTAAAAACAAATTGCTACCTAAAAAAGATATAAATGTAGGCAATGCAGTAATATAAACTACTGCAAAGGTTGATCTTAAAGCTAGTGTTTTATGTCTAATGTAAAATGTGACTTCTTTTTAAAATAGAAAATAAAAAAATAACATGTACGTGAGCTACTTATTTTCAACATGCAGACTTTAAGTCAAAATATCTATGTTGAGGTCCAAAAGTCAAACCACAGAAAGCGGAATCAACTGAAAGAAATGGACAAATGTATATAAAGCAAATACATCACATGAAAATTATGAAATTTTGCTATAATCAGATCAAATCAGTAGGTATATTTTTGACATTTATTTAGTGAACAAAAGAAACCTCCAGCTTTAACATCTCACCTCATCTCGCTGAACTCAATGATCCTCAGATTTTACTTAATAAGATATCAAAACTAGCGTACATTGTTAAATATAATCCATAATCCAAAAGTTTTTATTTATCTTTTTAACAAGTGGTTTTCAGACACTCGTGGAAAAAATGTAAAGTGGTGTACAATTTCTTACTGTTTTCACCAACTTTTTGCACTTTTGCATCTAAATTAAAATCAATTCATACAAATGTAGGCCTGTACATAATTATTATAGGCTATTAGACGTGTATAATATATTGCACAAGAATTAAAACAACGTTGATTAGAATGCTTCGGCTAGAATAAAGAAATGCAGCCTGCAGAAATGAAGGCCGACGCTGTCTGCTGGGAATCTGTTTTATGTAGAGAACTGCACTAATATGTGTCATGAATGGATGCAGATTGGAGCGTCTCTGTTTGCCAGCAGTGAGGGCTCAGGATTGTTCATCGGTCTGGCCGGGACAGGAGCAGCTGGAGGAATCGCTGTCGCTGGGTTTGAGTGGAATGTGAGTGTTCATTTATTCTGAACAAGTGCAAAATATGTATTTGTCATAATTTGTTATAGGACATTATGTCAAGGCTTTGTCGATGCACCTGCGTTTGATCAGCACTAGAGGGAGAAAGAGGACCAGCTTCTCTATTAAAACAGGCCTTATGTCTGGTGAATATCCTATTTTTAGTTTTTGTCTAGACTGTTGGTGATTTCTGTCAGTCTTTTGTATAGTCTGTCATTTCTCAAATCTTTACAACAAGATTGATGAACCTGACGGACAAAAGCGCTCTATAAATAAGACCTTGAATTGTTTTTTAAAGCATGTGCTTTGAACAGATGCGCATTTTTACTTGTTCCAATGGTATTTAGTTTTTTTTACTTAGACGTGTCTGAATTACCTTTGTCTAAATTTATAGATAAATAATAGATAAGCGAAGTTAAAAAGTAACAAAAACCTTTAAACATGCTAAATTTAAATTGCAAAAACTATTATACTTTAACTCAAATTTAAAGCTGCATCTAAACATTATAAGTTAAAGGTAGAAATTTACATATATCTGTTCATAATACAGCAGAACTAAGAATAGGAATATGCTGTTAACTCCTTGAATGCCAATAAAATATCATACAACCGTTATTTATTTGAATCATTCTCTTTAAGTTGACACACATTGGTTTCAATGCAATTTGCCGAAAACACCTATGTTTATGTTCTCCATCATCGTTCAAAATTAGCAGCAGAGACACAAAACTAAAGTATAAAATAAAAAGTTTTTCATGACTATACTTATAGTGACTATTTTCACACTGGAAGATATAACAAGAAATACACTTTCTAGTAATATGCAACATACGACATGTAGCAGAACCTTTGATGTTTGATGAACCTTTTTGCTCCACTTCAAATGTTGACTGTTATATTATAGTGAGATGTGCCTTCATTTTCTAAATCCTTTCTGCAGCTTCCGATTCAAAGCAAACATAGCACCTAATGTGGATTTTCTTCTTATGAGAATTGATCTTGTTTAAAAACGCTTCATTGAAAAACAAAGCGATTTAATGCAGCGGTACTTTCTCTCTCTATTAGGCAACTTATGTCCTGTTGGCTCTTGCCTGGATCTTTGTCCCAGTTTATGTGTCTTCTGGGGTGAGTTTTAGACATACACCCAACCACCGCTTATACCAAAGCGCCAAGTGAGCTATTTAGTCTGTGAATTAATAATTGAGAACTTGTGTTTAATGCCTCCACATGCACCATAGACTCGCAGTCTCTTTCTTTCTCACCACATGTGCTACTTTCCCAGATATGGCTGATAATTTGCTTAGTTCCCTCTGCACTTCCCGTCTCTCTCTCTCTCTCTCTCTCTCTCTCTCTCTCTCTCTCTCTCTCTCTCTCTCTCTCTCTCTCTCTCTCTCACACACACAGATTGTCACAATGCCAGAATATCTGGGTCGGCGGTTTGGAGGAGAGCGAATTCGCATGTACTTGTCAGCTCTCAGTCTGATGCTGTCTGTGTTTACCAAGATCTCAGTGAGCACCAAAACACATACATTCATAATGTTTCATACAATGCTTTTTATTGTTCGCCATTTCACTCCGGCAAAGCTAAAAGTCAAACATTAACCTAAAAAAGGCTTCATTTATTGAGACCTGCACTGCTGCGCTGGCATGTTTTTTTGTACCTAAGGAATTTGAAGTTGTGAAAGAGAATGTAGTTTAGCTGTGTCTCAACATCTGTTTCTCACTGCAGACGCACAAAAACACTTACATGCAAACGCTGCCTTGTTGGCCTGCTAACAAACCCGTAATTCTAGGTATTAAACTTTGGCACTTAAAGGAAATAATCATTATTTGTCATAAAATTGTTACATGTTATACTACCATATAAAAATTTTGGCTCAGTTAGAAATTAGTACTTTGATTCAGCAAGAACATTTATTCATTTATTTTAAATAAATGTTGTTTTAAAAGCTATTGTAGCTATTAATTAAGAGACCTTAAATGTGCATCATGTTGCTGTTGATTGTTTTTAACAGTGATAATATGTGTGTGTGTATATATGTATATATATGTATGTGTGTGTGTGTGTGTGTGTGTGTGTTCATTGATATGTAAAAAAAAAACAGAATGAAACTTGACCGGTTTCGTAGAGGAAAAACCACATTTTACCTGAAATATAGAAAGCTAGATTTAGCATTTTTTCACAAGTGAACAAAATATGATTTTTTATCAG